>NC_141611.1:24008170-24361699 GCF_047967505.1 Dipteris shenzhenensis
TACCTGTTATGGAGACACTAACGTGAGTACCTTTCATCGCATCAAATCAAAGAAGTTCGTATAGCAATTCACCACTTCAAAATAGACTCGATCATGCTGTAGTCCTATTCTTACGGAGCCTTTGCACTTCCAACTGCTCTCGAGGCTCTTCTCTCTTCTAAGTTCTGGCTTAGTATTGTTGACCTGGTCTAAGGCATCGCCGATTCGCCATATAACTTTTTGGGCTACACTGTGCCCTATATCTATTACGTCCGCTTCGACCCTCTCACGCAAACTTATCACTTCATCCTATTGAATCTTGATTGCCCAAATACGTCCAGCAGTGCCTTGATAATCCACTGCAATCGTTCCAACTGTCCACCTCCCCTATTTCAAATTAGCTTCAACGCTCGCACCGACTCCCATTTTCCTAGTGTATGGCTTCCCCGACTTCGCTCCATCTCTCTATCAATCCCTTATTGCCTCTCATCCTTGCAGCTCTTCTCGGTTTGGCCTCTGCGGGACGTTCCATAGTTAACCAGGATGGAACCAATACCCACCATCTTCATTTTAAGGTAAAAAGAACTCGCTGCATGCGACACGATTAGGTTGTTTATAGCGTCCGGGTCCTGATGTTTCTTTTTTTCGGTCAGATTCACTACACCAACGTGACCAGACTGTGCCACACCAAGCAACTTGTGGCAGTCAACGGGAAATTCCCAGGACCCAAAGTGTATGTTCGGCAGGGTGATCGTGTCCTCGTAAAAGTGACTAACCTTGTGGCGCACAACCTCACAATACACTGGTACAGCTCCTCCTGCATAGGCCAGCTTGCTGTCATTGGTTTTTAACGCCGTGATATGATGAATAATTTTCTGGAGGTGCCCCTCTGAGAGCGATTCGAAATCTGTGTAATGCAGGCATGGAGTCAGGCAGCTGTTCTCGGTTTGGTCAGATGGACCTGCTTATATCACACAGTGCCCTCTGCGTCCACAACAATCCTTCGTCCATAACTTCACAGTTGTCCGAGAAATGGGCACCCTCTTCTGGCACGCACATTTTAATTGGCTTAGAGCCACTGTGCACGGCGCCTTCATAATCTTGCCCAAGCACGGTGTACCATATCCATTCCCAATACAGCCACGGAAGGATTTTCCAATTGTTCTAGGTACGAACATTCTGCTTCTTCATTTTACTTATTGAATTCGCCCCATTGAATTCTATGGTCTGTGGAGGAGAGAAGATTGTGTAAAGCCTGCTATACTCATCGAACACGCTCGTTTGATGTACAGGGGAATGGTGGAATATGGATGTCTTGGATGTTGAACAATACGCTTTAGCAGATGGCGGAGGTTACAACTTGTCGAATGCTCTAACCATCAACGGACAACCTGGTCTGCTCTACAATTGCTCCCAGAAAGGCAAGCATTTCTACTATCACGAAGCCTAATATAGAGACGGGTCGCTTCATAGCTGCTTGATTGCTTGATGTAACCTGGCGTTAAAAAATTCAGTTGGAGCTCCGCGTTAGTCTGATTTTATATTGTTTCTTCTTCTGCAGATGCAGAGATCTTCCATGTGAAGAAAGGAGAAACTTATCTTCTTCGGATAATCAACGCTGCCATGAACTTCCAGTTGTTTTTCCAAATCGCTAGCCATAAACTCACCGTGGTGGAAACGGATGCTTCCTTGTCCAAGCCTTACACAACCAATGTGGTTGTTCTGGCACCCGGGCAGACGGTCGACGTACTGGTCACCGCAAATCAAGACGTGGATGACTACTACATGGGCGCTTCCACGTACTCTCCTTCTCGAACAGATTATGTTCCATACCCCAAGGTTGCAGCAACTGCCCGTTTTCGTTACGAAGGTGCGAAGCACAAACGGCCCGAGGAGATGAAATTTCCCACGTTTCCCGCCGTTAACGACAGTGGGTACGCGTTGAATTACGTGAAGAGCCTGAGGAGCCTGAACACTGAAAGACATCCCGCATCGGTTCCTAAAACAGTCGACCGGAGCTTCTTTTTCACAGCCGGATATTCCTTGGTAGAGTGCCCCAATGGGCAAGTTTGCCATGGCCCTTTGGGAGAGAAGGTATCGACGGCTATCAACAACATCACCTTCCGCGATCCCGAAGTCTCCATCTTACAGGTTTGTTGTGCGAGCACACCGTTCTATTCACCTCTACCAATTTTGACTATGTAATGTTCGCGTTCAAGGAGTGGCAAGTGCCCAATTATAGCGGCTGATTCATGAATTTCTGTTTTCAGGCATTCTATGAAAATACGCACAGTGCTGGAAAGCCCGGAATCAGCTCAGATGATTACCAAACTGACTTCCCCAGCGTGCCACTCGTCCAATACAATTATACCGGGGTCACTCTGCCGAACCTGCACGCACAGTCTGGCACAAAGGTGGAAGTGGTGGACTTCAAATCCAATGTGCAGCTGGTCCTTCAGAACGCGCGCACTTTGTTCTTCGAGAGCCATCCCTTCCACCTGCACGGGTACAATTTCTATGTAGTGGGTTTGGGAGTGGGGAACTACGATGCGGGAAGAGACCCTGAAAACTTCAATCTGGTGGATCCTCCGGCGATGAACACGGTGGCGATTCCAGCAGGAGGATGGGTGGCCATTCGATTCTTCACGGATAATCCAGGTAAATCTAAGACTCAAATTGCAGACCCTTGTTTGTGTAGGATTAGTGGGCGGCTCTTACTACAGAATTAGCTGCTGCATGCGTGATCAAATGAGCAAGTTAAAACGATAGTGTTACGACAATCGATCGGTGACATTTCTCTCAATGATAGTTCGGAATCTACGGGCTATTAGTGTGATTAATGATTTCTGCCGCGGCTGCTGCAGGGGTTTGGGTGATGCATTGCCACTTCGAGATGCACACATCCTGGGGGATGGAGATGGCGTGGATCGTGAAAGAAGGCAAGGGAAGCCACGAGAAATTGCCGCCTCCACCGAAAGATTATCCCAAATGCAGCTAGTTACATTTATCCTTCGAGTGACGTCGATCAATGTCGAGTGGCGACCCTTGCTTCCTCAGACTCAGTCTTCGATATTCATATGAATCCATGCCCCTGAATCGTGAATCCCACAAGGAACTCTAAACCTATTACTATATAGGAAAGCACACTATAACTAGTAAAGTTTGCGTGATTTGCTACTTAGAAATAGCAAAATTTGGCTCTCTAACTAGCTAATTCATTTTCCTACGCACCATAAGGCTTCTATATAGAAACTTGTTTGTCTAACTAGCAAAATCCATGGTTTTTCTACATAGTAATTGTTGCGAATCTAGGAAATTCTAAGTTTTCCTATATAACAATCCCCTTCCAAGTTTTTAGATCTAGGAAATTCTTCTTTTTGCTATATAGTGGTCAAGTTTCAAACTTTTGCACCTAGAAAATTATGTTTTTCGCTATATAGTAATTTTTATTTTGGAAGAGGGTCTAAGAAAATTTCTTTTTGCTATATAGTAGTCCTTTTGCAATCTTTTGCATCTAGGAGATTATTTTTTTTCTATATAGTAATTTTATGACTTTAGCAAATACATCCTTTTGCTATGTAGTCCAAAATTTTTAATCTTGGAAATCACATGTATATTAGCCAATGTTCCACTCATATCTACTAAATTCATGTTTTTGCTTTATATCAATCTTGTAATATATTGTGAATCACATTATCTATATGGTCTTTGTTCTCAATCTAAAAATTTTGGATTCAATGTAAGAAATTTCAAAAAGCGTTCAAGAGCTCTCTATCTAGGAATTTTGGGTTTATTCTTGGAGGTTTTTAACATGCTATTGGCATCATGGAAATTACCTCAATGCTAATGGAACATCCTATAATATTTTAAAATGGTTGCTTCATTTTTCAAAACTATCATTTTTGTAAAGCAATGTGTTTAATAGGGTGGTTGCAAGCCAAGGGTGTCCACTTTTGGTTCAGTGCCCGAACTTTGGGGGGGGGGGGGGGCAACAAGCCTTTTTGCACACAAATTTGGAAATCTAACCTACTTCTCTAGGGATTTAGTCAATACATCACACATGGTTTTTTGCACACAATGGTATGGTCTGATCGAAAATTGGAGATTCACAATGATAATTTTATTGTGGCGCAGTGCAGGATTATAGGGGCCGTCACACTTTGTCACAAACAAACACCATCATATTAATTTCTTAATATCTCACTCATTATGCATCAGATGATAGTGAAACTTAATATGTATTCTCCTCACATAGTGTGAAACTTAAATTGATTTATTGGTAATTATTTGAATGCATTATATAATTATTATTATTTATTTATAAAATTTAAAGACCTAAAAAAGGCACATTTTGGTGCACACTATATTTTTTGAGTATTGTCAAAAAATTGGTCAAATCCAATTTAGTAGAGGGTTAGTACACACATAAGGATATGTGGCGCAAGCATCAAATCCCAAATCCAACGGTTAGATTTTGTGAGCTGTCAGATTTACTTTTACTTTTACTTGTTAGAGGAGTAGTAAAGAAAATAAGAATTAATCTTGGTAATTTGTGCACATAAGTAAACATGCCAAAAATCACATATTTTGTAGTCCTCCACGTGACGAATAAGAAGACAAAATTTTGGTCAAATTTGAGTGAGAAAAGCATCAATTATGGCCTCCCTAGGTGAAATCCCCATGTTTTGGAAAAAAAGTGGCACCCTAGCCAAATACCAAGGCTAGATAGGCTTGGTATTAGGCTTGGAAGGGTAGGTTTGTGGCATCACCGAGCCTAGTGGTGGTAGCCATTAGGGCGTGGGCATCTTGCTCATATGGATTGAACAACTCATTAATTTTGCCTCATCACCATGCCATGTGAGCCATCTTGACCATGTTTGACTTGCCACCTCACCCTATGCCACCTCCCACTCACCCCCACTCATGGTGCCACATCAACCACGTCTGCCACCTCATGAAGCCACATCAGAGACACCCTAGGTGCCACATCATCACTCAAGTGCCACCTCATACCACCACCTCATCATTGCCAACTCATCACCACCACCTCATGCTGCCACATCACCTTGCCACCTCACTTATCACTGCCACCTCATGCTGTCACATGAGGCTAGAGCATGAGACATCATCATCCCCATTGATGCCACATCATTAGCATGCTTGGTGTCACATTAGCCACGAGTTGCCACCATAATTAAAATGACAAAATTGACAAGGGTCTTAAGGCAAGTGGGTTCCATGATCTTACCAAGTATGAAGTGCATCCGACATCGTATGTCCGGTCGAGAAGGTCAAATGCCCCAAATTCCATGTGCATGGTATGCACGTGAAGGAGAAATACGAATTGGCCTACGACATTGATATGTGAACTTGTCCGATTGGTACCAAACTTGACAAGGGTCTTAAGGCAAGTGGTGTCCATGATCTTGACAAGTATGAAGTTCATCCAAAATTGTATGTCTGGTCAGGAAGGTCAAATGCCCAAATTTCCATGTGCATGGTACGTACGTGAAGGAAAAATACGGATCGGCCTAAGACATTGGTATGTGAACTTATTTGATGGGTACCAAAAATGACAGGGGTCTTAAGGCAAGTGGTTTCCACGATCTTTCCAAGTATGAAGTTCATCCGGCACCGTATGTCTAGTCGGGAAGGTCAAATGCCCCAAATTCCATGTTCATAGTATACATCGTATGTCCGATTGGGAAGGTCAAATGCCCCAAATTCCATGTGCATGGTACATACCTGAAGGAAAAATATGGATCGGCCTAGGGTATTGATATGTGAACTTGTCTGATTTGTACCAAACTTGACAAGGTTCTTAAGTTAAGTGGTTTCCATGATCTTGATAAGTATGAAGTGCATCCAATGCCGTATGTCCGGTTGAGAAGGTCAAATGCCCAAATTTCCATGTGCATCGTATGTACGTGAAGGAAAAATGTGGATCAGCCAAGGACATTGGTATGTGAACTTGTCGAATGGGTACCAAACATGACTGGGGTCTTAAGGCAAGTGGTTTCCATGATCTTGCCAAGTATGAAGTTCATCCAACATCGTACATGTCTAGTCGGGAATGTCAAATGCCCCAAATTCCATGTGCATAGTATGTACGTGAAGGAAAAATATGGATCTGCCTACAACATTGATATGTGAACTTGTCCGATGGGTGCCAAACTTGATGGGCATCTTAAGGCAATGGTTTCCATAATATGGTCAAGTATGAAGTGCATCCAACACCGTATGTTTTGTCGGTAAGGTCAAATGCCCAAATTTCCATGTGCATGGTCTTAAGGCAATCGGTTTCCTTGATATTTTCAAGTATGAAGTTCATCCATTTTCTTATGATAGAGGTTCTCGAACATTTACATCTTCTTGAGAGAGAGAGATTCTCGAAAATTAAAACCCTCATGAGACCAACTTCCTAGTCAAGATGATTTGTGATCGGATGCTCACACCATAATTATCCACTTGCTTCAACACATTATTTCAAATATTAGAATGTAGCATGCAAACAATGCCTTGAATGATGTGATAGAGGCCGGTGCCCAATTGATTACATCATTCTTTTGGGATTTAAAACACACATTTGGGCTCATAAGAATTTTAGTGCATATCACATATAGTCATATGCTTGATTCTTCTATGACTTATACTAGTCTACCTTCTACTGACTCAGAGCAGTTTAAGAAAGTGTAATGCATGTACTATTTTTACATTTCATATGATAGGGAACATACACCTTGTTTGTCTAGCATGCTTTTCTATGGATTGGGAATGGTTAATCTTGGTTACTTAATTCGTACATGTGTGAGAAAAACACTAAAATAATGCTATCTAATGTGTTAAAAAAGATTGCTTAAAATGGTCAACATGTGTGAGAAAAGCACTAAAATAATGCTATCCGATGTGTTAAAAAAGTGCCCAAAAGTGTCCAAATAGTGCTAAAAGTAGTCAAAAAATATTTTAAATAGTCTTTAATTCTATAAAACCATAGTGTTCGTTACAATTAATCCTAAAACCAATGCACTTGTTGTAGTTATGCTGGTTACAATTAATCCTAAAGATTGCTAAAAATGGTCAACATGTGTGAGAAAAGCACTAAAATAATGCTATCTGATGTGTTAAAAAAGTGCCCAAAAGTGTCCAAATAGTGCTAAAAGTAGTCAAAAAATATTTTAAAGTCTTTAATTCTATAAAACCATAGTGCTAGTTACAATTAATCCTAAAACCAATGCACTTGTTGTAGTTATGCTGGTTACAATTAATCGTAAAACCAATGCACTTGTTGCAGTTATGCTTCTTCACTAAATCTTAAACTTAGCATGGTTAAATAATGCTAAAAGATCGAGTGATACTATGATATTGATAGCGACAATAGTTAAACTAAAATAATATCCTCTTCAGATGCGATAGGATCGTACATGTACAATCTTTGTGGGTACATTATTGATTAATTCTTTATGTATTAGGGTGCTTGTGCATGCAACCTCCATATCTAGAGCTTGTCATATGGCAATTCTCAAGTCATGGAGAGACCAATTATGCCTGCCTACTGCAACTATCCATCTAGAGAGAGTAGTGGTTGCACGTGCATTTGTCATAAAAACAAAGGCTCTATTTGATGAAGGGAAGTTGAAGCCCCTTGATGAAGAGACTAAGTAACCCCCTCATGAAGGGAAGAAGAAGATGGTTTTACAACATTTTTTGAGATGACCATGCTTAGATTTTAATCAAATACTTATAAAAGGAAAAATGATCTAAGGCAATGGGAACTTGCCATCTTAGTCCAACTTTTATAAAGGCCTACCCTAAAAAATCCTTCTAATCAGGAGGGATCTAGTTACCATTGCGTTCCCAAGTAGCCTATAGTATGATCCTCTTCTAGTAAATATCCTTCACTATTGGCTATGTATGCATAAGTCTGTGCTGGCCCCACTCTCACACCCACACATATCCCATGCTCATTGAAGCATCCAAACAAACTAAAAATAGGTTGAGTATCCTCCTAAGGCTCAATGAGATGCTCTCTCCATGGCTGAGGGGTGGCTCTCATAATCTAGAGTCTAGTGGTAGCGGCTTGTGGGAGAGGTCCATAAGTATGCATGATAGTCTCCTTTGTGATCTCTTGACCTTCCCTGAACCACTCTCCAACACAGTTCAAACTCTGGGCATGACATCTTGCCAATCTAGACCTAAGCTTGCTGCTAAGGGTAACCTATCGATATTATACCAAGGTGCTATTGAAAAGTGGTTGTCTAGAGATATGTCCTCTTTGGTGGAAGGAATTGCATGATTGTGTCTCGAAAGGAATTAATACCAAATTTGAATGAGCCATTTGACTAATGGAGACGTAGGTTGAGTATGATGATCCGCTAAGAAAATCCAACTGACCCTTCTTGACCACTAACCATCTATCCTAAGGAGTATATTGTAGAATACCATGTAGTAGAAATTACTTCTAGGGCTGATCCCCTAAAGCAAGCCTTCCACTAGAGGCTTGATCAGAAGTGCTTTTCTCTAAACCTCAAGATCTAGCATCACGAGACCTCCTTGTGTTGTAGGAAGGGTGATAGTGTCCCAAGTTACTCTTAGTTCTAGTGTCCACTAAACCATCACCCCTACTCCATAGGAAATTCCTCACTTGGTTAACAAAATTCGGTGGCGGTAAAACTCCTGCCCTGCAACGGCTCTTTCATCGTGTCCTCGACTAGCTGCTGCCTTTGGTCTTTGCTCTCCCCTGCAACTTCCTACTCTTCGATTCACTCGATCCTCCCTACGTATACCTTCCCCTTGCTCCCTGATCGTAAATCTACAGGAGGAAAGGCTCCCCGTAAGCAGCTCGCCACGCACCAAGGTATCCTCCTTCCTTCCCCTCTTTGAAATTAATCCTCGCAAATCGCCCCTCCACGCTTCCTTTCCTGCAAAAATCTGAAGCATCACGGAGGTTTCCTTTGTAGTTCGATCGCGTAGGCACTTGTTGCGAAGCTTTTCAAGCTCGTAGGCAGGGAATTGCTCCTTCGAGATGTATGTGTCAAGACATAAGAGTACAATGAAAATCCGAAACTCCCTCCAAACGCAATGGCAGAAACAGAGACGCATGGACCATGAATATATGGTAGAGATGGACGATTCCTGAGACAGCCAGTGCAAAGCGAGTGAAGATATCGCGAAATGCAGGCTCGCTTTAGGGAAGAGGAGGTCGTAAAACGATCCCGGAACGCCAGCACTGTAGATCTGACGTTGGAGCTCTCGGCCTGCTTGGTTGCGTCGATGACGGGGGCCAAGGAGGTCGGAGGACTGCAGGACGTGGAAAAGGTTGTTGAAATCGTTGGAGGGGAGATCGGAGAAGAAATAAATTCTCCCATGAACGTCATTCCCCTCCGTCGCGTACTTCCTAGCCAAAGGCCTCTCGATGCAGCTTTCGCGATGTTCTCGTTGTTTCTTTCTGTGTTTATTCTGAAGGCTTCTGATTTGAAGAGAGATGTTCGACGCTGATATAGTTCTGATGCTGAAACTGCTAGCTGCGGAGCCCAGGCGCGCTCGTCATCCATACGTGTGCCTGCTACATGAGGTGCAAAGGGCGAAACAAAGAAAGTTCATTACTAGTCTTTGAAAGACTGAAGGTCTTTGAGCCATCACAGGAGAGGTACGTGAACCTTTGCGTTGGCATCTCCAGATGTTTGAACGTATAGCCTATTGAATCGCCTATATGCTTCCAAAACTATTCGTTGTTGTAGGTAGGTTCTATGTTTAGAACTTTGTCACCTTCATGCCTAGCTCCAAAACGTTTGATTCAGTCTTGAAGGTCATGGAAGCAGAAGGCAGAAGCCAAGCAATTCTTTTGTGCTTGTATTGCAGGGTATATCCTCATTCTATTGATTAGTGGTTGCGCTACGAGGACCACTCTACGCGTTTGATCTACTAATCCTCCAGGTTGGACAAATGCTTTATCTCCTTACTTGCGTTGCAATGTAGATTTAATTTATTTCTTGATTATCTTGTAAAGATTTAATTTGTTTCTTGATTATCTCTAAAATAAATATGTATAGATCTTGAATTTTTTTGTTACCTTCTTGAAGAAAGAAACAAATTAGGGAGTATGAGTTGGTTCTTATATTATGCTATGATGTACTATTCTTAAGTTCTTCGCATTATGCTATGATTATGTTATAATTGTGTTCTTATATTACGCTTATATACTTGTGTTCTTATATTACGCTTATATACTTGTGTTATATTATGCCATGCTATGTTACTTATCTATAAGTTTTTGCTATGTAGGTCAAATGCAAGTGGGGTTTAGGATTTTCTTTATGCTTGTATTATGTCTTACATATTGTATCATGTCTAAACACATTATCTATGTGTTAGCTGTGTTTCTTCCTCTAATGGTGTTTCATCCGTATGTTAGTCCTATGTATGTTAGCTAAGTTATATATCTTGGTCTCTACTCGATCTAAGTTAGCTCCATCATATACCTTGTGCCACATAAGCAAGAGTTGTCGATTGTTAATAGGTTATAGATGCTTGCATGGCTCATGCACTTCTACTCTATGCTTCAATGCTTACATATCCATGCTCTATTCTTCAATGTCATGCACTTTATATGTCATGGTGTTTCATCCTCTAATGGTGTTACATCCTTTGATTGAGTTTCAGATGGCAAGTTCCTCAAACAATTTGAGAAGGTGTACTTGCAACTATAGGTGTGCCCATACCCCTCAAGGGTGGCAGCTTATTAGTAGAAGCACCTACTATGAGCATTGCAACCATGACTTATCTGGAAATGTGCATCCGATTCAGCAAAGAGAAGTTCAAATTGAGAGTGAAGAGCGGATGCCATCTCATGTAGAACAAGCAAGGGAGATGAATATGTCTTCTAGGGTGATGGAACAAAGAAGGGTTTTTTGTAGTTGTCTCGCATATTGTCAGGGTGGACGACATGTGGCTCCGTCAACTTATGTTTTACACCAACGGAAAGATGGAAACAATGCAACGGAAAGTGTAGGTCATTGGAAGGCACACATTAGGGAGTTTTTCTCTATACAATGGGATAGAGAGTATATGGTTTTTTTTAGTGCAGAGTACTATAAGCAATGCATTACAATGATAAATGACAAGGAGCATTTGTTGATAGACCCAGTAACAGGAATGAGTGTATTACAAGCTCAACGTCTTCCATACTATTGGGATTGTATAAGATCCATAAGTTCTTTGTTGCATAAGTTTATGCCTTTGCCTAGTATTAGTAGTAAACTTATTGCATATGAAACAAAAGACTTGGCTCAAAGAACGCGGCTATTGAAAATAGGTGAAGTTGGTTGTGTGCCTCCTTGGTTGGAACATGATGATGTTGTGCTAGCACGCATTGATGTTAGTGATTTGAATAGTCAATTTCTACATGCTGTGATAAGAGCAGTTGATTATGAAAGGAAGCAAATCATGCTAGCATGGCTGAAACAAGATCACACGCATGAGAACACATGGAAGGTTGATAATGAAGAGAGCTTTTGGAGGGACTGGAACTATTGCATCATAATAGTACCAGGATGGGCGGTTATCAGTAAGAGGAGAGTAGTGTCATCTAATGGTGAAACTTCTTATTTACCTATGGTTTGGATATCATAATAATACCATGATATCATTGGGTATGCATGATGCATTTTCATGCAAGCGAGAACAAGTAAGAATAATTATTCTTTTTCGTTTATTACTTATAATGCTCTTTTCTTAATTAGAAGAAATATTCTTATTGTAAAAACAAATACTAGCTATTTTTTTAAATTTTTTTGCTAAGCCTTATGGTTTTATTGAATTGTTGTTCAGGCTAGAGTTTATTATGTCTTCTCCCGATGTACCGAATTTGGAATCCTTATTGGAAACTATCTCTCAACTACAAAAGACAGTAGAGCAGCTAAAGGGAAATAATACTAGCTCTTCAAAAAGATTGCATGTGGTAAGCTCCATGAGTAAAGAGATGTCCAAAATGCCTCAACGATGCACAATGCAAACAAATAGTGGTGATGTATCTTTGCTAGAGATTCCTACTTATGATCAAATTTTTCGACCCCCAAAGTTGGCAGATCGTGAGTGTGGCATGCTCTATGGAAGGGATTTTTTACTACGCCATTGTAGGGATAACCAAAATGTGACTTACTGTAAAAACCATCGTACAGTGCAGTTGTGGGTCAAAAATAATGAGATTATTATGGATTTACGGCACAATAAAGATGAACAACAAAAAATCAAGGATTTTATTCAAGATAACTATGATCAAATTTTGCCACTTAAGTTTCCCGGAGCTACATACTTTTGGAAGCAAGAAGATGTTTATATGTACTATGTTCGAACAATGCAAGCAAGCCGAAAGTACAAAAAAAGAAAAAGCATCACCTCTTCTGCGGGCTCTTCAGTGGGATCTTCTATGGTAATATCTTTCTTCATAATGCAAATTGTCTATTATGTTCTTCTTTTATATTTAAATAAATTCACTATATTATAATTATTGCAGGAAACAATTGGTGCATTATTTGAGAAAGAAGAACAAGTTTTGCAGGGATATGTAAGTTTGATGATTTATTTTCAAATTTGTATTTCCCTTCTATACGTTTAAGTCATTATACATGTGTTAATTCTTGAGCATTTTATTATAATGATGATAGGAGGAAGAACAACTTATAGTAGCTGCATCTATAGAGGATCATGCTCCATGTCAATATGACTTGGAACACGGTAGTGAAATGTTGGTTCAGGTTTGTATCACATATTTCACATACATTGTAATTTATACTTATTTTCTTGTGAATTTGTTTATAAGAATTATGTAATCTTTGTTAGGTAGGAGAAGGTGTTTATTGCCCAGAAATGCCACAAGAGTTAGCAACGACTGAAGATCATCATTTTTCAGCATCTAAATCTTTCATGGAGTTATTGCAAGAGACAGAACAGGTTGGAAAATTGATTATCGTTGCCATTTTATATTATATCAGTTGAGTTTAATATGGATATCTAATTAGTATTTTTTAATGATTTAGGTTGAGGATTTGAATCAAACTTGCGTTCATGAGACTTCGCTAAATCCTGAGGATATGTCAATTGCAAGAAAGAGCAAGCGCACACCAGAGGTATACATTATACCTCTTTATAACGGGTTTAATGTTAATTCTTATGCATCGTTTTTTTTCGTTTGTCTCACATGGGAATCTAGAACTTAATATTTATTCTTCTTTAAAGTGGAGTGAGAAGATGAAAAAAAACATGCAAAAAATGAAGGCAAGTAAAGCTGCTAAAAAGCAACAAAGACTGAAGGTATTTATTATTTTAGTTTTTCTACTTTAAATCATATATCTTACATGTAAAATCATGCATACATATTTGGTAGTTGGTTTCCATTTTACGTTATATAAAAGATTACTCTTTACTACTTGTTTTCCTTTCATAGGAGCTTAATGCCATCCATGTCGAGAAGGACCTCGATTTTTGTGTTGATATGTCTTCTCAAGTAAGCTCTTTTTTTAAATATGATGCATTCTTCTTTTTATAAATTAGTAAACAAGGATTATAATATATTTTTATTGCTTCTTTCAGGTTGATGAATTTTGTGAAGAGGATCAAGAGACAATTCTCTTGAAGTTTTTAGAGATACATACTATTAATGAAATGTATGCGTCTCTAAAGACTAACTACAACATTATCAAAAGAGACCCTACTTTCCATGGACACAAAACTGAGCATAGCTTGCTTGCAATGAGGAAAGCTATAGTGGATTGGCTAGTTTTAGAAAAAAAAGTTATTGTAAAGAAGCATGAAGACCACATTTTGAGTCTTGATGATGTACATGTATCGGAATGACATGTGTGCATTTAGAACAATTGGATGAACTCTATTTTTGGATGAACAATTGGATGCATTTTGAACAATTGGATGAATAATTCAGTCTTAATGATGTACATGTATCGGAATGATACATGTGCATTTTGAACAATTGGATGAACTCTATTTTTGTTTCTTGATGTCCAATAAGTATGCAAGTATTCATGTTGTTTAATATTTTTATAAAGTTTCTTAGTAACTAGTTGTTTCTTTCTTTCTTTGAAGATGAGTTTGCATTCTACATCTTGATTATGCAGTTATCTTTAATTCATTCTAAATGTCACTTTACATTTTTTAATACGATGTATATGGAAATTTAATTGTGTGAGTAAAAATTGATTTTGTAATATATAAAATTTATCAATCTCAGCTTTTACTACATAGATAGAGTTACTTATATAGTAACATTCTAAAGTAAATTTGCTAGTCTATATGAAAAATGCTCAGTTTTACTATATTGCTAAATTTACTAGAATTAGTCTTACTAGTAAACTTAGGATATAGATTTGCTATATAGTAAAAACTTAACTATATAGTAAATTCTTGTCTATATGGAAAATGCTTGGTTTTACTATATTGCTAAATTTACTAGAATTAGTCTTACTAGTAAACTTATAATATAGATTCGCCATATAGTAAAATCTTATCTACATAGATACTCCTTGGTTTTCCTATATACAAATTTACTAGATATAGTATATCTAGCAAATTAATGTTAATCATTTGCTATATAATAAATTACTTACTATATAGACAATCTAGTAAATGTTCAGAATTTACTATTCCGGAATTTTGCTAGATACGTTCATTTGTATCTAGCAAAATACCTTTTTTTTACTATATAGACAAAGGTTTAGAGTTCCTTGTGTCCTGATGCATGTCGAAGAAGCCCCAAATAATTTAGTACAACTTCAAAGCGAAAAATCGATCTCGAACGGGAAAATGACGAAGATAGTTTCTCATTTGGTATTTTTCCATTTTTTCCCCATTGGTAAATGAGAGAAACACCAAATGACTAAGATATCTTAGTCCATGGGCCTTATGTCATGGAAGGGAAATACTTGTGCAAATGCACCATGGAAAATAGAGGGGAAATACCCTGGAAATAGAGTGGGACCATGGGAAATAGCACTCCATGCTCTAGAGCTCAAGATGTTGATTCCTACAGTCTTGAGAACCATTGATGCGGCATTTCCTTTATAGCATGTCTCACTTTCCCTTTGATCCTTATGTCATGCACCAAGGGAAAAACATCCAAAATATGCTTTTCCATGTGAAAAACATCCAAAATAGCCATCCTTATTTTCCCCCTTTTTACCCTCCATGACAGAAGCCTCTAAGGCCCTGTAGATCACCCAACACATGTACCTCATTCTTTATGGGGACCTTGGATAGGTCCTTGTTACATTGTATAAATTCTTGTATTCCAATCTTAACAATACTGGCATTCATAATGACACATCAATGAGGTCATGGTTTTTACAAGTACGAATCTAAGTAAATACTAAAAAGGCCTATCTATAATCAATTCTTTATACACTCAATGGACTTGGAACCAATTCTCCAAAATTAGGATGCTATAATAGAGATTGGATGTACAATCTCAAGATTTCTAGGCCACCTTCATTGAAGGACGAGAGAAAGAAAGAAAGAAAGAGCTGTGAAGGCACTTATTACAAGCACATGAATGTTTTGGAAAGGAGTGGAAGATGTGATTGTTGTCATCTAACTAGTCATATTTGCATTAAGTGCCTTTGATATTAAGAAACCTACTTTGGGCAAAGGAGTGCAAAGTTTGTGTGATATGGTGGAACTATAGATAAGTGTTTAAATTTTAATTAGATGATAGGACGAGATGCACCTTTTAAAGTAGTTACATAGGCAGCCTAGCATGCTAGTTTGAGCAAGCATTAGTAGAAGGCTCATACTCCTCTACACATTGATGCCCTAAAGGAGGATAAGAGAAGGAATAGTAAAGCATTAAATGTTCTCACTAGAGACTGAGCAATGGGAGATACTGCATTGGTAGATGCCAAAGTATTGATCACTGAGATGGGGGTCAATCTCACCTTTGAGGTAGCCTAGAGAGTGGGCAAGGTTGATGCACTGTTAACGCCTATGGTTGTAAAATTTAGGACTATGGCAAATAGATCCACCTTGATGAGTATGAGGGCAGCTATGAATGGACTAGGACATATCTGGATGATGACCTCATGATGTTGCAAGCAATTTAGCATTAAAGGGAGACTCCATGGTCCTAGTGATGGCACTCAACCTTAAGGGGGGGAATGGGATACATACAAGGAGAGGCAAAGAAATCATACAAGAGAAATCAAAAAGGGAAGAGAAAGATGTAGAAAGCACATGATGGTGTCAATCCCATGAGGCAAGGACATAAGATAGATTGAAAATGGCTATTTCGAATCGTACTATCACCTTTGGTCTGACCTAGGGGGTTTCCTAGAGAGCTACACAGACAACGATGTGAAAATTGGGACATGTGGCTCTAGGAGTGTAGTTGTCCTTTTTTAATCACACTTGAGACATGAAGGAGAACATGCACGGCACATGTGGATACAAATTTAGCTACCTAGTGCATGATTGATTTTTATTGCTATGTGCTATTTTCCCCCAAATACATCTTATGCACATGAGGTCACCATAGAGGGTCACATCCCATATGAGACAATGTCCTATTTGTGCACATATAGCTTGTCATCTTTTCAGCAGATGCTATGGAGCAAAGCAAAGGCAGTCACACCATTGCCAGATTCAAGGGCATCATCTTCCCAACATGGTAGACAAAGATGCAGTTATTACTCATGCACAATGGTCTGTGGAACTTGTCAAAGGAGTTACCCAGAAGCCAGAAGGAAATGTAGAAAAAATTTGGCTTTGGTAGGGTTGCAATGACAGGGAAATAGCTTCAATCAGTCTTGGCCTTGCTGACAGTTTGATACACCATTTAGATCTCACAAAATCAGCAAAGGAGGTATGGGAGAAAATGGTGAGATTATTTGGAAAGAAAGCTTTCACTTTAAAGGTGCTTTTTAAAGCAACAGCTTTTTGATTTAAAAAAGGATGAATGTGGTGATCTCAGTGAACATTTAGGATATATTGGGTTTGTCACTTAGCTGCTCTCTAGCCTTGGAGGATTTGTTGAAGATGGTAACACGATTGCTATGCTCCTCAAGAGATCACATTTCTCTCAAGTCCTAACTGTTATCTGGCTTGCAAAGATACATCTTATGAAGACATAGTAGCATTGCTTATTGAAGAGACAGAAGACTCAAAGAGCATAATGACACAAGCGTTGATCCTGACATTGCTTTGATATGAAAATGGAAAGAGAAGAAACGTGTTGGATGCAGGGAGACTAGAGACAATGACAGGTACGAAAAGATATGCAGACTGCAGTCTGCAAAATGAATTGAAGTGAAAGTACAAGCAATATAATGACTAACGCTAGTCTAGGACTAGGGTAGGACTAAAAGTCCTAAGAGTTATATATTGACTAACTGGACTAATTGTCCCAAATGGAATTAAATTGAATTAGACTCTATCTTAGGCTTACAAGGCTATATCAGGGCTAGGTATAACAAATGCCCCTCCAGGGCATGGCTGAAGTACTCTGGAAACATCTCAAATATACTTCGAATTTATGCCATTGTTACAAATGTGACACTATCATATAAAAATGGAATCAAGTGTAAAGACTTCTTTTTTGCTAAACTAAGAAATCCAAGGAGGCAACAAGTGCAATAATCCCTCTAGAATGTGGCAATGATTACATAAAAAATCCACGCACTTGTGGTCCGAAATGTTGAACAAAATAGGAACCAAACCTTTTTTAAAGTGGCATGCCAAAATTTTGACAAAAATGGCAATGATTTATGGGAGAAAATTATAGCAAAACTTTGAGAAAAATTTACACAAAATTTTGAGCGAGTCACGTTGCTAGAAAGGGTAGCATGATAGTAGAAACATGTTCCTTCTTTAGGTGATGATTTCTCGATGATTTTAGCTAAATATGGCAACAATCGTCTACCCCAAAACATGCGTTGCCCCCTAGTTAAGGGATCAACCACTTTAGGTTCTATTGGCTCTTCAAGATATGCAAGCTTAGACTCTTCATCCTTGTAGGAGGGTTGGGGCTCTCTAGAGTCTAGCTATGCTTTATGACTATCTGAGTTGAACTTTGCTCCCATGTCCTAGTTGGCATCAGGCAAATCATTGACTATGCACACCTATTGCAAGATGAATGATGCCTACAAGGGATCTTTCTGGATCCAAAAGGATTGATCTTCATTCTGACTCTTAGATTTACCACATACAGTGGGTGTGGCTCTTTAACTTCCAATTGTCTCCTTCCAAAACCTTGGGTCAACAAGTGGCATGTGAAGATTCTTCACCTCAACTCCATAGTCATCATGTCCACATGCTTTTCCTATCAATTTGCTATCAAGGAGTATTCTATTCTAGGAGATCCTACATCGTGCTCCTCATCTAAGATGGCAATGAGGTAACATCCAATTGTTGGGGCATTGGCTTTTGTCTCTTTTTTGAGGGTTCAAGGCTTGCCACTGCTATTCCCTTGTTTGAGCCTTCTACTTCCTAGTTGTGGCCTCTTTTTCTCCTCCTTTGGAGATTTAAATATCTTTGATTCCCTAGATGCAACCTACACTAAGAAGCTTAGGTAGGAGATTGGAATTTGGTTGAGGATTAGACAATAGGTTGATTAGAGTGATTTAAATCCAGGTTCACATGATGGGGATATTGGATTCAATTCAAAGAAACTTGATCGAGTTTAGGTGGAATTTCACAAAATTCATAAGATGCAATTGTGTTCAAACAAATTCTCATGAAGTCTAAGGGAAATCTGATGCTCGAGATCGAATTTGCCAAAATTACATGCAAATACAACACTTGATATTAGATTTCATAGACTGATCTCAAGGAATGGATTAGCTTGTAGCTTCTATGGTGTCATGATTCTAATATGATACCCAAGCGTGGATTAGCCTCCAAGCTCATGCAAATTTCAACCTTGGGATCGCAACCTTGGGATCGGTTAGCCTACAATCTCCAACAAATCCAATCTTGAGGATTGGATTAGCATGCGCCTCTAAGCTAATCCAATCCAAGGGATTGATTTAGCTTGCAAGTTGTTGGCCTCAAGTTTCCTAACCAACTTGAGTCAAATCTGAGTAATTAGGCATGGGCCAACTAGGAGCTACCAATGAGAAGTTGAATAGCACAACCCAAGAATCAAGGAAGATCCAACATAGGACATGCCATGGAGCCAATCCCTAGGAGTAGTTTTACGAGTTCCTAGGTTCAAAAGGAGATTCACCAAAATTCACTAGTCTAGAGTTCTAGATGTTGAAGTCAAGAGTTTGATGTAGAGTGAGCTTTTGACTCACCCTCTCTTTGGTCTTTTTATCTGAGTCTGAGTGCAGCCTCCATCTCTTTAATTAGTATAGTGCCTCAAGCCAAGGTGAGAGTTTGTGTTTTCTAGTTGTTGAATAAGCACATTGCAAAGGATTGCAACCCACTATTTGTAATAGGATAAGGCCTACTTTATTGTACATGTACTTGGTAACTCGGCTTGTTATTGATTTTCTACAATGCTTGTGCTTCTCTTTGTTCATGCTTGCCTTCCCTATCTCCATAAGTTTTTGCCCACACAACACAAATCCCCATGATAGAACTCTCAACAACTGACTCTTGCACCCTAGCACTAAGTAGGTTCCACACACCAAGCAAACCTCAGAGTGAAAGAGAGCCTAGAGGGCATCTTCCACCCAAGCACAGTTTGCATCCAAGAACAACAATCATTGGTCAATGGAGTGGTGAGGAGAAATTACCATAAACATTGGCAATCATGCTAGGGACTAATGTGTTGAAAGAAGTGAGATTGAGTCTTGTGAGCATCAATTGATGCTACTAGGAAATGACTTACAATAATTGGTTGGGATAGCATATTATTATAAATAATACATGCAAGTGTCAGGGATGATTTGGAGTGTTTGAAGACTTGGTTGACTATTGTTGTTTGGGTAGAGGAGTGTACCCAGACAACTTGTAGGATTCTTCAAGCTTTGTCCAATGTCTAATACACACTCAAAAGGTGCTAAAGGTATACATCTTCTCTCCTGAACACCTATGTTGAGGTGGAAGAATTTAAAAAGACTTGGCTATGAAAGCTGGAATGGAATTGGAACAAGGGAGATAGACAGTTGATGGTGGTGAGTGGAAGTAATAGTAGTGATTTCAAGGATGGAGAAGGCTTGGCCATGTGCATGAGGAGGTGGCATTGGACTACTAAATTAACAATAGGAACAAGCTAGTCCCTAAGCTTTATTCAAGACATCCCAAGAGGCTCATCATGGGAGAGTCCTCAAGATGGTGTCATGAGATTCTGAGAATTTATCCACAAAGAGCCAGGATTTGTGCTGTCCAATGATTCTCACCAAGAGCTAAGCCATGAGTGTGGCCTTTGGCTTGGAAGATGTAAGTCAAGTTTTGAGGCTAGATGAGAGCCTTGGAGATAGATCCCAACCAAAGAAGGCCTACCTTTACAATGGAGGTGGAGCAAGAATCAAGATGTGGACAAAATTCACCAACCAGACCACATGCGATAATATTATCTTTGATTGGTGGAAGGTGAGTCTATGTGGAAGATTGATTGGAGCATGAGGAAGTGGCTATGACTGCTTAGCATTGCGGTGCTTGAGTACTAGGTTGAACACATGGTAGCCATAATCTTATAGCATTTCTAAAATATTATCTCTGATTGGTGGAAGGTGAGT
This sequence comes from Dipteris shenzhenensis, assembly GCF_047967505.1. Classification (NCBI taxonomy): domain Eukaryota; kingdom Viridiplantae; phylum Streptophyta; class Polypodiopsida; order Gleicheniales; family Dipteridaceae; genus Dipteris; species Dipteris shenzhenensis. The sequence continues at coordinate 24,028,834 of NC_141611.1, forward strand.
CTATGTGGAAGATTAATTGGGGCATGAGGAACTAGCTATGACTGCTTAGCATTATGGTGCCCGAGTACTAGGCTGAGCACATGGCACCCATGGCCACAAAGACAGTTGTCAATATGGAATGATTAGTTACCCAAGTCTAGTGGGTCACTGAGCTCCTACAACCTAAGCATTATGTCTTACTGTAGTTGGATAGGATGACCATGACAAAAAAATGGTAGTACTTGTAGAATTTGGGTTATGAATAGGATGCCTAGATCACCACGTGACCCTGTAGACCCTGACCCAGTCATCGATGTGCTACTACAACTAGAGAATCCCAAGTCGATGCATGTTAAAACAAAGGCAACATAGCCTATCCACGTGAAGTTCTAGAATTTCAAGGGTGTATATGATGAAGATGCCTATAGCCATTTACACAATTTTCTATGAATTTTTCCTATTAATGGTGCCACGAACAAGGAATACATGAATTACTTCCCTTGTATTTTGAAATAGACAACCCAACGATGGTTTAACCAATGTGATAAATAATTATAACCATGTAAGAGTACACCTCAAATTTGTAACAATAAAATTGAAATTGTCTCCACTGCCACTACCGAAAGGATACTCCTAAAATGAACCAATAAGGTATCATATAAAAACGTGGAGATAATATTGTATCTAATCTGAATTCAAAAATAAGTATATCATTTTAAAGGAAAGCATACAATATCTCTATGTGGCATTATTGCATATCATAGAGAAAAAACTACAAATTATTTCTTAAAATTTTATTGAAAGTAATATGCTTTGGACTATAGATGGAGCAACTCATGAATTCATCCTTTCGCTTCAAAAGTCATTCAAAATAAACTCTCAGGATTGGACTCCCAACTTCAACAGAAAATCATATAAATGAAGATCGTATATTTGTATATATTAACAAAAAGGCCATATCCCACCATAGGAATAATTAAAAAAGAGACAATATTGAGATGTATCATGAGGTATCTAGAGGGATTTAAGATCCTATATCAAGGGGAGAAATTAAAACAAACTCCACTATATAAAGCCTCAAAACATTTTTGATGATGACAAAAAGTCCCAACTAGATCCGAGCAGGTAGTTGTATTGAACTAGAATATATTTAGTGCTTCCTAAAAATTGTTGAATAATATTTTCCATTTTTACTTAATTTTTAAAGTTAATTTAGAACATAGATTTATGTAAACTTGCGATTTGAGAAGAATTAATTATGATATCAAGAAGAGCACTATAATAGTAGAAATATTTGAAATACACTACAATATTTTATAAGAGTAACAATACATGAAAATTTATGTAGTACACTTAAAAGTGGTTATTATTGGATTTGTTTTAAATGGAGTTATATATCACTAAAAACATGACGTATTTAAAAGCATTTTTAAATAATAGTTCATACATGAAATATTTTTTGAGTTTTGGAAAAAATTAGTAATGCTTTTAAAATGAAAAAATTGAGTAATATATGCTATGAATTAAGAGTCCTTCAATTCTATGACTTTACTATAGTTTGAAATAGGAAGTCCCATGGGTTCGGTTATCATAGCATATTTTAGAAGGTAATATGATAGGCCTGTGTTGGTTATTTTTTGAATATTCATATGTGTTTGCCACAAGAGTAATATTCTTGCATGGTATGGAACGACATTATGATGTTCTAGGGATGAACGGAAGTAGATCCATCTTTGTGCGAGAGGATCTAAAATAGGTTTAGTTTCTAAATGTATAGGATATGGAAATCCATATTTGCATTTGTGGTTTGTGCTTGAGTCAAATAGATTACATGTTGGCCTACATGTGTGGATTTGTTTCCTCTTTACCATATAGTTAAGCTTTCTTTGAATTGGATTCTCTCGCCACTTATTAAAATCATTCATGTAATGGATATATGCATCTATCTGGTTTGTTACGATCTCTATGTCTTGTTCATCTACCCATAGCATTATGCATGCATGCATAGATTCTCGATTTTGTACCTCATATCTTATGATGTGATGGTTGACTCTACCTAGTAGTCCTTTATCACACAGAATATATCTTGCTAAGAATTGTTGCAATCTAACATGGAAGAGCACTGCGCATTCAATTGGACAATCTCTCCTGATGAAGTTCTTATTGAATTATTTAGCAATGTTTCTATTTGATCGATTTCACACCATCTCGTGGTTGATACCTCATCTGCAATAAGTGTAAGGAATATATTGGGAAGGCACCATGTGTCAACCATTGCCATTAGATCTTTTAAGTTTCTATAGTGCCATGAAGGAGATCCAGGGATAGAGCTTGGTATTTGAAACTTATGAATACGTCTAATTATCTCTTGTTCAGATATTCTTGGATCTTGTTGTCTTTGTTGGTGGATATCTCTTTGTAATACTATAGTTTGAGTAGAATTTGCTATTATAATAGATTGACGTATTTGGTAAATCAATAACAAGTATGGTTTGTAAAGAGTGAACACGGAGAACAATGTTGATATTCTCATTTTTAAATATACATTGAAGAACATCTTGCCATCATGAGCACCATATCCGAAAGGATAGAGGAATGGGACTAATGCATACTCAAGTGTTAATTCGTCATATTGTGATAGACCTTCCATAGATGTTATGAGCTAATGCTCAATAATTCTTGTTGAATCACGAAGTACAATTGTGTCGACATCCTGCGATGTTTTTTTTCTAATTGATGAGTTGTAGGTAGCATGTTAATTTGTTCTAGTAATGACAAGTAGTTGTCCTCATGTGCAATTTCCATAAGATCGATTGGTGAGTAAGCAGAGTGTCTTTCAAGAATATCAGAAATAACTTCTGAAGAAAGAACAGTTACTCCTAGTTTTGGATGTGGTTGTTCATGCATTGTCAAGTATTTTTTAAATATGGGATTTGTTCTAGAGTTAAACACTAGAACGTGTTTCGTTGTTGATAGTAAGTTTGTTGAGTTAGTACAAAATATTTGTTGGCGAATCCAACATATTAGTGGATTATCCAACATCGATCTTCTTTGTAGTATACCTATTGCTAAAGATGTAATACCTTTAGAAACGTTTAGGGATATATCGATTATAGAAAGCATTTGTATTTGAAATATGTCCGCACCTAATACATTCTGTAAATAATCTGGATCATAGGGAACCAAGTACAACTTTCTGAATGGACTATCTATGCATGCTTTACAAGCCATTTTTTATCTATGTCCTAGGCCATTTTCTACATGCAAACTTATGAACATATTGGATAAGTCATATGGTGTTATACTTGATTCTAGTAGTAATATTACTAATTTTAACTTTGTAAAAGAACCTGTGTTAAATTCTATTTTACCACAAAATACACAATATTGCATCTTCAAAATATATTGAGAATTAATTTGGTTCCATTCTTTTATAAAATTATCGATGAATAGCCATGAAGAGAAACTCGGTTGTAATCGTCTTTTCTCGTTTTCTATGCTAATGTAGGAAGCATGTTCTCTTCTTTCAATAAGTGACCTTTTCATATTTTTAAAGTAAATTATATGTTAAAGTAGAAGCACCTACTTTATTTTCCCATTGTAGATCAAAGCGTTAAAAATGACTTGAAATTCAACAATTCAAATAATCTGCAAACAGAATATCAAGGTTGTTAACACTTTATATTTTTACCAATTGGAATATAGCATATAGGAATTTGAATGTAGTATATAGAATTTTGAATTTGGAACATGGTAAATAGCTCTTTCTTTTTGCACATAGGAGTTTCTGTTTAACATTTATTTTTTTGCATGTTTTTGGTAGCTATTTGAATTCGGGATATAGCATTTTCATTTATCACTTTTTATATATATGGTAGCAATTTGAATTTGAGATATAGCACTTTGAATTTCGTACAAAGTATTTTGCATTAAGAATTAGTACTTAATCATTGAGCAACTACCATTTTTGCATTTAGCATATAGCGCTTTGTATCCAACACATAAACAAATAAACTTAACCACACATTTGTGTGGGGGGAGAGTCGGCACATCTTCTCTCCAGAAATTATAAGACCAAGGAATGTGCCCTTACTTGGGTTCATATCATTTTGCATTTTGCATTAACATATATTTTTTTGCATTTTTTTGGTAGCTATTTGAATTTAGGACATAGCATTTTCATTTATCACTTTTTATTTTTATGTAGCAATTTGAATTTAAGATATAGCACTATGAATTTTGTACATAGCATTTTGTATTGAGAATTAGCACTTATCATTGAGCAACTAGCATTTTTGCATTTAGCATATAGCGCTTTGTATCCAACACATAAAAAATAAACTTAACCACACATTCTTGTGGGGGGAGAATTGGCACATTTCCTCTCCAAAAATTATAAGACCAAGGAACGTGCCCTTCCTTAGGTTCATATCATTTTGCATTTTGCACATAGTATTTTTCATATAGCATGTTGCAATTGGAGTTTGGGATATAGAACATAGCATTTTACATTTTTGCACATGGTACTTTGTTTTTAGAAATGTATGATTTTGTGTTTTGTACATAGTATTTTGCATGTAGCACATAGAATTTACTAACTAGTATTTTTGCATTTAGCACATAGCACTTTGTATCCAACACATAAAAAAATAAACTTAACCACACATTCGTATGGGGGGAGAGTTGGCACATTTCCTCTCCAAAAATTATAAGACCAAGGAATGTGCCCTTCTTGGGGTTCATATCATTTTGCATTTTGCACTTAGTATTTTGCATATAGCATGAACAATTTGAGTTTGGGATATAGAACATAGCACTTTGCATTTTGCACATGGTACTTTGCATTTAGGAATTTTTGCACACAGTATTTTGTATATAGCATGTAGCAATTTGAGTTTGGGATATAGAACTTTGCATTTAATTTTCATTTAGGTATTAGTGTTAAAATGGCTAACATGCCATATCAACATCTTGGGTGGTTCTTGTTCTAGGTATATGTGCAGCGAGCTATATGGTGTGTTGACTTTGTATGGTTTCAAGCTTGTAGAAGAGAAGCTAGGAATGAGGGGGGGCTTTCCCACACCTAGGTTAGATGGGCACCAGAAGAGTGGGCTTGTGAGGAATGAAGGCTTCTCTCTTCTTGAAAGCTTGTATGATGAGATCCATTTGTTGAGGGATACGAAATCATATTTTGGCAAGTACGGAGGAATTGTGAGTGGTCCAAGGTTGCAAAGAAGGTGCTTAAGGAGCTACAAACTAGAAACCCTTGTCATATACATACATTGGATGAGCACAATTAGATTGGCTTTGCAAGGAATTATGATTGCTATCCTGAAAGCTTGAATGAGGAAATCCTTGTTTAGTTCTTAGAGTGAGGGTGTGCATCAGTAGCATGGATATCTGGATAATAGATTTTTGAGTAATGTTCTTGTCATGCTTTAGCTCACTTGAGTTGCCCTTGCCCTTTGCCTCACCGAACTCTTTGTTGTCTTGTTGCTGCATGAACTATTTTGTCATTCTTATCTTACATAGTCTATCTTGGTAACCTCGATGAGGAAAGGAGTACTAAAAAATGGTGAAATCATGGTAATGACAAAAAGAAACCCACTACTGGAACATCAAGACTCTGCATTCACTCCCCTCCTAAGCGTTAAGATTCCAACCCAATCAGGAGACTGCCCTGTATACATTAAATATTGCAAAGTGACTCTGCTCATAGTTGATGCGAAGTTTAGAGGATGCTTTATGGGGATGTCAAGAAAACTCTTTGCAAAGAGTATAGACCTGCTAATGAAGAAAATGCAAGCTCACACTTTATGCCTTTTGCCAAAGATAGCATGGCCATAGTAATCGAGCAAGAATAAAGGGCAGCATAGGAGGCATAGCTTGTCATTGTTCAACTCCATTTGGAAGTAGTCGCTTAGTGGGGACAGTGACAACCCCCTCCATCATCAACGTATTGCACAACGTAGACAAGGAAATCCTTTGGGCAGTTTGATGATCAAATAAGTGCATGAAACTGTGTTTGGGCAGGTTGCTTCTAGGAGCTCTTTGATTTAATCTATGAAGGATAAAGCATGGAGCCTTAGTGAAGGTTTCGGCAGAGTTGATTGTTGGCCATTCCAACAAATAGCATCCCTAGCCATATTCAGACTGCCACTTTGGATTCCTCAATAGCTAAGGTAGAGTAGACACAAAGACAAATACACAGACCTATGCCTTGGCTACCTCAATAACTAAGATCCTCCAAATCTAGAGTTTATGTGACTAAGCTTGTTTTTCCCTCACCAATAGTGACCTCCATCAGATTCTCCGAGAAATACATAGTCAGATTGCAAGAAGGGTTGGAAAGGGATCCATTTGTTGGCACACTTTGGTCGACATGTATGGCAAATGTGGCTGCCTTGCAAACATAAGGGAAGAGATTGATAAGATTCCAGTTCAAAGTGTGGTCTTTGGAGGGCACTAATTTTGGGATATGCCCATTTGTCAATATGTATGCAAAATGTGGCATGCTTGCAACATCAAAAGAAGCATGTGACAAGCTTAATTATAGGGTATCCTGAATGTGGGCTTGGTGACAAAGCACTAAGCTATTTCAAACAGATGCAAATGGATGGTGTTTCTTCGGATGATGTCACATTTATTTAAATCTTGAAAGCTTATGCTAGCATAGGAGCCATAGACAAGGGTTGAGAAATGCATGGGACAATTTCTAGAAAGGGTTTAGATGCTGTGACATTTGCTTGAAGCTTGAAAGCTTGTGGCAATGTAGGAGCAATAGAAAAGGGCTGAGAAATACATGTTGAGATCATCAGGAAGGGGTGGGAAAGAGATCCTTTTCTTTGGAGCACCTTGGTCAATATGTAGTCTTTGACATGCTTCTAGTTCAAAATGTGGTCTCGTGCAATGCAAATAATTGCAGGATATGCAGAATATGAAAGTGTTATGAACGGTTCCAACAGGAAGCTATATTTCTGAATGCTATATCCCAAGCCTATTTCAATGGATGCCAAAGTTTAAACTCCCACCATACACTCAGATATGTGGGATGGATGAGTATTGTTTACCAGTAAGTCTCTCTCCTTTTGCCTCACATCCTCATAAACACATGTCCCTCCTTCCGTAGAGAAGGTGAAAGGAAAAGGGATGATGAACAAAAGCAAGGACTAGTAGAGTGGTGAGAAAAGAGAGAGAGAGAGAGAGAGAGAGAGAAAGAATAGGGAACCAAATGAGGAGAGAGTCAAAGGGCATGATTCGATAGACCTCACACCAGGTGGTTACTCACATGAGGATATAGATATGTCCTCTCTTTATGACATGGGGTTGAGTGAATGCAGCACTTGCTAGATAGTGGTCCACATCATGAAGACCATAGAGTAGGAGGATAGACCTAGACAATTCGAGTAACACTAGCATTGTATCATTGATTTTCTTCGTTGATGCTAGCTCTCACCCAATCTTGAGCCATTTTCAGATGAGCTTTCCTCTCCCCTTAGCCGCCTAGTGGAGTTGGTCCCATAGATATCATACACAGGTCCATCTACTTAGATGGACAGTCAATCGATTGATAGCTAGCTAGGGGATGGAGTTTATGGTTTTCAATCTTATGAGTGACTATTGTCAGATTGAAATTGCACTATGTTGTGTTTTCAGAGAATGAGTTTGGGAATGTTCTTGGATTCATCTAGGTATATTTCTGAAATTCTAGTACTCAAACTTGACTTAGTTGGTTATTTGTATTCATTCGATCATTTTCTTATAGCCACTGTGGAGGGAAACGAGTCTTTTGTGTGTTTCTATAATATATATGGGACTCCAAAGCATAGTAGGTAAATTGTTACAGTTCGGGCGAGTGATACACGACCCCACTTGTTTGTGTTTGTAGCAAAATTTCAAATTTCTGGTCATTAAGAGCGAGCTTCTTTGGAAAATAGACCTGAGGTTAACTCTCAGCCCATAGTTAAGGATGGCAATGGGGATGGGAAAAGGCCTCCATTGGGGCCATGTATAGTTCCCAAGGGCTGGGCAAAGACCAACACAAGAAGCAACATTGAGTGGGGAGGCTGATCCATTTATATGATTGTCCCAGCCTTAGGTTAGTTGACAACAATGGGATTATAGTGTAGCTCCAATGTATTATGATTGTTGTACGAGTGTTTAGCCTCTTTGATAGGGCATTAGGAGTGGAGATATAGCTTGGATGATGTGTTATGTTATCTATATATGGAATGTTGCATAAGGTATCTCAAAGATGAGAAGTGAATGTGCTTAAGGCATCTAATTGAAGTCTGATCTAATTGATAGTGCTGGTGCTACTCCTTTTTGCACTCAGGCTCCAAATATGATATTATGAGGGCACAAGGCCCTCCCTTTAATAGGGGATGAGCCCTCCAAAACTGGCCGACCAGTAGGGGGATTTGTACTGACCCCCCCTGACCGACTTTATGCAGGTAGCCCTATTTAAGGGCCCTTTGATGGCCCTCTTGAATTGCTGCTAGGCCCCAAGGGTAGCCCTCATTGGGCCCCACCCAGAGGCACATCAATGGTTAGGTGGCTGGCCCACCATAGTCTCCATCTCTACCACTTTGTTGCACTGCATTGTAGGGTCTCTTTCACGCCTGGAACTGCTCTACCAACCACAATATGGCCTGCTTACATCATCTATACCTATTGATGTCATCGCCATGTGGTAGCCCTATTTCTCCTATGTAATCAGGTCCTTTCTCCATGTGGACAGCATTTGGATCTCCTTCTACAAGATCTTCCCCTCAGGAAGCCCTTCCATTGCGAGGTATCTCTTCATATGTGCTGCTCACATGATAGCCATCATGCTGTCCATGTGGCAGCCCTTTCTTTTCACTCTTTTCAACAATATGTGATCTAGTGAGTCCCTTGAAAGTCCAAAATTTATGCCTGTGCATCCTTGGTCTTGAAATTGAGGACCCTAGAAGTACAACCACCCCATTCTGCATGCGCCTTTGGATGTCCTCATATAGTATCCAAGAATGGTGATACCTGCCCTCTCTGTGTAGAAGTCCTAGCATAGTCAAACATCTGTGGAGGGATGCACGACTGGTTATTCATTTTCTTGCCATAGGGGTTCTTGATTGTGTGTGCACAATATGTATTCACCAGGTTTTAGACTCGATTGTGGATCCACCTTCCTATTTCTTTTGGTTAGTGGCTCGCAGTGGCCTCCTAATAGGTCCATTACTAGAGTAGATGAGGAGGGATGACACATGCCACTTCTATATAATAGGGGTTGCTGAGGATCATTACAAGGATGGTTGAGGATATGGTAGCTTGACCAGGCAACATATCTTCTCTATAGCGATGGTCTCCCTTGCAAACCTGTGGATGCAGAAAAAACTACAAATCAGAGTTTCAAATTTGTATGCCACCCTCACGAGTTTGGATGCAGTACTATGTCATCCGATATGGATTGCTAGGGACAGCTCTATGCTCACTGCAAGCGTTCCAGGATAGATTTGGATGCCTATTTCTTGGAGTGATTAAACTTGGTGTGGGTGTTCCTAGAGTAGAGGCAACTCCCCTGAGGCCAACTTATCAGAATTCAGAGAAGAAATGCTACTGGTTGCTGGAAAATGCAAATTTCTACATTCGAAATTTATTCATAGCTCCTCCAAACAATCTCGAATCAGCACCAGACTTCAGGAGCAGCCTTAAGAGCTTAGGGCAAATAGATCAAGCCAAGAATGACTGAATTTGGTGTAGGAAAATAGCAGATCTTCTCTTTCTTGGACTTGAGAGAAAATCCCTTCAATGTTGACTCAATCCTCCATCATTTTAGGATTCTCATACATAGAAATGATCAGTGAAGCAAGGGCTATCCACTCCTACAAAAAGCCCCAAATTCTGAGTGCCAAAAAAGGGGTGCCATAGGATGGCCAACCAGCCTCATTTTGGATGATAGCAGAGGGCTGTTAGGCATCATGGGAGTTGTGTGCATGGGCCATATGGTTGCACAGTGGAATGACGAGCTATTGTATGCACTGTACGGATTGCACGGAGCCCTTGGTTGGATCATAGATAGCACAACCATATGAAATTCATAGGCTGCTGGCTGTGTGTGTGTGTGCATGTGTGTGCGTATAGACTAGCACACAAAGCAGTTCCATTTGGTGCTCTACAGGCTAAAATCATACGGACTATACGGACATTTCGTATGCTAATATTAACTGCTGGCCAAATGGTTGGGTTGTATGGAATTGTAGGTAGATGGTATACCAAGCTGAGTACCACTTGTGGCTGTACGTGTTGTATGTATAATTCTTTATAATTCAAGACTTATAGCTTACACAATCCTTGTATGGGAGCTGTCCATGGCTAGCTACACGAATATGCACTGGCATGGCAGCATAGGAGTACCTTCTCCTTTGGTTGTGATTGGTTTGGATGGGCCTAGTTGGCTAGTAGCTCCCATGCTCATAGGGGTTCATGATTGTGTTTATAGACAGCTCATTGGTTTGGAATGCAATCCATTACCTTCCGATTTACTGTCCTTCATTTCTTGATGCTTGGCATCCTGTTTTTTGTCGTCTTTTCTGCTATCCTCTTTCTTGCTGTCCTTGAAACCCAAGTTTCTCTTGCATTCAAGCATCGGCTATCTTTGCATTTTCAATCAACTGAGTCATGGAACCAACCTTGGTTTTGATGCAATGGTCACACAACTCATTTGGTAATCCACAATAGTACCTCTATATTTGCTCTTTCAAAGATACATGCCTGTAAGAGATCAATGGTAGTGACACATCCCAAAACCTTTGAGTATAATCCTCAAGATTCTTGCTGTTTTTATATGACAAGTCATGCCAATGTGAGAGTACTTCCACCTCAAAAGTTGGAGTAAGCTAGGTAGAGGAAAATACTTGTTTAAATTCCAACCAAGTGGAAGGAGCATCTCCTCAAAGCATTAGGTTGGTATATCACCTGAGTGCATTGCCTTTCAAGAAAGTGCCAACCTTCCTGATCTTAGATGCTTATGTAAACAAACCACCCATCAAACTGTTGAAGAAATGTGATGGCTTTATACCTGTCTTGTACTCCATTATATGACTCAAACTTGACATGAGAGCCACCATCCTTGAATTCCTTATAAACACTAGATGTTGTTTGTCCAAATGGTGGCTGTACATTTAGGCATGGAAGCAAGTGCTATGGGTTGCATACATGGCTCCAGTGTCCTTCCATTGCATCTATGTCCCATGTCAGACCCAAAATCTATGGATTCTATCTGATTTGAGCCTGGCAATGCTTCAGCGGAGCCATGTCCTACACAGATGTCAAGTCCTTTTTGTGATGAGCTGAGCTCGATGCTTGACGCACGATAAAGCTATGGAACCTTAGTGTTGGATGCCCTCTACATGGCTGATGCAGTCATTATATTCTTGTAAGCTTGCATTGAATGCCCTCTGCATGGCTGATGCAGCCAATCAATCCAAAACTGCATTAAATAGGATTTCTCCTCATCAAAGACAAATCCTTGCACAGAGGAGAGCTTTTCCTTACTGCTCATTTCTGATTCCATGAGCACTCAATTCTCTGAGACTGGCTTACCACCTCCTAACATAACTTTTGTAAGCATAGATCCAAAAAAGGGAATCCTCACTCCACTGAAGCAATTTATGTAATAGGCAAGGGTGAATTGGCCATCAAGCTCTCCACACATTATGAGATTTTGTTCTGAGTCCATTCCTCAATTTTCTTAACGATCAACAAATGAAACATGGGCAACATGATAGCAACTATGTGGGCACTAGGGACTGCACAAAAGACTGGCAGATGACTGCAACTTTACAGGAGTACCTTGGGGCAGTAAAAGACATCAATGCAAAGCTATCAGGTTCATGTTAGAGGTTTGCAAGTAGACTGCAGCACCCAGGGTATGTTGGGAGCTACAAAGGTAGCAAAGCAGAGATGTCTATTCCAAGAAAGAAAAGGACGATGAACAAAAGAAAGGACTAGTAGAGTGGAGAGAAGAGAGAGAGAGAGAGAGAGAGAGAGAGAGAGAGAGAGAGAGAATAGGGAACCAAATGAGGAGAGAGTCAAAGGGCATGATTCGATAGACCTCACACCAGGTGGTTACTCACATGAGGATAGAGATATGTCCTCTATTTATGACATGGGTAGATAAACCACTTGAGTGAAGGTAGCACTTGCTAGATAGTGGTCCACTTCATGAAGACTATAGAGTAGGAGGATAGACCTAGACAAGTCGAGCAACACTAGCATTGTATCATTTATTTTCTTCCTTGATGCTAGCTCTCACCCAATTTTGAGCCATTGTCAGATGAGCTTTCCTCTCCCCTTTGCCACCTAGTGGAGTTGGTCCCATAGATATCATACATAGGTCCATCTACTTAGATGGACAATCAATCGATTGATAGCTAGCTAGGGGACTCTTCTTGGTGTTTGCATCATCTTTTGGGTGCTATTGTAGCGATATCGTGAGCATCAGTCTTGGCAAGGGCTAGTAGAGCGGAGAGATCAATGTGCCCAAGCCCATGTGAACCAACTTCCCAAGGAAGAGCCTATGGATGTGGGCTAGGATGAGGACCAACACTACTTGCTGCTGTGTGCAAAAGTACTACTCATGAAAGGGAAAAGCTACCCTTTAATAACTGAGAGGGCTATGAATCTACTTGACTAGTATGTTGGGGGGCCAATTGGCCTCATTTGGAGGGCTTGCTTCCCTATATAAAGGTCCCTGGGCAGAGGGTCAAAAGTACTTTAGAGATCTTGCACTGGGTGACATTGAGAGCCCCAATTGATGTAGAGTGCAATGATCAAGCATGTGCCCCTCTTGATCACAAACTTCTAGATGCCAAATCAAAGGTTGGCACTAAAACTTCTCTCTACACTATGGACTGGTTTGGAAGGGGAGGGGTACCATCCCAAGCAACAAAGGATTAACTAATGTGGAGGACCTAGTGATAAGCTAAGCTTCATTTATACGGGCCTGGCTGCATGCTATATATGCCTTATATTTAATATCCATTGCTGCTCGGGATCTCAGTTTTTATTTCTACTAGCTAAGGAGGATTTCAGAAAGCCGGGTCAAGTACCGGGCCTGAAATGACATGTTGTAAGTTGGGGTAACAATTATACGAAGCTTTTTGAAAGTAGGGTTGTTAGAAACTTGGCCGCTTGTTGCTGCATTTTGCAATGTTGAAACTAATATTTTCATGCGTGAATGATTGGCGATGACAGTGTGTGCCTTCACTGCCTCAACCTCTCTTTCTCTACCTTTGAAATTGTTCACCTGACATTGCACATGGTTGGAAATCCTTTAATTTCTAAAGCCAATTCACGTTGATCACAATGTGTATAACCTATTGACCTCGGTAAGGACAAGGACGTCAAACCTGTGAGCTCCAAATAGTGACAATTATCGCTAGATGTCCCCTTCCCTCTTGTGGTAATTTTGATATGTGATTCTATAGTGAAAATTTGAGTGTATAGAGAGACAATTACTAGATGTCTGTTGTAACAAAGATTATCTATCAGTACAATAGCTTACAGTGGAACTTACTGTTAAGAGGACTCAGAAAGTGTCTTGTCTTTGAAATGCATTTGTTCGAGGATCCGATGTGAAATGGCGAGGGTGATCTTCTGAAGGGTCAATGAATCGAAGTTGTTGCCATGAAGGTTGATTCCACGTTCTACACGTCCAAGATTCCTTGGCAAGCAATGACTCTAGAGAAGGCAACTTTGATTCCAAATTTAATCGTTGCACACTTTTCTCACACTCTGAGGATCCTCCAATGCTGCATCATCGGAAAGGAGGAGATTGGCCACTCATTGCAAGAAGGAAACGAAACAAAGAGGGGAGCTTTGAATTACGAAAGGCAATCACCGAGACGGGGAAACAGATTACAATTGCAATTCCTTGCATTATAGAAATATTTGAGGGAAAGAAAGGGAGAGAAATTGGGGAGGAAGGCAAAAATTGAAGGCATGGTAAGAGAATTCTTGCATTATGACCTAGCTACGATCTCTACCATCATCGCAAGTTGTTGCAACTGCAAATGATGATAATTATGATGCTTCTTCTTCTTCTTCTTCTTTTTTAGCAGAAAAGAAACATAGAAGCATCAAGCAGCACAGAGAGATGAAGCACATGGCCATCGCATTGTAGATGATGCAAATTCAAATTGAAGGTGAAGGAGAAAGAGAGTGAGGAGGCCATGAGAGCTTCAAAAGAAGAATAGATGGAGATCATTGGAAGATTGAAAGATTTGAAAGCTAGAAGGGTATGAAGATAACAAGATGGCGATGGAAGAAGAAGGATCAAGACAGTTTGACCAAGATAGGCATTTCCATTCCAAAAACAATTAGAATTTTTAGAATTGAAAAATGATGACATGTGGCTCAAGGAGGGCTCACCTTTTCATTTGATTCCACAATGCTACCTGCCTAATAAAATGTACTGGAACATGGCATGTTGATAAATTCATATATATCCATTGCATGCATCATCAAAGAAATCCTTGTCACTAGAATTAATATTTTATGTCACCGTATGTTTGTTATAAGTGTTATACTCAAATTGAACTCAAAAGTGTTAATCTTAAACTATATAATTTGAGAAAAGAGGGTTTAAATATGTCTCAATCCAAGGAGGGCTATAATGCATGGGCTTGGATTAGAATATAAGCATAACAATCTTACACACATATAAGTAAACATGTACTTATTTTGTCCTAGAAATTGTGCAAAAAGGCTTGGAAGGTGAGTACTAAAGATGAGGCATAAGGATGGGGCTAAAAGATGATCCTCATGGAGACTGCTCTTGCACTTAAGTGAATCTTACCATGATTCCCTCAATTTTCACAGCATAGGTATGCCTAAAACCATGCAAATTATATCAAATGGGTATGATACTTTGAACATGCCTTGAAATAAGTTAGTTTAAGACGTGCAAATATGGTACCCATTGGATATCATATTCCTTGATTTTCACCATGCATCATGTATGATCATTGAGAAACATGCATCGGTGTGATTCTAGCCATGCAAATGATACCAAATGGTTATGGTACTTTGTAGAGGCCTTTAAGTTACTTATATTAAGTTATGTACAAATTATGATAACCATCTAATATCATTTTCTTGGCTTGGAAAGAATATTTCTTTGATTTTCACCATGCATCATGCATATAACTCTTTGAAAAACACACATAAGTGTGCTTCTAGCCATGCAAATGATATCCTATCAGTATGATAATTTGTATAGCCATTAAAATAAGCTATTTTAGAGTGTTTGCAAAGTTTGATGCCTGGTGGATATTATTTCTGTAGTCTAGAAAGCATATTTCCTTGATTTTCACCATGTATCATGCATGAACATTGAAAAACGCACATCAGTGTGCTTCTAGCCATGCAAATGATACCTGATGGGTATGATACTTTGCACAAGACTTGGACTAGTGTATTTAAGGACTATGCAATGTATCATACCCATTGGATATTATATACCATGCAAAGTATCATACGTCTTGTGCATTGTATCATACCCAGTGGATATTGGTTGCATGGTATGGAAAGCATATTTCCTTGGTTTTCACCATGCATCCTCCATATGATAGTGGAGGTAAGAGAGGGAGAGATATAAGAGTGTACACAATATAGCTACCTATACACTAAGTTATAATAAACATGAACATGAAGATATACATGTGAACCCCTTAGGGTTAGGGTTAGTGTTTGTCCCTAATGTCCTAGAGGTATGGTGCAATTTACACCATCCTCAACACCCCCTCTTAAATTGCACTGGGTAAGTAGAGGGTACATGTACAAGAACTTTTTGTGTTTCGTTTGGTGCATATGATAGCATCCAAAACTAGAAAAAAAAACTGAAAGGAAATTAGATTAGTATGTGCATATGTGAGCATAGTGACTACGTAGCGAAAGCGTGTACAATGAGTACAACTTACGATCCTGTACATAACTTGCATTTCCCCCTCTTAAGTTGTGGGTCATCCTTTGCCTTTGGGAATAAAACCCAAAAGATAGGCCAAAAGGAAAAGGAAGGAAATATGCAAAAAGTAAAGTCCACTTGGATCAAAGATTGGGTCAATCGATAGATGACTGCGTGAAGAACTGTGTATGGCTACATGCTGAACATATCATAAGTCGACGTGGACTATGCACTTGCTCTGAAGAAGAGGCATTTGGATATGAGGCTAGTTGATGTAGCAATGGAGAAAGAATTTGGTAGGTGTCACCAACCCAAAAGAACTGATAGCAATGCTGGATGTATGCTGTAGTATTGTAGTCTTTGTCGAATGATGCGAGGTTGAAGAAAACTGCATAGTCGATGTCGATAGAGTGATCCAAGGGCTACATAGAAGCTAGGTCCAAAGGTGCAGGTATGATACAGTGTTGTGCTAATGAAGAGGCATGTACAAGTGACAAGGTATGGCAACCTATTGAACCTTTATGCTCAACTATCATGAGATGAACGGTCATCTAATGTGTGCATGGCTAAACATCCACCATCAGCATGGGATGTAGCATCTGTCATAGGCTCAAGGTGGAGATGATAGTGTAAAGGACTAGAAGCATGAAATACAACTAAGAATGCATAAGATGTCCCTGAGGCATAGGCGGTGGCGAATGTTGATATAGGGATCGATCTATAGTCATGGATCCAACCACTAATCTACATCATGTAAGGATTGTATACTAGAGCCATAAGTGCATACTAAAACACTGAGTCTTTCCAAGTTGTGCTATGGCTGAAGCTAATGATGTCTACTACACTGATGCACAAATATCCTTGTGTTGAGGAATGATCTGCTGATCTGAGATGGTGGTGATGATTGGATCCAAGAGTGGTGCAATGCGACATGACTGAGCCAATGCTGAAAGTGTCCTAAAGACTAATCGATCAATCTGAGCTACTAAAGGTAATTGTGTCCAAGGTATTCTTTGTGTCAGATGTGAAAGAATCATGGAATGGTATCACCTAAGGACTTGAATGTGCCGTGGCATAAAGCTCTACATGTGACAGAAGATGTGAGTGCCTCATACTGAGAACTCACGAGGACTCACAACCTGCAAAACCACATGATCAATGGTGAACTCCTGCTAAGTATATGCATATGATTTGACAGTAGAAGGAGTCAGATCCATGCATGAAGATGATGGCTATGCATCATAAGAATTAGCCTGTGTTGATGTTAATGGGACTGCCTCGAGTTAAGGGCTTGTTGTCAAATATGCCTCGTGCTGAGGGCTTACTTACTGAATGTGGCTCGTGCTGAGGATTTGTTAAATGTGCATGATTAGAAGCTATGGGCTGATCTATGCTAACATCTAAAGCATTTGCATCCAACCTCTCAAGACCAATGAGGCTCGAGTCTTTGTCATAGACTGGTACAAGTACTCCACCAGGTGCAGAGTTACTGACAGCTGTATGGAAGGTATCCCATGAGGATGGCAATGAACATAAGAGAAATATTGCCTTAGTCTCTGCATCAAAATTCATCTTTTGAGCCTAAAGCTGGCTGAAAATAATATTGAATTCATTCAAGTGAGAAGAAATGGAGACCCCTTCCTTCATCTGCAGCTCAAACAACCTCTTCATGAGGTAAATTTTATTAGAGGCAGTTTCCTTCTCATAAGTGGCACACACTTTCTTCCACAAATCTTCCGTAGTCTGCTCATTGTCTGCTCATTTACTACTATGAAATAAACTAACTCTGCAAGATGAAGTCTAATAGTAGACTTTGCTAATGCATCCAACTCATTCCAATCATCCTTAGACATATTTGCAGGCTTAGCTTCAATCCCTACCAAGGGTTTAATCTGCTTCTTTTGAATAAGCACAACCCTTATTTGTTCTTTCCACAAAGAAAAGTTTGTCCCATCAAAATTTTTAATGTTAAAAAACTCCTTTTTAGACATGGAAGAGGATGCCATGATGCAGATGAAGCAAAATCCCAAATGCTAGTGCCTGTAAGAGAGAATCACACCAAATACCAAGTGCACCCAAATGTGTATGCCACAATAGATTGAAATGTCGCCAAAACTCAAAGCTCAAAGCATCAAAAGATCCAGCTGACTCATGTGCATGTACTATGCATCCATATGAGCAAATCTGGCCCAAAAGAAAATGCCAATTGCAATGGCAATCCAAAATGCCAATAAGTGCCAAATGGCTCAAGCATAAACACCGTCCATGGTGCATCAATAATATCTCATCCAAGAGAGCATAACACTATCAGTGCATCACCTGCAATGTGTCAAAGTTGTCCCTCAACATAAAGTAGCATTCACGTGCAAAGCATCCATAAAAATAGCATCCCACAAGGAAATTTGGGTCTATCAATGCATCCAATAAGGATCGCAATGCATCCAAATGGCTATAAATCATCCATTGCAACCCAATGCACACCACGAATGAGCACACATTGCTCAAATTGCATCCAGAGTGATTTGCATAAGGTATGCTCAAGAAATCATGGTCCCACGAAAAAGACCGTAGCTGATCAAGCCATATAGCCTCCTTGCAACCCTTTGTGGTTGAAACATACTCGGCCTTTATGGTGGTAAACAAAGCAACAAACTTTTGTGCGCAAGAAATCCATGACACTACACCATCTGCAAAGGTGAACACATAACCAGAAGTGGATCTCCTGCTATCCACATGCCGTGCATAGTCTAAATCTATGTACCCAAGTACATGCATCTCTTCTCTGCCAAAACAAATGCACATCTCATTGTTACCCTTCATGTATTTCATGATGCACTTAACTTCCTCCCAATGCCTTTTTTCTGAATTAGCAATATACCGGCTAACAACTCCCATTGCAAATGCAATGTCTAGTCTAGTAGCTATCATAGCATACGTAAGACTCCCAACTGCTGATGCATAAGGAACCCATGGCCCTCTCCTCATCTGATTTGGGATTATCTGTCTAACTTAGTTTCACATATGGAGGAAATGGAGTACTTACATCCTTCCCCCCTTCCATATTGAAACACTGCAATACTTTTGTACCATACTCCTTTTGTGAAAGCCAAAGGAGTTTCATACTTTGGTCATGCATGATGTGTATTCCAAGAATATCACCAGGTCCCAAATCCTTCATGTCAAAGACCTCATGCAACATGGCCTTCAATGCATCCAGGTCATAAGTGTTCTTGCTAGCCAATAGCATATCCACATAAAGTGCTAGGAGTATTAGGCTATTACCCTTAGCCCTTTTAGTGTAGAGGCAATGATCAATCTTACTTCTTTTGAAACCCTGAGACCGAATGAAAGCATCAAACTTTTGATTCCATTCTCTAGACACTGGCTTAAGGCCATAGAGACTCTTTTTCAGCTTGTAAATCAAATTCTCTTTGCCCTTTTCTTCAAAGCCTTCCGGCTGTACCATGTAAATTTCCTTATCAAATCCCCATGCAAGAAAGTTGTCTTGACATCCATCTACATAAGCTCCATATCCTCTACTAGCACAAGTCCAAGTATGCATCTAAGTGTGGTCATCTTCACAACCAGAGAGAAGATCTCATCAAAGTCCACACCCTTCTCTTGGTTGAACCCTTTAGCAGCCAAATGGGCTTTATACTTAGGCACATCATCACCTGTGACTTTCATCTTGTAGAACCATTTACATGGTAATGCTTTCTTTCCATTGGGCAAAGAAACCAAGTCCCAAGTCTTATTTTTCATGAGTGAATTCATCTTTGATTGTAGCAAGAAGGCTCCTCACAATCAGTAAGCGTCACATAGTCTGGCCCTGGAACAAATCTATTAGGTAGTCTAGACAGTCTAGTTGATCTTCTCAAGGGCATTTCAGCTTGCTGTCTTGCTTGCATGTCAGCCACATTTGGCTCATTGTTTTCCACACTAATAGATCATCCATCTTCTACCCTTGATTGTGTACTTGTGGGAGTACCTAGTGGCACCATTTCTTGCACCTCATGGGTCATTTATGCATCTTCTTCTCATTGAAGACCACATCATGGCTTCATATGATCTTCTTTGCTTTTGGATCCTAGAGACGATAGCCCATCTCTCCACTTTCACTATAACCCAAAAAGATGCATTTCCTAGACTTAGGATCTAGCTTCTTCCAAAGTTCTTTTGGCACATGTGCATATGCTTCACACCCAAATATACACAAATGAGAGTCGTCTTCAGGAATACCACCATCCAAACTCTTACTAGGTGATCTATTGATCACATGCAATATAGTCTTCATTGCCTCCGCCCAAAAACCACTAGAAATACTTGCATTGCAACCTTTCCTAAATGGTATGGTTTATCTTTTTTGCAACTGGATTTTGCTCTGGAGTATGAGGGGACGTGACTCCCTCTTGATCCCATGTGCATCATAGAAATGCTGAAAGTCATGAGAGAGATACTCTCCACCATTGTTAGTCCGTAGGCATTTAAGCCTTCTGATTGTCTGATTTTCAACAAATGCCAACCATTTTTGAAATACCTAGAACACATTTCTCTTTCGAGCCATAGCATAAGCCCACAATTTCCTAGTTGCATCATCAATTAATGTCACATAGTATTCAACCCTGCCTAATGACTGTGTAGGCATGGGACCACATACGTCTACAGTCTGAATGCACCAAGCCAAACTTTTCAAGCTTTTTCTTTCCCCTTATTTTATGGGATGATTAAGTTTTCTTCCCATAGAGACAATGCTCACACTATTCAATGTCAAAAAACTCAAATGCGGTACATAATCCAATTGGCATATGAGTTTCATAACTCAAATGCGGTACATAACCCAAATGGCATAAGAGTTTCATTCCATTTTGGTTCATGTGCCCCAACTAGAAATGCCACAAAAGAGTACTTGGCTGCTCAGTTATTGTAATAATATGATTAGACACCCTTGATACATGTAAGGGATACAATGTCCCACACTTGCCACCCCTTGCCAAAACCATAGAGCCCTTCTAAATTTCTAACTCTGAAAGCCAAAGGTAGTCTAAAAACCAACATCATCTAGCTGACCTGCTAAAATGAGACTCTTGGTCATCTTAGCCACATGTCTCACATTTTTTAAAACAAATGCAGACCCATTTGCAAAAGAAAACTTTATGTCACTTGCTCGCACTATGTTACATGCACAATTATTTCCAAGATGCACACAACCTGCCTTTCCACTATCATAAGTGGAGAATCATTCCCTATGGGGAGTAACATGGAATGAAGCACCAGAATCCAAAATCTAATCGTGGGAATATTCATCATCTAAAGTGGTACGCAACTTTGCTGTAGTAGACTAGAAATGAAGAGAATGTCCTTATCATTATTATTAATGATTGCATTGATCTCCTTGATCTTCACTTTTCCTTGTCCTCCTTTCGACTTTCTTCCTTCTTATTTACACCCCAATTTGCATTCTTTTTCTTATACTTTTATCTTTTCAGCTTGTAGCAATCTGTTTTCATAGGGCCCTTCTTGCCACAATGGTAACACTCAATGTTCCATGCCTTGGATTTGCTATGAAACTTCCCTCTTTCTTGGTACATCCCCTTGAACTGTGATCTGCCCCTTTGCACATTTAAGAATGCATCCTGCTTGTTGCCTTCCATAAACTTCCATCTAATCTCCTCAGCCAACAAGCTACCCACAACATCATCAAACTTTAGTATGACACCAGGTGTAGAGTTTGACAACTGTATGGAAGGTATCCCATGAGGATCGCAATGAACACAAGAGGAATATTGTTTGACAACTGTATGAAAGGTATCCCATGAGGATCGCAATGAACACAAGAGGAATATTGCATGTGGTCTCCGTATCAAAATTCAACTTATGAGCCTAAAGCTTCCTGAAAATAAATTGAATTCATTCAAGTGAGAATAAATGGAGACCCCTTCCTTCATCTACAGCTCAAATGACCTCTTCATGATGTAAACTTTATTAATGGCAATTTCCTTCTCATAAGTGGCACATAATTTGTTCCACAAATCTTCCATAGTCTGCTCATTTACTGCTATAAAATAAGTTGACTCTGCAAGATGAATTCTAATAGTAGACTTTGCTAATGCATCCAACTCATTCCAATCATCCTTAGACATAGCTGGAGGCTTAGCTGCAATCCCTACCAAGGGTTTAATCTACTTCTTTTGAATAAGCACATCCCTTATCTATTCTTTCCATGAAGAAACATTTGTCCCATAGAACTTTTTAATGCTGAAAAACTCCTTTTCATACATGGAAGAGGATGCCATGATGCAAATAAAGCAAAATCCTAAATGCTAGTGCCTGCAAGAAAGAATCACACCAAATACCAGGTGCACCCAAATATGTCTGCCACAATGGAGGGTAATATAACCTAAAACTCAATGCTCAAAGCATCAAAATGCTTTTGATTCATGTGCACATACTATGCATCCATATGAGCAAATATGGCTCAAAAGAAAATGTCAACCTGCAATGACAAAACAATGACAAACCCAATGCCAATAAGAGCCAAATGCCTCAAACATAAACATCATCCATGGTGGGCATAAGCATCAATAATATCTCATCCAAGAGAGCATAGAACTATCAGTGCATCAACTGCAATGTGTCAAAATTGTTGTCCTTCAGCATAAAACAACATCTGTGTGCTAAAAATCCATCAATAAAGAATCCAACAAGGCAATCTAGGCCTATCAACACATCCAACAAGGATTGCAATGCATCCAAATGGATTGTAAAGCATCCAGTGCAACCTGATGCAAACCACAAATGAGCGCACGTGGCTTAGATTAAAACCAGAGTGATTTGTATAAGGTATGTCCCAAGAATCACGGCCCCATGGCAATGACCACTATTGAAAATAAAACTTGATATCTAACACTTGACCATTCCCTTAATGGTCCACAAATTAGATTTTCTTGCACCTATGAACCACACATGTGCACAAGTTGGAAATTTCACTTGCCCATCCACCCAAACGGTCTCCAATCTATATGAAAATTGAATAGGACATAAAATTTATTAAGTTAATACCCATTAAAAGTTGCATTCCCATCTAACACTTGACCATTCCATGAAGGCCCACGGTTAAGATTTTTGCACCTATACACCTTGCATGTGCACAAATTGGGGATTTTGCATGCCCATCCACACAAAAGGTCTTTGATCAACATGGGACCCTATGAGGATACAAAAATGATTTAAATTAGGAGCCATGCAAAGTTGCATGTCCATCTGACACTTGATCATTCCATGATGGTCCCACACATAGAATGTTTTTGCACCTATGTATCACGCATGTACACAAATTGGGAAAGCTTCATGCCCATCCACCAAAATGGTATTTGGACATGAAACTTTGTGAGAACACAAAAATTCCCATGCAAAGTTTAATGTCCATCTAACTCCTGAGTATTCCAGGACGGTCCATGAATGAGATTTTTTTGCACCTATGCACCGCTCATGTGCACAAATTGGGAATTTTGCAAGCCCTTCTACCCAAATAGTCCACGATGGACATGTAACTTTGAGAGAATACAAAAAGTACTCAGATGAATACCCATTAAAATTTGCATGCCCAGGTGACACTCCATGGTCACGCATGAATGGGACTTGCACCGATGCACTATGCTTGTGTATGAATTGGGAATTTTGCATGCCCATCCACTCAAATGGTGCCCAATCAACATGAAACATTGCAAAGACACAAGCATAGTCAAATTAATACGAGTGCAAACTTTCATGTTGATCTAATACTATGGGGTTTAAAGTCCATTGTGCCTTAGCCACGGTTATGTACAACGCTCAAACACACATATATATATGGATGACATATAAGATTAGGGTGTTCTGCACCCACCAAAAACTTGTGTGGCTCTCTTTTCTCTCCCTCTTCCATTCCACTTCCATTGAGAGCACCCTCAACTGGTATCAAAGCCCAGGTGGTCTATTTGATGCTTGTGGGTGGTCTGGCTGAGCATGTGTGTGCCTGGAACCTGAAGCCTACTGCTATAGCTATGTGGGAGGAAGGAGAAGCTCTCTACGAAGCTATGTGGGTGACTTTACTTACATCTTGGTGTGCAGAGACATTTAAGAACCTTTGGAAAAGTCGTTTCGATTTTTTTAAGTGGTTTTTGGCAAGCATGCAGTGATTTTGGAGCAAAAAGACGTTTTTGATGATTCCCCTATTCCTTTCGATGTGACTGAGAGTCTAGAATGACTTGCAGAGGCAACAATTGCCTACTTTTGGTATCCATTGCACTTTGGGAGTTCAAAAACCCCTTCATTTTTGAATTTGGGATCATTTCATTGGATTTCTGACTCATTGTCTTTGCTTCAACGTTTTTTCTACTAGTGTGTTGGAACTCAAGTTTGAAGCAACCATTCATAAATTTGTCAATTTCAGAGGATTCAAGAGGTCCTAAAACATCTGTGTTGCTCATCATTCGCACTACAAAGGTGTTCACAAATAGACTAGTTTGCTAAAACGTTTTTCACTCCATGTGTTGGACCCGATGATTGGGACCATAGTTTCTGAAACTGTTCATTCCATTGCATTCCAAAGGCTTGAAAACTTCTATATGTCAACTCTTACATGATTCTATGGATATTTGGAGAATCTTTGTCTCTCTAAGATGTTGAATCGTCTATTTCTCTGTCAAAAATCCATTCACAGGTTCAAACCTTTAAAATTTTGACACGTGGCATTTTTAAATTGAACCTTAGGCTTACAAGGTTTCATTTACAGGTCAATTGCAAGCTTTTACTTGGGTTTGCTTCACATCCAAAGTTATTTTTGAAGTATTCTTTGAGCCGTGGAAAGCACAGGTCATGTCACCCTCTCTCCCATTTTATAAAAGAGAGGACTTCCTCTCAACTCAATGGAACATTTTGCCATTTGGTTCCCACACTCAAGTCTCCATGATGTCCATCTTCTTTCCCACTCCAAAGCATGTTGTATCAGAGCCTCCTTGAGCCTGTAGCCCATTCTAGCTTCAATATGCTACCTCATCATCTTCTTCTCCACCCTCCACCTTCTTCTTCATTTTTGCCCTCTTTTCTATCAAATTTTTCTTAGCTTTGTTCTCTCCATCTGCTGTGCCATTTCTAGAGCCCACTAAAATAAAGTTTCCTCTCCCTAGGGTGCACCTCTAGCTCCAAGCGTTTCCCAACATTTTTCCTCTATTGCCCATGCCAACACTTTCTCTATTCGGTGACCTTTCACACAATTCTTCCCATAGGTGTGACCATTCATCAATTCCTCTAAGCCACAGGTGGGCAAAACTACAAGCTATCTTATATCCAAGTCTAAGGCCCAATAGTTGCTGGAGCAAGGAGAAAACACACAAAAACCAGTCGGAGAAGGTGCTGTTCTCATGAGCAACTTTGCCCATTTTTTTGGCAGTCCTCCTAGGTGAACATTCTCTGGTATAAGAGTGTTGATTGTGCATAAAATTACCCTTTAGTTATGCTTTATAGGGATCAAGCCCTCCAAATTACTCTGCTTTTTCTCTACAATTTTGGGCATTTTTTGTTGTGGAATGCTTGATGCAAGCTTAGGGATGATTCATTGACAAGATATTCTTAGTTAATGCTAGAGTTTTGGTTCAAATACTCTCTTATAGTATTTTATTCCATTGTGAGTATCTTGTTTGATTTGAAGATGATGATACACATGCACTATGATTATTCATGAGCATTTGAGTTGTAACCCCATGACTAACTCTTGTGGTTCTTCTAATGAGAACTATGTGAAGAAGTCCAAGTTAGCAAGAAGGGAAAAGATCAAGGTAAATAAAACTCCTTCCAAGAGACTTTGGGAAAAACCTATATGCCAAGAATTTGGGATTTTATGAGTACATAGCAAATAACTTGCATTTGTACAGTGAGGGAGAATTCTTTGTTTTGAAATATTAACCATCTATAAGAGAGTAGAAACTGCTTGATTATAAAGCTAAGACTCTCTCAATGGCTACCTTTAAGATAGATAAGTTCAATAGCCAAGGTTTTCACACTTGGCAAATGAAAATCAAATTTGTGCTTATGAAAGAGAATTTGTGGGGCGTGGTCAAACAAGCCATGGAATCAATCATCTCAAGAAGGATAATCCACCACAACCAAAGGTAAAGGGAAGGCAAGTGACTCTTCTTCAACTATACTTGTAGATGCCAAAAGGCTAGAGAAGGCTTATGCACTCATTGTTTTAGGATTGGGAGATGATTTTGTGCATCATATTTTTTATTTGGAATCCCCTTTTGAAGTCTGGCATAAGTTAGATGTGTTATTTGGTGCAGTTCTCAAACTTCTAAGTTGAATTTGAAAATTAAGTTATTTGAACCTAAGATGGATGGAGACTCTGTTGTAGCTCATGTTAATACTTTGAGGAGTCTTATGACACAAGTGGCCTCAATCAACTCACTACGTACTGAAGATGATACTATGGCTATGCTCTTAAAGAGAGTGTCTCAAGACGATGATTATGTTGTGACTACCTTGAAGAATCTTCCCCAACCCACTCTAGAGGGCATCATCAGTGCTCTACAAGAGGAAGAGAGAAAGAACACTTCAAGAAAGGGTGAAGAGCACACACAAGCACTTGCAGTGAAGTTTACATCAAAGAACAAGTACAAGGCATGCAAGCATTGTGGAAAGACCAGTCATCTTGAAAAAGATTTCTACAAAATCAATCCTTGTAGTTATCCTATCAAGAACAATCATTCAAAGAAGTTTTGCAATGAGAAGAAGAAAAACATGGCAAATCTCATTGACGAGAGAACTCCATCAACAAATGAAGTCACAAACTTTGTGGTAGAAGAAAATAAAGACTTTATCTTTTGAGATTTTTATCATCACTTGGTCAATTTCGAGGTTCTCTGCGTAGAGTAGTACTCCAAAAAGTATGTTATGTGTTTTGTCATTTGTAAATCACCTCTAGTCACCATATGATGTAGGCCATGTGATATGTGTTTACCTCCATGGTACCTCTTGCAGACATGAGAAACTAGGTCCATACAAAGGCCTAAAATTAATCCTTGTACATGCAAGGGAGATAACCATTTGGGGGCATCTATCCCATTTTTGCAAACCTTGACCCTTAGGCACCTTTCCTAGCATGAGATCTTAGCCATAGATTTATCCTTGAACACCATGAGATGGCTTGTGAAACATTGGGAGTTGTGTGATCATTGATGAATCATTGACATAGCAAGAGGCAAACATTTGAGGAGGGGTATGTTGGGAGTTGTGTGATCAAGGGTTTGTCCTATGATCATGTGTGTGTGCGCGTGTAGCACACTAAGTGCTATGATGTGTCATAGTCTATGACATAAGTGATGATGTAATGCAAAGGCCCCCACATAGAGAGGTGCCTTTGATTTAGGAGTCCCTATGATGTAGGGAATGATTTCTCTTTGATGTAGAAGAGGTGCCTATGATCTAGGCCACCCTCTCTCCCATTCTATAAAAGAGAGGACTTCCTCTCAACTCAATGAAACATTTTGTTGTTTGGTTCCCATACACTTCTCCATGATGTCCATCTTCTCTCCCACTCCCCAAAACCACATTCATCTCCTGGACCTTGGATCTTCCATCAAATCTATGGCCTAGATTGAAGTGCCTTCTACACCCATCTCCTCCCTTGGATCTTCCATCAAATCTATGGCCCAAATTGAAGCCCCTTCTATACCCATCTCCTCCCTTGGATCTTCCATAAAATTTATGGCCTAGATTGAAGTGCCTTCTATACCCATCTCCTCCCTTGGATCTTCCATCAAATCTATGGCCCAAATTGAAGCCCCATCTACACCCATGTCCTCCCTTATTAAATATATGGCCTACCAAATTGAAGCCCCTTCTACACCCATCTCCTCCCTTGGATTTTCCTTATAAATTATGGCCTAGATTGAAGCAGATTTTCCTCTCATATCCTCCATTATATCTTTCTTTTAAAGAAGGGTATATATTTCATCCCTCTATTCTTTGATGATATCCCTTAGATCCACCCCTTTATCTAATGGATTGTAGTGCTTTGTCTCAAATTTGCAGCAGGGTTTCTTAGTCCAATCTAAGAAAGACATCTGGTGGCTTGCATCCTTTGAGACCCCAAAGGAGCACCACGAGACATTGAAGTGGGTTTTGGAGAGAACCGACATCTTGTAGATTATTCAAAGACAAGAGGTAGGCAAACATTGATAGTGGATGGGCATGGAACATTTCAAGTTGAATGACATCTAGCTGGTGATTTGCTTCAAGTTCTTGTATGGTTGTGATACAAGTGCAGATGCAAAATGGACATGCTTGTATTGCACCCACTCTCAGAAGATGCAAAAGGCAAGGAGAATAGCATCCTTTCTTGCAACCAAAGTGCAACCCTTGATTGTCAATAAGGATCCTAAGTGGGACCTCATTCTATCGATTCCATTAGAGCAGATACATGTGTGTACTTTGCATACTGAACTGTTTATACTTTGATAAGTTACTCTATATCCATCTAGTTTATGCTTGGAATTTGAGGCCATAGCAAGTCTCTGCATAATGCATTGCAAAAGCTGAGAACTACTCTTACTAATGGGACTTCATGGAGGCAATATGAAGCTTAAGCAAGACAAGAAACAATAAGGAAAGACACAAAATCTTTCTGCTAAAGTGACCATGGGTGGAGGAAAGGCAAGGATGTTCTTGTCCAAACACAATGCTGCTAAAGAAAAATATACATTGGCTCAAAGCACCCTAGGTTCAGATTACTATAAAGCTTTGTGTGAGTGCACTACGAATCAAGCTTCACATCTGCGAATTGCTACATTCAAAGAAAAACTGTGGACAAAGCTTGATGCATTTATAAATTTTCTTAGAAAAGGTCAAATAGATGAGCTGTATTATGAGAGATTCAAGACAACATTGGGGGAATTCATATCGTTGATGGTAGAAGCATGGGGGGAGTCACATATTACAAATTACATGGTAATCCTCCTTAGGTTGAAATTTTGTGCTTTAAACTTGAGTCAGTTTATGTTTCCAATATGATGTTTTTCTTTACGTCATATTCTTTATGCACATGCATTGTGGTTTGTGGAGCAATGGGGCCCTCTGTCCATTTGGAATACTCAAGCAATGGAGAAATTGCACTACAGAGAAAAGGCAGCCTACTTCAAGAATACAAGGCATGGGGGTGGTATCGCATGAAGCAATGCACTACATGAAATGTTCATCTTATTTTATAGATATCTAGAGGCTAGGACTCTCAAGCATGACACGGTAGACGTCTCAAGTCTTGAAAAAGTGGTTTAACGTGTTAAGAAGACAAGGAGATGTGCTGCATGGAAGTCCTCAACAGGGAGTCAAGGGGTTGCACTTTGGTTGCAACATAGAGTCAGACAGGGGAGGTGTTGGGTCCTAAGAGAACCCCAAATGTAAAATGTTTGATGAATAAAGTTAACACTATTTTGAGTCAATTATAGATTCCAAAATTCATAATTTTTTTTGGAAATTGTTGTGCATGTGCATGTGCAACATGGCAGGGCAAAGGGGTGGATGGGTTGGGAGGGAGGGTGGTGAAGATCTAGCATTACCGAATTAGCAACACAAAAGACGGGGAGGGGAGGGGGTGCACTCAAAAAACCCTAATTTAAAAGGGCTTATAAATAAAAACCCTAAAGTGCTTTAAAAAAGACTATATAAAGGACTTCCAAACCCTAAAATCCCGCATTTCTATGACACGAGTTAAACAAACTACTAGACCCACTCTTGAGGGGTCCACTAGGGTTTATCATATGGTACCACGTGAGTGTAAGGGAGGGAGGTTATATAAGGAAAGGAAGGTACGTTTTATAAGGTAAGGTCCTGTAAATAGGGCATAGATAAGGGGAATTTTCATATATTTATTGCATGCAGGTGACGTCTCTTTATTACTACTAGTGAATCCCTTGCGGACCCACTAGATGCCATTTGGATGCTACCAGATCTGCTCCTCTCACAACTCCATGGCCTTCGAACACATTGTGAGCCCCAGTAACCAGCAGGGCAATGATCAGCAAAGGGATTTGCAGGCGGTTCTCATCATCAGCAGTCCCAGCAATGCAAGTTCCCACCATCTAACTCTGGTAAGGTTACTAGGGATCTTAGCACGATGAGGGATCCCAGCATGATCAGGGTCCTCTCAGTCCTTCCACACAATTAACCATGGAAGTAGAGAGGTCCCCCAAGAGGGACAAAATAATCCAATCGATTGTGATCAACTACCCCTCCCTCCTCCGTGGGGTCTTGGCGTGGAGCACCTAGAACAATAAGGAGAGAAAGAAAGCCAAAGAGAGGAGATGAAGAAATTAAAGGTGCCACAACAAGAGGAAGTATTTGGTGGGCTCACAGATATCATGAATCTTGGCCCCAATCCTCTAACCAAGTAGACTGCACGGAAGAGCACCATCAACCCTATGTGCCTTGGGATTGTCACATATGAGGAGCCCCTAGTACAAGCTAAGCAAGATGACTCATAGTCTCAATGAAAGGGAAAGGTAACAAGGACAAAGCAGACCCCTAGGCATGAGAGGCCACCTTGATAGACCCACCAGACATAGGAAGAGGAGTCTGAAGAGGAGGTTGCAAGGGAGGAGAGGCGAAAGAAGCTCAAAGTGGACAAGCGGCCATGGAGCCATGTTTAGAGGCTGGTGCCCCCAAAGATTAAGAGGTGCAAGAAATTAGGCGTGAAGGCACTTCAAGAAATCCACAAGTTTTAGACCAATGTAGACAATCTCATGTGCTGCACCCTTCTAGTGTGTTGTACATGAAATAACACATCATTACAAGGATGATGTGTGTTTCACTTCAGGCATTATGGGACCAATTTAGGGTGTGACAAAGTAGATGGTAGTAGGTCTTTTTGAAGACGTGAACTTATGCGCTATCCATGCCAAAAGAGTAACAAAGATGGACATGGACCTTGCACTCGCCAAGCGCATCCGCTCCGATTCCTCCTTTAGGTTCACTTGGTGAAATCTGAATCATTTTGTAAATCTCTGCCCTTTGAGGTCAATGAATAAAAGATATTCTTATGTTCTATTACTATTCCCATGTTACTATACATGCTATGTGATGCTTTCCATTAGTTTATGCAAGTTCAGTGGGAATTTGAGTGGTCAAATGATGTTTTTTTGACGTGGTGCATAAGGGAAAAGTGTTCAACATCGCGCAGGGAGCCCAGAAAGGTCAAAACACACTATGGCACATATGGAGCCTATTTGACCAAGTGACACATATGGAGCCTATTTGACTTGGTCAAATAGGCTCCATACATGCCATAGTGGGTTTTGACCTTTTTGGGCTCCCCGCACAATGCTGAACACTTTTCCCTTTTGCACCAGGGTGAGATTCTTGTTCGATCGCTCAGAAATGACCATTATATCGCAAAAAGTATCTAATAGCATGCTTTTGAGTAGAAGAGTGAATAAAAATACTAATGCCAACAACAATTAAAGTTACAAAATACAATGATAGTATAAAATAATTTTTTTAAAAGAACACAAAATGGGACACTATAGAAAAAGTATATCTGTATTCATATAAAATAAAAGTTATGTACAATAAGGCTTCATAGCCTTTCTTTCTTCTCTAAAACATTCAGAATTTTGGGCTTTGAATTCCCAAATAGACTCCTAGCTCTAAACCTAGTTGATAGAGCATTAACACTTGTCATTGTTGGCTAAGGACATGGTTGTTACCATCAATGCCATACCTTAAAAATTTGTTCCAAAAGTATTGAGGGCAGCCATGTGGTTCACCAAAATTACCTTGTCAGCATTTTGATTGATGTCAGCATGACCCACTCATGACAAGGCCTTGCACTTCAGAAGGTCCTTAGTGCCTTGTGGTGAAAGCTTTTTGTGGATAACCACAAAGCGCCTTTTTGCTTGGCCAAGGTAATGTGCCAGTGAGTGATCTCGGTCAAAGCTACTACGAACAAGGCGTTGTCGAGATGAGAAGAGGTTGACCTCAAATGCCTCCTGCAACAATCCAACATTAAATTAGAATGTTGATAAAACAAAATTATACCAAGAGAGAAGAAATTCAAAGCTGATAGTTTCTTACTACTATGGAGTTTTCATGCTCGATCCCTTCCTCTTTATCAATGAGGATGGATCTGGAGGGCTCTTGTTGTCCGGAGTGAGATGTCTAGCACATCAGGTAGGTCAGCGTAGATGAATTTGTTTGCATCTTTGATTTTGTCTAGTGTGAACTCAAGAACCTCTTTTGTTGAATCATCTGCTCCTAAAAACGCAAGTTCTTGCATTGTCATGTCCACCTTGTATCCACACAGGACACCAAGAGCTTCGTCCTCCCAGAGACCAAACATAACCTCGATGTAATGGAGAAAGAGGTATCGTTCTCCATTGACAAGAAGGGGAGTAAGAAACCATATCACTGTTATGAGGTCAACAAAGGTGGTGACCAAGGTAGATGAAGTAGAATGGGGTTTAGGAGGTCTCTAGAGCACTTCCAAGGCCAAAGCAGCTTCCTGCTCCTCAGCTTCTTTATCAATGGGATCTTCATTGTGGATGTTGGGCTCATCTATAGAAATAAGAGGATTGGCAAGGGCAGGGGAAGTGTCAGGGTTAGGGTCAGGGCTCACCTCCTCTTCCATTTGTCCCTCTTGAAGAAGGAAAATAAAGGTCATTTCCCAAGATAGGAGCCTATTTCCTATGTTTTTGATGAGTCCACATGCTAGGAGGTCATTAGTGTCTACCTCCCTAAACCCTAGGGGTGTGAACTAGGCTCAAAAGTGATCTATAAACACTTCACGAGCTTGGGTGCTTTATTGAACAAGTACTTTAAATAATCAATTGGGACCCATCTTTTTGTAGACTCAAGCCTACGACATCTATGCTCTTATCAAAGATTGAAAATAACTCCTCCTCTCTATCAACTAATGGAGTATGAGAGATGAAATTATGGAAGGCAGACCTAGCAGAATCCATGGTGGTTTGGTAGCTAGGAGAACAATGGCTATGGTAGTGAATCTTTGAAACTAAAGTAACTTTATTTTTTTTGGGCAAAACCTGACATTGACATGAAACAAAACCATTCAAACAATCAAATATAATTCCACCACTATGAATTGGAAAATGCAAAATCCACAATTGTTCCACCCCATATTGTTTACCATCTTCAATATTGCAGGAGGGATAGTTAGGAATGGAGGGAGAAAGAGAAGAGGGGAATGAGTAGCCACTACAGGAGGTACTGCACCTAGGAATAGAGGGAAAAAGAGCATGGGAATGGAGGAAGAAAGACCAGAGGGGGATGAGCAGCTGCTCCAGGAGGTGTTGTAGCTAGGAATGGAAGGAGAAAGAGCAGAGGGGGATGAGTTGTGGGGGTTAAAGGTCACTGTGCCTTTACCTCGGTTATGTACAATACTCAAACACATATATAAATGAATGAAAAAGAAGATTAGGGTGTTCTGCACCCACCAAAACTTGTGTGGCTCTCTGTTTCTCTCTCTCCCTCTTCTATTCTTGCTTCCATTGAGAGCACTCTCAACTAGCATCAGAGCCCGAGTGATCTAGCTGAGCATGCATGAATGCTTGGAAACTCAGCAGCTTTGTGGGAGGAAGGAGAAGCTCTGTGGGAAGTTTTGCGGGTGACTTTACTTGCATCCAAGTATGCAGAGACCTTGGAGGAACCTTTGGAATAGTCACTTTGGTTTTGTGAAGTGGTTTTGAGAGCCTATTAAGTGTTTTTAAAGAAAAAGTCATTTTTTGAGCTTTCCCTCTTCCGTTCTTGCTTCCGTTGAGAGCACTCTCAATTGACAGAGACTCCGTATTGACTTGTAGAGCCAACTATTGCTTGCTTTTGGTGTCCACTTCACTTCAGGAGTTTGGAAACACCTTCATTCTTGAATCTGGGATCATTTCATTGGATTTCTGACTCACTATGTCAGTTTCTATGTTTTTCTGCTCGGGTGTTGGAACTCAAGTTTGGAGCAACCATTTGTAGATCTGTCAGTTCCGGTGGACTCAGGAGGTCCTAAAACTTCTATGTTGCTCATCATTTGCACTTCGATGGAGTTTACAAATAGCTCTGTTTCCAAAAACGTTTTTCAGTCCATGTGTTGGACCCAGTGATTAAGACCACGCTTCCCAAAACCGTTTGTCCCATTGCATTTCGGACGCCCAAAAACCCCTACCTGTCAGTTCTTGCATGATTCGGTGGAGTATTTTTAGAGTTATAGATCTCTGTGTATTCGATTTCGTCTCTCTGCTATGCATTTTTCATTCTAAGGTTTTAAAACCTTAGATTTATGCCACATGGCAATGGATAAGTGTTGACTGCCATTTCTCACTCATCGGTTGGGATTTTGGAGTTCCGATAGAAGAGAGATATTTGCAAATTTTCTTGCTGAGTCTGATTATGCAATGGTGCTCATGATTTGAGGCATCTCAGGTTCTATTTTCAATAGCGGTCTTTTTCATGGGACCATGATTTCTTGAGTATACCTTATGCATATCACTCTGGTTGCAGTTTGAGCCATGTGCGCTCATTCATGGTGTGCATTGGGTTGCAGTGGATGATTCATAGGCCATTTAGATGCATTGTAATCCTTATTGGATGCGTTGATAGGCCTAGATTGCCTTGTGGGATGCTATTTTTATGGATGCTTTGCACATGGATGCTATATTATGCTGAGGGACAGCTATGACACATTGTAGGTGATGCACTGGTAGTGTTATGCTCTCTTGGATGAGATATTATTGATGCATATGCCCATGGATGGTGTTTATGCTTAAGCCATTTGGAAAAACTAAAACACCATGCTTTCGGCCACATTCACGATTGGCCTTGCCACTTTTTCCATGTCTTGATTGTTAGAGAAGCAAAAGATGGAAAGATCATTCTTCTTTGTCACATTTATAGAAGACCTTTCCACTATTTTTCTTCCATGAAAACCCTTACTAAGTCATATCAAGCCATGGTATTAAAACGATAAAGGCTACATTCATACAACATCTTGTTGTACTCGATGCCAAAATAGCATTTTCAAACTTGCTTTATGGCATATATATAAACAAAAGTACCCAGGCGGTTGCAAATCATCCACTTCTGTGATTCAAGGTCCTGCAAAAAAATAATTTAAAAAATCCATCAAGACAAATCAAACTAAACTCAGCGCATAGTAATAATCGTAATAAAGCTTTTATTATATTGGAAAGATTACAAAGAAGCCCCTACCAAGTGCGTTTAATGCCCCTTTACAAAGTCATTGAATACATTCCAATCATTCTCATCTAAAGTATACTTATTGCTACTACACTCATAGGTGAGGTTTGCCAATGCAATTACGCTCTCAATATTTATCATGTCAAGGTCTGTAAGGTCATATGTGAAGCATCTTGAACCTTTTGCCTTGTAATACCACCCAAGCTGGACTTCTACTCCAAAAGGTCTATCTGAAAGGTTGACCTTTCTCCTCATTTTTTGAACTCGTCCAAGGTACCATATAGCTTGTGTTTTCTTTTTTTGCAAAGATCTTGGATTGCATTTCCTTTTGCTTTTCCTTGTTTTGTATTCTTCATGAAAGAATACGGCACAATCGGAACCTATTCCAAATAGGTTCTCATTTGATGTAGTAAGAGGTATATCTTCCTTAGGGTAGTATACTCCTTGGTGAACCCTTGTGAGTCTATCTTTAGAGGGTGTGGGATTTCCATTAAGTTGGCTTACCAATGTGGACTTGAAGAGAGTTTTACCATCAATGGTAACAACTAGGCTCACTGGTTCTTGTTCATCTAGGAGAGAATCCACCACATGTCTAATTTCACATTATCATCTATTTCTGACACATGATCTGCTTGACATTGGTCTTCTTCTTCAGAATCAGATTCTTGTGAATATGCATCTGTAAATCCATTTGACCAAGGTTCCATCCACCACTTCATATTCTCACCCTTTGGCTTCATATGCAAACTTTCACACATTTCTTGAGCACATTTTAGTCCCTTCTTCAATGCTTCAATGATTTTATCATCAGTTGACACACACTCATAGTCCCCTAGATTAGCTTCTCGCATGTTCTCTTTGAGATTCAATTCTCTCCAGACATGTTCTTGCTTCTTATGTGCCCTTGTAAATAGAGGACTATCCTTGTGGGATGCTATTTTTATGGATGCTTTGCACATGGATGCTATATTATGCTGAGGGACAGCTTTGACACATTGTAGGTGATGCAGTGGTAGTGTTATGCTCTCTTGGATGAGATATTATTGATGCATATGCCCATGGATGGTGTTTATGCTTAAGCCATTTGGCAAAACTAAAACACCATGCTTTCGGCCACATTCACGATTGGCCTTGCCACTTTTTCCATGTCTTGATTGTTAGAGAAGCAAAAGATGGAAAGATCATTCTTCTTTGTCACATTTATAGAAGACCTTTCCACTATTTTTTTTCCATGAAAACCCTTACTAAGTCATATCAAGCCATGGTATTAAAACCATAAAGGCTACATTCATACAACATCTTGTTGTACCCGATGCCAAAAGAGCATTTTCAAACTTGCTTTATGGCATATATATAAACAAAAGTACCCAGGCGGTTGCAAATCATCCACTTCTGTGATTCAAGGACCTGCAAAAAAATAATTTAAAAAATCCATCAAGACAAATCAAACTAAACTCAGCGCATAGTAATAATCGTAATAAAGCTTTTATTATATTGGAAAGATTACAAAGAAGCCCCTACCAAGTGCGTTTAATGCCCCTTTACAAAGTCATTGAATACATTCCAATCATTCTCATCTAAAGTATACTTATTGCTACTACACTCATAGGTGAGGTTTGCCAATGCAATTACGCTCTCAATATTTATCATGTCAAGGTCTGTAAGGTCATATGTGAAGCATCTTGAACCTTTTGCCTTGTAATACCACCCAAGCTGGACTTCTACTCTAAAAGGTCTATCTGAAAGGTTGAACCCTCTTTTATATTCCACATACCCCCCACCAACCTTTCTCCTCATTTTTTGAACTCGTCCAAGGTACCATATAGCTTGTGTTTTCTTTCTTTGCAAAGATCTTGGATTGCATTTCCTTTTGCTTTTCCTTGTTTTGTATTCTTCATGAAAGAATACGGCACAATCGGAACCTATTCCAAATAGGTTCTCATTTGATGTAGTAAGAGGTATATCTTCCTTAGGGTAGTATACTCCTTGGTGAACCCTTGTGAGTCTATCTTTAGAGAGTGTGGGATTTCCATTAAGTTGGCTTACCAATGTGGACTTGAAGAGAGTTTTACCATCAATGGTAACAACTAGGCTCACTGCTTCTTGTTCATCTAGGAGAGAATCCACCACATGTCTAATTTCACATTATCATCTATTTCTGACACATGATCTGCTTGACATTGGTCTTCTTCTTCAGAATCAGATTCTTGTGAATATGCATCTGTAAATCCATTTGACCAAGGTTCCATCCACCACTTCATATTCTCACCCTTTGGCTTCATATGCAAACTTTTACACATTTCTTGAGCACTTTTTAGTCCCTTCTTCAATGCTTCAATGATTTTATCATCAGTTGACACACACTCATAGTCCCCTAGATTAGCTTCTCGCATGTTCTCTTTGAGATTCAATTCTCTCCAGACATGTTCTTGCTTCTTATGTGCCCTTGTAAATAGAGGACTATCCTCTTTGCATTCAAAGTGTGCAAGCCTATTCATACTACCTGCACTATGTAGCATATCCATCAAGTCATTAGCACGTTCTTGTCCCACCATGCTTCCAATCTTGCTGAAGAAGATTTCAACTACATCTGAACCTATAAGATGTAAAGGACACCTTAGGCCTGGACAAAATTCTCCAAAGTACTTGATCAGTAGGACCACAAAATGGCATGAGAGTTGCACATCTAAGAAAGCTTCCTTAGTTATGAAGTTTCTATTCAACGTATAGTTGGCATGATGAACAATCCAAGACCTCCAAATTTGAAAGAAAAAAGAGACTTTGCCCACAAGATAGACTCGATCCACAAGATTCAAATGTGGAGATAAGAAGATGTCGATGTAGTCTCCAACAATTTCAAGATAAGCTTGTGTTCCTAGCATGTTCCTCTCTTTTCTATGAATTCCATTGTTTGCCAATTCTCCCAAGCACCATTGCACTTGTCTACTGCATATTCTTTAAGCTCCAGCCCAATTTTGGCGGTCATCTCGCCTAATGTCTCCCTCCCTTAGCATATGCTTGTCGATAGAAAAAGCATCATACACAATAATGACATGATTTAAGGTGATCCAAACCTTGCCAATAGCCAATTGACGCTTAGGCTTGTCAAGAACATTGACTAACTTTTTTCCATTATGTACAAAAATAACTCGATTGCAGGCTTTCATGGCTCTGTGCAAATGTAAGTATTCTATTAATCTGTTGTTACTTCTATATTACATACCTTATGTAATAGACACACTAAGTTTTTTTAATATGTCACGATGAGCAGGTCGATTGAGAAGTTGGTATCTCCTATCAGAGAAACAGGACAGTACAAAGACTCGGTAGACTTCCAAAAGCGTTTAGTAGTAGAGCAGGAAGATGGGCATAGTTGTGGGTGGAGAGTTGCCTACAACTGCATGTTGATTTTCAAAGAAATTTTCTCACTTAAGCCACAGATCTCATCGGAAGACTCTTTGGAGCTCAAATATTCAGAGGAGGATATACAATTATGTAGGGCTGAAATCATTCGAGACCTAATTACTGCCATTAGAATACAACATGCAACTGAAGCAATATCAGAGCTTCCCTTTAAGGAAGAGGAGACTGAGTCTACTATGAAAGCACTGCACACTACAGAAGAAGTAGAGACCCAGTGTACACCTACAGCACCACAGCCTCCACTGGAAGCATCAGAAGAGTTGCCACCGCCTTCGCTTGCATTTAAGGAAGAGGATACTGAGTCTACTCCAAAAGCGCTACATACTACAGAAGAAGTAGAGACTGAGTGTACATCTACACCACCACAGCCTCCATTGGAAGCATCAGAAGAGTTGCCACAGTCTCCACTAGAAGCATCACAAGAGTTGTGATGCATGTATGATGTTGTGTTTGTAGTTTTTGTTGATTATACACCAATTTGTGACTTATTACTTAAGTGGCATTTTCTGATGATATTTATATAATTTCTTTATGCACACAATTTTATGATATGAATGTGTGATGAT
The DNA here is from genome assembly GCF_047967505.1 of Dipteris shenzhenensis. Taxonomy (NCBI): domain Eukaryota; kingdom Viridiplantae; phylum Streptophyta; class Polypodiopsida; order Gleicheniales; family Dipteridaceae; genus Dipteris; species Dipteris shenzhenensis. The sequence goes on from NC_141611.1 coordinate 24,067,975, forward strand.
GTGATTATTTGGAAATAAATCCTTGTGTGATGAGAATTTTGATATGAATATGTGATGATGTAATATTTGTAATATAGTTCTTCATGCACACAATTTTATGATATGAATGTGTGATGATGTGATTATTTGGAAATAAATCCTTGTGTGATGAGAATTTTGATATGAATATGTGATGATGTAATATTTGTAATATATTTCTTCATGCACACAATTTTATGATATGAATGTGTGATGATGTGATTATTTGGAAATAAATCCTTGTGTGATGAGAATTTTGATATGAATATGTGATGATGTAATATTTGTAATATATTTCTTCATGCACACAATTTTATGATATGAATGTGTGATGATGTGATTATTTGGAAATAGATCCTTGTGTGATGAGAATTTTATTCAGTTTGACAGTCTCCACTCACTTAAAGTAGAGCATTCGCAATGCTTCTCTCACTTTATTCCAACCCTTATCCTTATCATCTCCACGCACTTAAAGTAGAGCATTCAATCTCCACTCGCTTTATTCCAACCCTTATCCTTATCATAGTGAACACATCGTGCCTCTCACTTTATTCCAACCCTTATCCTTATCATAGTGAACACATCGTGCCTTAGTGCACTTGTATTCTTCCATCCTAGTCCTTCCACAAACACTCTCTTATTTCTTACATCCTAGTCCTTTTGAGTAACTTGTATTCTTCTATCCTAGTCCTTCCGCAAACACTCTCAGAGTCTTCTTTCATCCATCCTGATAACCAAGTATTCTTCTATCCTAGTTCTTCCACAAACACTCTCTTCTTTCATCCATCCTAGTGCTTCTCATTAACTTGTATTCTTCCATCGTAGTCCTTCCTGCAGACACTCTCTTCTTTCTTGCATCGTAGTCCATCTCCCTTTCTTTATCATCTCCCCACCCATGGATGTCCTTGGCATTGTCGAAGACGTGGAGTTCGGAATTAACAATCTCAAAGAATGGATTGCTGACCAAGGAGCACAGAGAGAGGCCAGAATTCGAGAAGGTTCTCCTTTGACACACATGGAGAGAGAGGAATTTGTTGCACAAAGGCATGCAGAGAGGGAGGAGACTCTCAAGATAGCAGAGAGTGAAAGACTTTTAAGACGTATGATAAAAGCACGATAAGATCTATTAGACTTCTTAAGTAACCTGCGTTATCATAGCTCTCGTCATGGGCGATTTGATGCGGATGCTGAGAGAACAATAAGAGCCTCTCAGAGAAATTATAAAGAAACAATTTGTGATTGCTTAAATTTCTTCTTCGCATGTAATTATGTTGAGGATACAGCTGTGGAGGCAGTGAAAGATTGGGTTGTTGAGAAGATAAGAGAGACCAATGATGAGATCTTCTAGACTTAGGGTGATTAAGAAGATAAGAGAGACTGTATTAAGGTGTTTTTTGACACCATATCGCTTTGAGTAATATGATCTACTTCTTATACAAATGTGATGTTAAGATGATGTTAAGAGAGACTATATTAAGGTGTTTTTTGACACCATATGGCTTTGAGTAATATGATCTACTTCTTTAAACTTGGACAAAAACTTCACAAGGTGAAATTTGCATGTCTGCAAATACGGCAGAAGCATATACCTAGATGAATCCAGGAACATTCCCAAACTCATCCTCTAAAAACACAACATAGTGCCGTTTCAATCTCACGATAGTCACTCATAAGATTGAAAACCATAAACTCCATAAGATTGAACAAAGGTTGTGAAACACAACATAGTGTAGTTTCAATTTCACGATAGTCACCATAAGATTGAATAAAGGTTGTGCAACCTTAAAATATTATACCTTAATAAATGTAAAAGCATTAAACATTAATAGATATTAATTAATTCAAAGGTTTGGCTCTCGCAAAAGTTTTCTCAAAAAAGAAAAGCTCTCAGGATAGAGTATCATAGAGATGGATCATTACTATCAAAGAGGGAGAGAGTATTAAGGACGCAGAGAGGGAGTACATTTTATGAGAAGATCAGGCCCATACTTAAGAAGATCAGGTCCATACTTAAGAGATAGAGGAGCTCCGTGCTGTGCATCAGTAACAACATCTCAGCGGGGTTTGCAAGCTGCTGCAGGGCATTTTCCCACCATCTGATCATCTCTTTGTCATACTTGCCTTCTTCTCGATGGGCTTTGATAGCCTCTGCAAATGGCCCATCCTTCTTCCTCAGCTCTTCTGGTGTCACGTCATAAAAGACTGGAATCACCTTAGATGTCTGGGTGGTGTTACTCTCCATCATTTGCACAAGCTCATCCAGACACCACCGAGACTCTGCTTAAATTCTAGTAAAGATAGGCACTCCGATGATTGTTCTCCTAGTAGCGTCCAGCATATAAGGGCGAACGTCATCTCCTTCTGGGAGAAAAAATGCTTTGATTCCCAGTAACTCCAGAAAACGATACAAGTGATTAGCAAATTTACGCTTCATCTCTAGACCATGATGACTTATAAACACCTGATGTGTGCCAATAGACAGAGCCGCCCTCCTTTGAATGGCCTTGCCACACTCGGGCACATCAGCATCCCTTTTTCTCTTCGAGTTGTGCATGGCTACAAGTCACAACTCCTGCTACTCTTCCTTGGACAATGGAGAGGTACCCAAGCCAAATAACTTAATTTGGTTTAGAGAATCGAATACATATGGGAGGAAAAGCAGGCATCGATTGCTTGAGTCTGCTTAAGATCGATGACAGAAAGATCCAAGATCGATGACAAGAGCAATGACAGCTGATTGATCACACAACAAAAGAACCATTAACTAGTTCCACAAAGAGAAGGTAATGAGAAAATCCATAGGACCTTGCTCTACTCTACTTTCATATTTATATTACCTGCAGGAATGAACTTGGACGGAAGTTTCACCGAGCGGTGTTGCGGCTAACAGTTGGAACCAATTGGAGAACCCATAGGTCGAGCAGCGTTGTAGCTAACGGGGCGTGTTGACATCCTATTGCTGCGAAGTAGTCTCTTGTTAATGAACGTGTAGGCTTGCAATTGCAGAAATGGAGGATTGAGAACAATGCGAAGCCAAATAATGCTGATAATTAGATTGGGGAGCAGTCAAACTTCAAATAAATAGCCAAGATGGGTATTGAGCGACCTCGGTATTGGAAATAGCTGGCTTTCATCCATTAAGTTAAGGTGCAGAACAAAATCTTGGAGAATGAGGCGATGGAGATAGTTGCAGATGGACGCGTACAGGCTTTTTGAGGAGCGAGCCTACACGAGACAATGAAGCATACTCTCTAGAGGGAGGAGTGTTGATTTAGCAAGAGGGGATCGTGGAGGATGGGGAAGAAGGAGATGGCGAGGAAGATGGAAGAGGATTAGGAGGGGATTTCAAAAGCGGTGGCCCATTAAAGGGCCATTAAATTTTGGCAGCAATATTTAGCAAGATTTAGATAAGATTGCATGAGCTATCACCTTCATAGCTTGTAGAGAGCTTGTAACCGTGTTATTCATATATCATTTGATTCCATATTTCAAGAATATTCTCACAATATTGCACAACCTAGACATCATGGTTGGATTGATTTTGTGATTGCATCTTCGACAATTCTTCCCCTATGGTTGATAGTGAATGGGAGAGGACTTGTGAGAACGTTCTAAAACAAGATGGCCTCATGGTTGAATTTTATAAGGGATTTTGGCATGTCATTTAGGATGTTTTGGTTAGTATGCTTAATTTTATGTGTTACAATGGTGTTCTATTAGAAGGCATGACTAATGATTTGAGTTAGTAGATAGAGCTATGATGCCCATTAGGGAGGCACCAAGGCTCCAACTGAGGCAACAATGAGCCTTACAACAGTGGCTACCTCTCTAGCCAAGAGCAGATCAAGTTCCCTCTCATTGCTCTATCCCAGCGGGGACGAGGCACACTACAAAAGACGAGGAAAGGGAGGAGTAGGGCAGGGTGAGACAAAGGTCTCTTGTAGAGCAATGGATGCTAGGGCCTAGCCAAAGAAATGAAACTTCATGACCGATAATGCCAAATAGGTTCTGAACACAAGAGTCGCATTGTCATTGGTGTAGAGACAATAGAGGGAAGAGGATGGTGATGTAGGCATTTAGCAAATATAGATTCCACCCCATAAGTTCCATAGCTTGTAATGGGTGGAATCCATATTTTCCACACACACTAAATATTTATGAGAATCATTTTTCCCTTTCATAGGCATATAACCATGGTGGATGCCCCTGGGCCTCCTTTGCCCCACTCTCTCCTAGTCCTCCTAGCAACACCTTGTGCCTCCCCTTGCCTCGTGGAAATAGTAGCCCTCCTGGCGAGCATTTTCTCTTTGCCCTACACTAACCTCTGCTCATCCATTGCTTCAACTCGCCTAGACATGTGGTTGCCCTGCTATCCACCAAGACTCCTAGCTATGGTGAAAGGGAGGTGGTTCAACGTGTTTCCTTGTGCCCCCCTAAACCATGTGTACATTAGGTTAGCTACTTCTTGTTAAATTATGCTAGGTTTCATTATTATTGTACATTGTGTTAATCGGATGTATGACTATAATATAACTGCATTTAGGACCTATGCTCCAATGCCATGCTAACACCTATGTACAACCACATCCATGACAACTTGGGGAGATTTTAGCATTGTCCTTCTAATAACTAATCCACCACTAGATGCCGCAAACAACAAGATGCCATTTCTAGGCATTTTTAGGCATTGTGTAGCATATGCTGCAAACAACAAGATGACATTTCTAGGCATTGTATAGCGTATATAATACCTCGAGAAAAGATATGATCTAAAGAAGCTAGAAAGGGTCTTCTTTAATCTTTGAAGATACCATACATAAGAGCCTTCTTTAGCTCTCAATGTAGAAGACACAAGGGCTTATGTTCTCCTACTAACCTAGAAATAGTTTTATTCTTTCATTTACTTTGAATTCATCATGTTTGCCATATTCTAGTTCAAACTGTCACTGGTAGTGATGCTCATGGTACTTGCTAATCTACAACTCTAGGCACAAGTGCATGAAAAACCCTCAAGCATAATGGGATTCTCACTCAATGACAAATTCTCATTTTGCTTTTGATCCCTTGTTGCTATATAGATACTATATTTTCCCAAGTGGGAGAATCCTTTTGAATAGAGCTATCTAAAAATAAATAGCTTACTTCTTACTCTCATAGGTTTTATCCAATGGATTTAATTATAGGAGTGACTCTCCACTATCTATCCTTTTTTAAATAATAGATCAATTGTTTGAGAGCTAGAAGGATCTTTACAAAGGTAATGCTAAATAGACTGAGTAGAACTTAAGAAAATCAAGTATAAGAGGCATCAACTTCAAAAATACTCCTCCACCATTGATTCAATGCAATCCCTCTATGGATGGAAAGAAAAAAAAAGAGAGTGACAAGATTTAAAAACTTCAAAAAATAAATTCAAGCATTCTAATCTCATCCTAATGAAAAGGCCAAAAAAGAGCAATAAAGAGAGAATTATAGCATCATAATCTCATCCTAATGCAAAGGCCAAAAAGAGCAATAAAGAGAGAAAAGGTTTTTAGAATTCTCTAGAATTCAAGAAAGCATAGTATCCTAATCTCATCCTAATGCAAAGGCCAAAAAGAGCAATAAAGAGAGAAAAGATTTTTAGAATTCTCTAGAATTTAAGAAAATGCAAGAGGAGCCCTTACTCATTTCAAAAGGAAAATGCCAGTACTAGCATTTCAAAATGTCCCATGACATAAGCCACTCTACACAAGTATCCATGTCACATGTTGCAAGCTTCTAGATAATTTTTAATATAAAATGCCCTTATGTATATTAACCTTTGGATACTAAATTACTTCCTTATGTATGTATAAATCTGTAAGTAATTGAATTAATAAAAACCCATTTGTTGAACTCACGTGATAGGGTTACATATGACGTGACCCCCCCGAGACTTATCCCTATACAAAGATGCCGCCTAATGACTTTGAGCCAATTTTTCCTTTGCTCTGCTTGCATCTTTTCACAAGAGGATTTCTGGCAAAACATCCATGAAAAAATCAAGTATTGAGAGAGAATCTAAAATATATTCATATTTTAAATAATTGATGAACACAAAGTTAATTACAATAAAGAACAAAACGAACTCCATTCTTATGAAATTTGCATCATGCTTACATGGGTCTACCATTTGGTGTGTGGAGAAGTGTGTGTTAGACAAAAGATTATCAACATTGGAAGAGTATTTCAAATAATATCCAATGGATGATGACCCACAACTGATTAAAGATAAGCTTCAACTTGAATCCATATACTTGGGTAGCTAATTTCAAAGACCCCATGGATAGGCATGAATCAAAGACACAAATATCATCGGCTCTAGCATTGTTACCTCAGATGTATGAGCATGAATTGGGGAGACATTGAGCATTCATTTAATGCATTTGGAGGTGGCTCTAGCATGCAAAATGAGTTTATCATATTTATTACCGGTATTTTTTATGTTTGATGAGAAACCCGTGACGTCCACACTTTGTTTATATACAATTCTAATATTGTAATGTTAGTAGTATGTAGTTTGTCTCTTAAACATCTCCCGGATCATTACAAGATGTTGAGTCTGCATCTTTCTTGAGTGTTCAAGGAGAAGCATCTAAAATGGCCAAATGGGAACCATGAAAAGCCCATTCTTTGTCTGCATATAGTGTTACAAAATGTGACATTACCAGTAGACAGATAGATTGTTAAGGTGTGACATTTCTAACCCCATTAAAACATTTATTTTTAATTGTTCTCCTTGGAACCACACAACTGTCAGACATGGCCACATAATCCATCAATTTCTTCCATCAAGTGGTCACTCTCCACACATTTGTATATTTATTAGGAAGTTTGCAACCTCTACACACTAGCATTTATGCAATGGTTCCCTACATTCTACACAAAATATTTCCAAAGAGGGCAATGATGTGGGTACAGGTAAAAGAGGAATAGCAAAGAGTGAAATGGAAGCAAGGCAAGTAATGAATCAAGGGAGATGAAATCCTTTAGAAAGAAGGAAGGAGTGCATGCTTTCACCAGCATGATAGAGCTATAAAGTTGGAGTTGACAATGCCCACAAAGAGTGCAAAGCAAGGAGTTCTTTTTCATGTGGAAGAATTTGTATACCTTTGAGTTATGGTTACTTGTTGCTAGCGATAAGAATCCTTACAATTTGCTCACAATTTGGGCCTTCACAATTAATGTTAGGTCTTTATTGAGGACGGAAACTTGGTAGAAGAATACCAACATGCAAATCCAAATCTCAATGCTACTTATAACCAAGGTGGTGATAGCTGAAGGAGTCTAATTGAGTTATTATTTTGCCAATTGCAAGCTACAATGCAATGAACATTGAATAAATGACTAAGTATCAAAGCTTGGACAATTACATTTAATAGTGTTATGTACAACAACACCAAAAGTCGAATGAATGACCAAGTGTTGAAGCTGAAACTATCGTACAACACTAATAACCTACAATGACATTGAAAGCCAAATAAATGACCACGTGTCGAAATTTAAAGATTTATTTTGTGAAATAATGACAACACTGAAAGCTGAATAAATGACCTAGTATTGAAGCCTACTTATTTTGTAAATTATATATCTAAGGAACAACACCAAAAGCTGAATAAACGACAAAGTGTTGAATCCTATTACTCTTCTAAGGTTGACAGACGACGTCACATACAGTCGAATGATACGACCAAGCGTCAAGATAGTTTCAAAACAATGAGATGGAGTCCTTGTAATGACATCAAAGATTGAATATTACAACCAAAAGTCGAAATGCAAACTTACTTATTTAATGGCACGTATAATCGAGTAATACGATACAATGCAAGTGTCGAGATAGTTTCAAAACCATGAGAAGGAGTCCTTATAATGACAGTAAAGGTCGAATATTACAACCAAAATTCGAAATGCAAACTTACTTATCTAACTGCATGTATAATCGAGTAATACGATACAATGCGAAAAGATAAGCACCATGCAAATGTAAGAAAATAGTACGCAGCGGAAGATAACAACAAAACGCAAGTACACGATGGAAAGCTGGAGAGAATACAAAAATTCTGATATACCAAACTGCTGATACAACTGATGGTTGGTTGTCCACCCGTGCGCTCTACAGACAGAGCTTCGATGGTGATCTAGACAGATGCTGGACGGAGGACTATGAGCGTGAAGAACTGGTGATCTGATGATAGGGGGTGGCCACTTATATAGTGTAAGTGGTTGACGGTCGGCCCTGTAATAGGCAGTCGGCCTAATAGACAGTCGGCCTGGAAGACCAGCCGACCCTTCAGAAAACATGCCGGCGGGTAGATGAAGGATCGCGCATAGGTCATACCGGACCCTGCCGCTGGGGGCTTTGCCCCCAGACCCCCACTGGGGGCCTGCGCCCCCCGGACCCCCTGCTATCGCGGGGGGGCTATCGCCCCCCCGAACCCCCCCTTTTTGCAGACGGGTATCTACTCTTGGCTCCTAAGCCGTCTCATAACCATCTGGTCTACTCTAAGACCCCTTCCAGTGTCTAAACTGGGGATCCCTCCCAATATCCGATACCCATCATGGCTTCTCCTCATATGGGGGCCTTACAACATTGGGTACACAGAATATTGGTGGGTTACATGAGAGGTGGACATTTGAGCTAACTCTAACAGCAAATGCATGACCCAAGTAATTGACTCAAATATTACATGATAAATCAGATGATCAGCGTATTATGCCACAAGCCCAAATACGACACTACGTGGATATCTAATAGTCAAGGATAAAAAAGTTATGGCATTGACATATTATATGAAAGGACGACACTACATCAAGCGTATGCAAAGAAGAAAAACCCCCCAAAATTTTTTTATCAACTGATCAATAAAAATGTTGAGAGGTAAAATGTGCCAAAGGGTAGGTTATTGAGAAGAGAAAGCAAAGCTATCATATCTTTACCTCAATTATAGTTTTGATTTGGGATTGCTAACCATGCACAAAGCTAAGAGAGAGTCTCCTCAGTGACATGCACAAATCCAGGGACAATTAATCAAAATCCTCTCAGTAGAAGGCAAGCTATAAAACTGTAAGTCTTGATTTCTCTTTCAATAGACACGTAACTTTTACTACATGTTCTAAATTTAAATAAAATATGGGAGCTATCCCGCAAGTTTAATTGTCCTCCCTAGACCAAAGCAAAGTATCAAATTTCTTATCTACATGCACTTTGACTAACAAGAATAGAGTCCTCTTCTACATAATCAAGTGTCTAAGATTTCAATGTAAGAAGACCAAGACCAATCAACTTAATATCTAACCTTCACCCTCAAATCAAGATAGCTGATCTTATTTCTTCTCATGCCTCTGCTTGCATTCAAACACAGAAAGAGAGAGAGAAAATCCACTCGGGTGCAAGTACACACACACACACACACACACACACATAGAACCCACTCAGCTACTACAAGACATGTTTGTTATATGATAACTAAAGTTGGATGGACAATCTAAGAGAGAATAGTCTTATCGTTGCTAAAATGATCTTGAGGATGCAATGTCATAGAATTGATCAGCAAGATTAACAATCAGATCTACATCACACCAATCTTGAACATGGAAATAGTAAGATTAACCTTTTGCACAACTGCATGATAAATGGGGTAGTGACTGAGATGGATTAGGGGAGGACGAGGCGGACACAATTATCCAAGATTGTTCTTTTTCTGAGGGCACAAGTGGCTGATGTTACAATTCTCAAAACTACAAAAGGGCGGCCTGCGTCACTGTGGAGGAATGAAAGGGTAGCATGGTTTTAATCCTTCTTCAAGGAGCCAGAGAGTGACTTGCGACGTGGTCGCTCAACAACTACTCATGTAGACATGAAGGAAACATGAAGGTAGCCAGTTTCTACGGCTCTGACCCATCCTCTATCCAGCATCAAGCTCCATGCATTGACCAGAGATCTAAGGCTTTCGGTCGGAGTAGTTGGAACTTGCTCCCTGCTCCTACGCTCAATTGACAGGGCCAAAAAAGCAGAAAGCGAGGTAATGATTGTTTCGCAGGAGGTGAGGGAAACAAGAAGGCGAAGCAATCGAGAAAGATGGATGATGGATGAAAAGGCATGAGGGAAAGAAGGGAGGAGTACGAGAACCCATGGCTGAATGTGATGGCATCGGATTGCAAGGAAACAGGAGGGAAGCGCGTGTTGGCAAAAGAGGTCATCGTCTGAGAAGCTCCACCATCACCCTTTAATATCATAGAGCTTGTGGAGGGAGTTTTTTGTGTCTCTGTAGCACCATCAATCGTAACTTCTACGATCCTCCACCGCTAACTACAACATTGAAAGATAGTTGATTAAATGATGTGAGAAGCACCTCTACCGTCAGTCTCGATGGCTTCAACCCTAGAGCTTTCATTGCTTTCTATCTTGTTCACAATCATCTCATCAAATGATAGCGTGGAACACAATCCATCCCAATCACATTAAACAACAAGAATTTACTTACAACTGGTTCGTAGAATTTTGTGAGGCGAGGCTTGCCTGTGTATTCATCACCAGCACAGCGTGAATCATTTTGAAAGTTGGACGGCATCTTTATCGTGGGGCGACATCTAAGCACAAAGATACCGAACTTCTGCAGTCCACCTAGAAATAAAATGTCAATAGGTTTCTGGATAGGCAACAATAGTCAATATGGCACCTGCCATCAGATGCTAGTAATGTTTTGCAAACTCTCTAAACTGGAACTGCTGCCATTTTGGACTTTTCGTGGATCATGCAAATCCCGATCTTCCTCTAGACCACCTGCCGTCGCAACCCCTATGGATTTGGAACTTAATGTCTCCTTAATGTGCTACCTTCGACAATCCTTCAATTTGTCTGTCATTTCGTGAACTGTCCACATTCCGTTCTGAGGACCACCCCGAACTCTTAGAAGCAGCTGTTGGATCAGTACCTGGCGCCGATTTATGGAGCGCACCCGCCCTCCTATTCCCTTTAGGAAGCTTGAATGTATTCTTCAGCTCTCTCTTTCTTTTCACTTTGTCAGGGGCGAACCTGTGATTGTCATGATTCTGACGCGTCACATATTGCTGATATATAGCAGATGGTGAGCGATGAAGGTGAAGGTGAAGGTTGCAGTCGCTTAGATGCTCCTGACAGGCAAAGTGTGGGAGAGAGAAAGTGTTGTGACCTGGGGAAATGTTTCAGGACGGAATTCCGATCTGGGAGCTGTGTCGAAGACAAGGATGATCCATTGCAGTAGCATCCCTCAACGTTCCATTGACTTGCAAGCTCCAACAACACTCAATGAGCAGCCAATGACACCCAATGACCTGCAAGCTCTGTTGAAGCTATAGGCAGATGAATCATTGCATTTACGGGATGAGATACGCTCATGGGAAGCTCTAAAACACGCACACAGCAAGGTGAAGCATGGGCCGAGGTGAAGCTCTCCAACACACACACAGCGAGAGAGAGAGAGAGAGAGAGAGACTACATACGAGAACAAGGAAAGAATGAGGTGTTTCTTTAGCAGGAGATGGCGAGGAAGAGGGAGGACTAGGAGGGGATTTCAAAGGCGGCGGTCCATTAAACAGCCATTAAATTTCATTAAATTTTGGCAAGATAAGAGAGCTTGTAACCGTGTTACTCTTAAGGCCATTCGAGGGCCATTCTTACAACAGAGTTGTGGGAAACTTGTAGCTGCATGGAGTTATTAAAATTCCTAAGCCTAGATGGTCTAATTGTTGAATTTTATAAGGGAATTTGGCATGTCATATAGTATGTTTTGGTTAGTCTGCTTAATTTTATGTGTTACAATGGTGTTCTATTAGAAGGCATGATTAATGGCTTGGCTAAGATCTTTCCTGATAGTCCTAGCTTAGTATTTTTGGGGATTGGTTACCCATAGCGATGCTCAAGACTTTTTTTAAAGTGTTGGCTATTAGGATTAGGGATTTTTGCTTGGGTTTGGTGGATAGAGAGAAAAATTTATTAATACAAATTTGAAAATTACAACAGTTCATTTGGTGATATTCTTATGGGAACATGCATTGCCAATGGTACTTTATCTTGAAGTCGACAATACCACTCGAGATCATGAGAATTAACATACTCGAGTATGTATCAAGTACATCCTAAAGTATTCCTCACTACCAAATGTGCATAGTGATCCACACTTTTAAAACAATTCATTTGTTGATATTCTCATATATTTGTCAAGGGAAGATTAAACTTTGAAAATATTGTGAACATGACAATGGCCATGGATTTTGCCAAGAAATTCAAGTAGAGACCTGTGTATTGTCAACCTAGAAGATAAAGGTATGATAGTCTAAGATGGGAATATATGGTTAAAAAAGCTTTTAGTGAAGATGATTAGTACTTTGTTGTTGAATTGATCCATGATTTTATGCTTGAACAATGGGGTAGTGGGGTCACTATTGGGCTTTTCCCCCCAATGCCTTTTAGCTCTTTTGGGGACTTTGTGTGTGATTGGTAGTTCTTCCTTGGGATGAAAATTTGGAGCAAAGATCTATCATGGTGAATATTGGGGGAATCTTGATAAGTTATTGTCCTCATTTAGCACTATAGATTGTTCTATAAGACTAGTAATTTCAAGACATAACAAAAATTTGGGCTTTTGGTATTACACATTTTGAATATTGCAATATATGTGATGCCAGGGGACTGAAATGTGACCATTTATGAGAGTAACCAATATCATCCTAAACGAGTCTTGATAGATTCTACTATTGCTATTGCCTATGAGGCATTTACATTTGCATGGTTGGACTTGTCTATTCTCTCTTCTTGGATTACTTCCCAATTCAATGGGGGTTCTCCTTATACATAGAGTTAAGTAGACATGTCAAGTTTCTCTTTTTCAATTTTATTGGGTCGTGGGAATGGTGGAGGAGTGGTGGAGTGTAAGAAAATAATACAACGTCTGTGCTCAACAGATAATAGGATCTCGTACACAAGAGAGCAAACCAGATAGTATGTAGAATCAAAAATTTGATTATTATAGAACTAATACAACAGATGGCACTGATTCCCAACCATGCGCTCCTATGAAAGAAGCTTTGATGGCAAGCTGGAAATAGTAGAGGATGGAGGCTGGATGCTAAGGAATCAGGGTTGCTATAGCCAGTGATGAAATGGACTTCATGGGCTTGCTCTTATATAGCCACCAATCGTAGTCGGTTGGGCTTAATTGGGTGATTGACCTAGTCTGCCCAAAACGGTCGACTGGGGGTCAGTCTCAAAATAGGCCACCGACCACACGATAGAACCGGTGCACAAAATAGAGCAACTAACCTATGGTCTCCGTTTGGCCCACAGCCATCCGGGATCATCTGGGACTCCAAACGGGCCTCGCAACCTGAGAGTGAGCTGCCTCAAGAAATGCTCCATCTACCCTCAATGTGATCAGTCATGGGATGTCTTCCTACACTTGCATATAGCCTAGTTGGCAGTGTACCAACTCTATCTAAAGCCATCCAGCCATCAGGCCACACATGCATACACATGCATAGATGCACACCATACACATATACATACAAAAAAACACACACAAACACTACTACAAAACTAGGTAGAAATTGCAATAGCAAATGGCACACAATTTTCAATTTTGCCATTTCTTATGTATGAAATGGCAACAGCTTCTCAAATTGCCATATTTTTTGCAAAAATGACAGTTAGAAATGGCAACTAGTTCTTGAACTGCCATTTCTTTGGAAGAAATGGCAACAATTAATGGCAACCTTTTATTGTCTGCCATTTCTTAGTAATAATTGGCAGCCAATTCTTGACTGCCCTTTCCTATGAAGAAATGGCAGCAAATTCTTGATTGCCATTTCTTATGAGGAAATGGCAACAAATTCTTGACTGCCATTTCTTCATAAGAAATGGTAGCAAATTCTTGATTGTCATTTCTTGGTAAGAAATGGAAGCCATTTCTTGATTGCCACTTCGTTCAAAGAAATGGCAAGCACTTCTTGACTGCCATTTTCTAAGAAGAAATGGCAACACAAAATGGCAACTATCTCTTGACTGCCATTTCTTACGAAGAAATGGAAACCATTTTTTAACTGCCATTCTTACCAAGAAATGGCAGCAAATTCTTGATTGCCATTTCTTGGTAAGAAATGGCAGCCATTTCTTGACTGCCACTTCGTTCAAAGAAATGGCACAAAATGCAGATGTGGAGTAAAATTACACAATGATTGACCATTCAGCTCCTGCAAAGTATCTTATTGTTACCAAAGATTCAGTACTACCATTCACAACATTGATATTACTGTCACTATTTTTGTATTGTCTAAGTGTGGAGGATTAATCAAAAGTCTTAAGTGCATCAATACTCATAGTACACTGTGAAGAAGCCATCTAAAATTCTAAGGAATAAGTTTTACCTTTTATAACACATGCACTTTACTTGATAACAAATATTATTCAATAGTTGATTGAGAAATAAATAATACAACCTCTACATTGCAAAATAAAATATAAAATTATAAAGACATTACATGAAGAGTTTTCCAAGAAACATTTAAGCCTATGGTTTGACCCAATGTCTGAATCTCATAATTTTCTTTAAATATACAAGCATCCTTAATGATTGCATCATCAACACTCCTGATGGGTATGATACTTTGTATAGGCCTTAATGAAAGTAATAGAATTGTTCTTGCAAAATTTTTATGTGAATCAGGTATGTTTTTCATTGCCAGGAATGTGTATTTCCACAATTCTTACCATGCAACGTGGATGAGTGTTAAAAATATGCATCAGTGTGCTTCTAACATATGTGTGTGGGTTTGATTAAAAAAAGAGGCATTTGGGTTTGCTTTTTGAAAGTTTATCTGAGCCGGTATAGGCATCGGTATATACCAGCACCTATACCGACAAAAACAATGTTTTTCTTTGTTTTTGCATTTCCTAAAACTTATAGTGCTTCTCTCACTTCTAGTTTCTTACTAGGTTTAATAAATGATGACTTGTATTGGATTACAAAATCTTGAAGCCTGGGAGGCCTTGTTTTAGGGTGCGTGTTGACTTTGTTTGTCATAACTCCTTTTCTACCACACCTTGCACCCTTTAAAACATACATCATTGTACTTCTAGCCATGCATATGGTATTAGATGTGCATGATATTATTCAGAAGCCTCAAACCAGGTGATTTCAAGTCCTATGCAAAGAATCATGGCCATTTGATGTCATTTTCATTGATATTTGCTAGTTTCGCACCATGCATCATGCATGGTCATTGAAAAACATGCATCTGTCAACTTCTAGCCATGCAAATGATATTTGATAAGGATCATACTTTGTGCAAGTAGTAAATGGGTGAGTTCAAGGCTTGTGCAAAGTATCATGGCCAGTTGGTGTCATTTTCACAGCATGGAATGGATATTTCCTAGTTTTCACCATGCATCATGCATCAGTATTCAAAAACATGCATCGGTCTGCTTGTAGCCCTAAAAATGGTATTTGATGGACAAAATACTTTGATGAAGCCTTAAACTTGGTAATTTTAATGTCTGCGCAAAGTATCATAGCCATCTGATGTCATTTGCATGGCTTGGAATGATATTTCCTAGTTTTTCACCATGCATCATGCATGAGTGTTGAAAAACATGCATTGATGTGCTTCTAGCAGCCATGAAAATGGTATTTTATAGACATGAAACTTTGTAAAAGCCTCAAAATAGGTGATTTCATGGCCTGTGCAAAGTATCATGAACATCTCATGTCATTTTCATGGCTTGGAATGGATATTTCCTAGTTTTTCACCATGCATCATGCATGAGCATTGAAAAACATGCATTGGTATGCTTCTAACCATAAAAATGCAGGATTTGTTTTTCCCATGTTATAGTCAAGTCGGAGCCATCAATTCCCTTGATATATTTATTTTTGGCATAACATTCATATAACCTAAACAATTTTGAATTTTTTCTTTGTAGTTGTCAATTGAATCAATGATGTGACATGCATCTCTCTTTTGGCCTCTATTAGATTCAATTTAGAGTGGTATCCCTTTGACATATATTAAATGACATACATGTGATGAAGCCTTGATACAGTTTGCCAAGTCATGGATTTGAATAGTCACTTATAAAGTTGAACTTCTCGAGTGCCTTGCATCTTTTAGAACATGTTTTTTTCAATACCTTGTCATTAAATACATCTGAAAGGGATACCACTCTAGATTGAATAAAGGGATACCCTTACATTAAATTTAGAGTGGTATCCCTTTGACATGATGAAGGGTCAATAGGATGCAAACATGCATGAAGTCAATATTTCTATTACTTCTTTATGTTTCCAAGTACCCCTACGGAGCCGTTCTATTTGGAGAGTTTTTTACTGTGAGTTTGTGAGTTCTCTATTAGTTGTTTATGTTTTCCATTTAAGGGGGTTTTTTTAATTTATGTTTGCAAGTTCTAGAGCTATTAGTTGACATCTATGTTTACCATTTAAAGGGGATTGTATTTGGCACAAAAACTCACAAAATCGCTAGGAAAAAGCTTGCCAAATAGAATCCCCCCTCACGAGTTTGTTGATGGCCTTGTGTTTGCAACTACCAAAGGTCTTTGGCCAAGGAATTGGGGTCACAAGGATAGGGTCTCAAGACTTCACACTTAGATAATTGCAAAATATCTTCATCTTTGAAGAAAGGAGAAGACTCTTAAAGAACCCTACACCAAGCTTGAAAATTGGCTATGATGTGGTGGGGTTAAGCTACAAAATATTGGTTGGTTGTTCTAAGGCCAGGTCTAGGTCATGAAAAAAGGCCATTGTTTAGATGGGTTGGCAAAAAAGATCAAGGCAATAGATTAGGGAATGAAGAGCATTGGGGGGAAGTGGTGTGGGAGGAGGTGGTTTGTGCAATGAGTGTGGCATAATATCATGTGAAGTGATCTCCATCATGTATGGACCTAGTGCATGTGTGGCATGGTAGTGAGAACTATTTTTAAGCCACACAAACTCCTTTGTCTACGGCCTATTGAGTGGGAAATACTCCTGACGTGGCTCTTGCTATAAAAATGCCACTTGGTGATCAAGATGTTAGTTGATGTTGCACTCTTAGCAGAGAGTATCATGAAGAGTAGAGATTTGGATATTGTGGGAGAGTATTTGCTTCTTGACTTCCACTCTACGCTCCTGAAACTTGCACCATAGTCCTACCACTAGCAAATGGAGAAAATCTTAAACATGTCATTGTGTGCCGGGATCCAAACCAAACAACCATTCTCTTCACCTATAATGTGAGAGCTCTTCCTGCAATTTCCTTCTATCATCTACCTTTGAGACAAGAAGTTTGAATATTATCACCCTTGCACTTAAGAATCTGTTTCTTGCCCTTACCCTTGAAATTGTGGATCCAAAACAAATTTATAGCCTCCCAAGATGCATGATATTTTATCCACCAAGAGATTGCAAGTACCCTTAAACTCCTTTCTCCAACCACAAAAAGCATCTAAACTTTGAATTGCCTCAATCATTCTATCCAACCCTTCATTCATCTTCCCAATGCAAGGTCATCCCCATCAAGAAGCCTCAACATAATGATAGAATTGTGACCTAAAGCAATAGGCCAACATTATCTCAAATGATGTCATCCAAAACAATGGATTTAATGCACCCCTACAAAGTTATGTTTATGCCAACAAACACCAAGCTACCTCAAATAAGTTTTCAACTTAAAAAGCTGCTTCTACACTCGGGGGGGTCACTCATCATATGTAACTCTATCACGTGAGTTCAACAAAAGGATATTTTTTATTTCTAAAATTTATAGAAATAAATATACATAAGGGACTATTTTAAATAGTTTTGGAAAAAAATTACAGATTTGTATAAAAAAGGGGTACATTTTATTAATGGAAAATTTTACAGATAAGGGATTTTAAATATAGGCCTTGAACGCACGTGATATAGAGGGTTTATACATAGTGACCCCCCCGAGCTTCTACATGATGAAATTGTAAGCAAACCATGTATCAGAACACTTCAAGAGTTTTTTGGGAAACAACATGTGAAAAATTGCCAAAATATAGTGGTAGCAAGTAACAACATGATTGCCCACCTTAATGCAAGGCTCTATCCAATCCAAATGTCTTTCAATTATTCATTCCATGAACTATGCAAGGAGTGAAGGTAATCAGAGAATACTTATCCTCAAGAATCTTCCCTTCTGCCCCATTGGAGTTCTCACCAGTAGGAAACAAACTGAATAACATTATTTGCACCCACATACTCAATGGTCTCCATCCATATGTTAGCCGACCTCCGGCTAACATTCCCTCCTTTGAATTGTCAATAGCTTTAATGAAAAAGCTGGTCCACCTAGAGTATGTAATGATGTCTTGAATAGAGCAGCTCCTAGTGCCACTCCATCTAATTCCATCATTGTGACACCACATCTGTCTTTGATCGGACTCAAAGCATGCTCTATGGTGGATTTCTGTCTCCAAAATCATGGTGTGTAGAGCCTCACATGAGGAAGGAGTGTAGGATAGTCCAAATGCTGCAATCTCATTCACCATATCAAAGAAGTGAGGATTGTGGGCTTTTACTCTAGGTACATCTCCTTCATAAAAGAAATCACCCATTGTTGTGTCTACATGTGCCCTCCTCCCATGATGCCATGAAACCACAAGGCTCGCCTATAGTATGGCTCTCAAGGCTGGTGAGGTGATAGCCCTACCTATATGTGAAAATGAAGCTCGACTCCCGAACAAGAGGTGGAAATAGAAGTGGAAACACAAACAGGTGTGCTACAACACACGAAAGAACCTATTGCACATAGGATTGGCAGTTCTCAACCTCGAGAATCAAGAATTGTAGGTCATGTTACAATACTATCCAACCTCTTTGCAAGGTCAAGCGCCTATCATTGAAGGGCAAAGGGAGATGCGTTGCCACCTCTTTCCAATAAATGAGCCTAAACTTTGGTCTATGCATCCGCTCTTTGTTGCTTTACAAAAGCAACAGTTCCACTTGTGTGCTTCTTTTGCCTTGTCGTACTTCCCAAAGGAATCAACCTCCAACCACCAAGAAGATTTATGATCGGTCTCAATTCCACGAGAAGCCATTGAGGAAGTGAAATATGACGATGAAAGAGAGTGAGAGAGAGGGGTAAGGAGCTGCAAAAATGCAGAAAAAGTGAAGAGAGAGGTTGGAAAATTTCGAGCAAAGCAAGGGGGAAGAGAGAGAGAAATGTGAAAGAGAAACAGGGAAAGGAGGGGCTGAGCAGCTAAGAGGAGGGGCTGAGCAGTGAGTGGAGGGAAGATTAACTCTATCACGCTTAGCATGACATCCCCACCAAAGTCATTAGCTTGCCCAATGGTGTGGTGTAGACCAAAGTCAAAAGCAATTTCAATTCGAGGTAGAAAGCTTCGATCTTTCGCTAAGAAAGAGAGTGGCTTGTAGCAGGAAAAAGACAGTACCCAATTTGTCTCCTTTGTGGATTTCTGAACCTGCACAGTCCAATCGCTGAGTGCCGGGACCCTCATATACACACTTCAACATTCACTTATACAAAGGTCTTCGTACTAAGTTTCTATCCAAATTCTAGCAGTGAAGGGAAAACTCGGCCATGACAAAGGCTACCACTTAAGGATGTTAGAAAAGTAGAGATAGGTTGCTTGCTTAGGGCCAATACTACTCCGCATCATAAATTCACCCTGAGACAGATACTAGTGCGGAACATAACTCAATACACGTGCGCTAACTTAAATGTGAAAGAGAAATCTAGATCTGAAAGAGCACGTGCAAGCCAAAGTACAAAAAACTTGCCCACAAATGTACCAATGTATGATGGAATCAAAGCAAAGAGCAAGTGAGGAGGACAAGCGACATGACCATTCCATTAATTGGAAAAGACTCATTACATAACGACTCATATAGGATTAGGGCTTCTAAACCCTAAACTAATCCTTAAAATAGGACAAACCCTACACTCAACCTAGAGTCAACCATACTAGGACTCTAATAAAATGGACACTCTAGCTTCCTACCTAGCAAAACAAATGTGCGGAGTAGAAGGGATTGATTCTTGTTGCAGTTAACCCCTAGGATTGTGGATAGGAATTGTGCTGCTTCCTTCATGTGAGGGTTAATGATGGTGCGAAGTAATATCCTATCCCTATGGAACTTTGAGCCCTTGGCAAGAAGAGGTTGTATTTTAAGAAATTTTGGGTCGGTAGGGCTTGTAGGTTATTTTGCACCTTGAGGTGGGAGTGAGAAGACCCTGAAATAGTTCACTTAGTGAGTGCAAAAAAGTTCACTAGTTGGTGCACATGGTCATTAGTTAGTGCACATGATCACTTGTTAGTGCACAGAGCCATCAATTACTGATAGAGTTTCCTGATAGTGAATACAGCTGCTAGCTCCTGCATAGGGTAACTAGCATGTAACTAGCTAGTGACCCATTCCATAGTTACTGAACCCATGGTTACTGGTGGTTATTGAACCCATGGTTACTAGCTAGTGACCTATTGCACAGTTATTGAACCCATTAGTTAGTGGACATGGTCAGTAGTGACTACATAAACTTACTAGTTTTGTGACTACTAGTATTGAATGCACCACCGCTGACTTTGTAGCACTAGAGATCTCTTGGTTGCATGATGGTTCTAGGCATCTCTCCTCTCCCTTCCCCACATCTCTCCACTTCCTCCACTCAGCTTAAAGCCAAAACTTGGGGCATAGTAGGGATTGTTGGGACAGCTTGAGCTCCTAGGTGAAGGCCAATTGTGACCGTCTCGTCTCTTGATAGATCATCAACCGTGATCAGCTCATGTTGTACACTTTTGCCCTTGGCTTAAGGATTTGAGTGCTTGAGGTAGTACTGTCGGTGTAAAAATGCTTGCAGATAGAGATCCTCATATTGGGTGAGCAACTTACTTCAGTTAGGTTGTGTGACTAACAAGAGTAGCATCGAGCTCTATCCGTGCTCACTTCAGGGAAATCTCTACATTCCAATCCGGGGCTCCCAATACCAGTGCGGTGGCCATGGCTATTTTGAGGGTTTCAAATGATTTCTAACATTACTTGGTCCGCTCAAAGACTACTAAAAGTTTGTACAATAACCAGGATATGTTAGCATAAAACAAAATGAACATCGATAGTAGCCCATGTGGCCAGTAAATCGCTGCACTCTTAACCTTAACCTTTCATGTTAGAGGCTTCCTTGATCTCTCTTTGAAGTCCAATGGAGGATTCATCATTCCCCCTATACAAGTGTAATGATTGGCTTCCTTGGGCCATAGTGCATTTCCAAACCTGTAGGTCCCCTTGGTCTCATATAGCCAATGAGCATGATCAAAATCTATTGGCTCCTCATCAACAATTGAGAACTATTTTATGATTTCATCAAGGATAGTTTGTACTCCATATTGGGCTCCAGTGCAAGAAGAGGACTTGACAACTCATTTGTAGGGTCATCGATGCGATGGAAAGGTCCCAACATTCTACTGATTTCCCACGAAACCTCTGATGGGAGATCCACTTGCTTAGGCATACTCATGGTGCATAGAATCTTGGATGTCATGAATAACTCCTCTTGTCTATAAGTAGGGCGAGGCTCTCTTTATGCAAAGCTCCTCAGGATGGTGCAATAATGCAGAGCAAGGTGAGGCTCAATTTATGTGGAGCAGGGTGATTGGGAAAATTCAAGATGCCAGGACACGTGGTGAAAAGCTGTAATATTATATCCTTCTCACCCCCCCGCCCCCCCCCCCACATCCCCATGGGCTAACACCAATTTTCACCAACAAGGCCCCCTATTATCGTGCTTTTTTTCATTAAATCCCCATTAACCATGGTTATATATTGTTAAACATAATTATAAAGAAAAAATTATGAACAATTTGAGACTTTCCATAAGTACCTTCAGACAACAAATCAATGAAAAAGTTGGAGGTTGAAAAAAATTACTTCTAAAAGGCTCTATGTTGTCTTTCGTAGTGAGATTACCTCATCTTGATTGTCATCAAGGCCCTCGCCTATGATGAAAAGGCATTTTGCCTTTGTTGTAAGTCAACTCAACTGAGAAGACCGAAGTGAGACAAAAAGTTTTCTAGCATAAAGCTTAACCTATAACAATGTCTCTTAATAGGTTCTACCTCAAGAATAAGCTCAATTTTATGCTAACATTTTCTTTCTAGAGGGAACCCATAAGGCCATTCATCTGCAAAATAGTCAAAAATTTACTGAGAATTTGGTAGCTAATAAGGCCATCTCCCCATCTTAGGTAGCAAAAGAATCTATTAGTGCATCTTGTATGACTCAAGAGATACACTACAAATAAATACAAGTCCATCTAGATTACAAGACCATTGACATGAAAATAACAAAAATAAAAGAAAATTCATGCAACCTGATACTTTGTCAAAACATCTAAAATATCCAAATAAGCTATTCTAGAGACTTTTTGTGACATGCATTTCCAAAAAATTAATATATAAAAATAATAAGCGTCAACCCCCCCCAATATTGATGCTTTTATCGATGTTTTCTTCAACAATATTAAATGTTTGCTCTAGCCTAGTTTCGACTTGATTTGGACATTTATTTTAATGTTTATATCAACACTTATGCTGCTAAAAATTTTGATCCTTAATTTGATGCCCAGCAAAATCAACAATCATTTTGATGTTTTATATCTTCTAAGTAAGAAGCATAAAATATTAGTGCCAAAGCTGAAACACTTTTAGTACTC
Organism: Dipteris shenzhenensis; assembly: GCF_047967505.1. NCBI lineage: Eukaryota > Viridiplantae > Streptophyta > Polypodiopsida > Gleicheniales > Dipteridaceae > Dipteris > Dipteris shenzhenensis. The sequence goes on from NC_141611.1 coordinate 24,090,733, forward strand.
AAGAGCTTGTAGTATATAAGAATGAATCAAATGATGATGCTTTAAAGAAAATAATCAATATATATGATATAATTAAAAGGTCACTTGATAAATTTAACATTGTACTTTTGATTTTAGTCTCATTTTAGTGTTTCAATGAATCCTAGGCATATTAGATAGCATCTTTATATTTATTTTAGTTCAACAAATGAATCATTATCTAGGAATGAAGTACTAGATTTTCTAGCTAGAAAACATAGTACTATATTTAAAGTTGCCTCACCATGACATTTTTAGCTAACTGCATTTTGTGATGATATTGATTAGGTTTTAAGATTGGAGGTTGCAATAATTTATTTCTAAAAGGCTATATGTTGCCTTTCATTTTCTAATGTTGGTTAGCTCATTGTATTACTCCTTTGACAAACGAGGTGTGAACCTTCAAAACACTCTGATCCCTTGAGTGGTGAGTAAAGAGAAAATTAATTTTTGTTTTTGTTTTCCACCATATGTAATCATGGAGAGTTGAAGTTTGACTTATAGTTGTTTATCATTAAATGAAGTGTGGTGGTCTCAGTATATTATGAAGTAACCACAAGAGAGTGTGATAGCCCAACAAATACTCTTCAACCTAGGAAGCATGAAAGTTGCTCCTAAAGAAATACGTGCCGACTATCTAGCTTGTGCTACCAATTAAATGCTATCTTAATGAAGAAGTTCCCCAATGCATGCAAAGCACATTGACTTGAAAAACTACCACCTTAATGAATTTCCCCAATGCATGCATATTGCATCGACTTGAAGGATCGAGAGGGGATTGAGAGTGGCAAGTCACCAAAACCAACTGCTTGAGATTAAGTGCATGAAGGAAGGTCTACAATGAATTAGATATCACCCTCTAGCTCCCCCCATTCATGAATCAGCTGAGACTATTTGTAATTATCTTTTTTTGGTATTGCTAATATAACTACCGTAAATATGATGTCTCCTTTTTATGCCCAATAAAAACAAAGTTCCTCTATGAACTAATTGACACTATCTTGTAATTACCATTTTTTGTATTTTCTGGAAAAAAAACTAGTTCCCCTATGCAACTCAGAGCCTTTAAGAAGTGGCATGAAAATTTGTTAAGACTCCAAAAAAATGTCTTGCTAGTTCTCCTCCTCGTGCTTCATTGTCCTTTACTTCTTACTCATCGTCCTCCCCATGCATCTCACTAGCCTTCCCAAATAGCCTCCTATCCTCCATTTCTATCTCCATGACCTCCTCTTATCCGAGACTTACAGCAATGCCACCACAATCAATGTTGCCGGTCTTGACAGTTCCAACAGTTGTTTCTTCGACAGCATCGTTTTCATCGATGATAAACTCACTCAAACGCCCAGTTTCTTCTCTCCCAAGCTCGGTCGCACTCGTGGGATCTACATCTTGGATGGTATTGACACACAGCCTTACTGATTTAGCTTGCTCTTCCCCTTCACTTTCATTTTCACAAAGGGCTCATACAATGGCACCATCAGCTTGCTTGGACAGGATAAAATTGCGGATCCTGTTTGAGTGATCAATGTGATTGGAGGCACAGGTGACTTTGAAAAGGCTCGCGGGAAGGCCAGCATCACCACTTTCAACACTTCTGCTAAAGGCTACACCATCATTTTGGACGTAAAATTCGACCTCTACTACTATGGCTGTTAGATCCATCTAGTACGTTTTCTCATTTAATAAAAGGTTAATCTAGTGGTTAGTCAACTTGGTTAATAAAAGGTCAATGCAGTGGTTAATCTAATGGCTAATAAAAGGTTAATCCAGTGGCTGTTAGATCCGTCTAGTATGCTTTCTCATTTAATAAAAGGTTAATCGACTTGGTTAATAAAAGGTTAATCCAGTGCTTAATAAAAGGTTAATCGATAGTCGTATGATTAAAGGTTTATCAATCACTTGAAATCATGGGTTTTTCTTCTGTTGCATATGAAAGACGCATAATAAGTTCTTGTGGAGATCATGGGTTTTTCTCTTGTTGCAAATAGCTCCCTCTAGAGAACTAAAACTCGAAAATCCAATTAATAGATCCTCCCCCAACATCGCCATGGTAAATAAAACCAAGTTCCATGCCCCCTAATAAGAAATTATTCCCCCTTGAAATATTAACCTAAGGTCCCTCTCCTAATATCACCATCGCCATTGCTTTATGATGAAATATCTCGCTATGTGAGATATTTCTCCCTCCATGTGTGATGAAATATCTCAATATGTCTATGTCGAGTCTGCATCTTGATCTCCCTCTCAGCATTTGCGTCTAGCTTTGTGCTCCCGCCTCTCAACCTTTCCTCCACCTCCCTATCGAGCTTCCCTCTCTCGCTTCCTCTCCTCCTTCACTTGTCTCTACACTTCTCTTTCCTCTCTCCCTTTCTTTCTTCGTTATTGCTCCCTGTCTGTCCCTTCCCTAATCAAGCAAGGTATGCACAAGGGAGAGACACTAGGATAGGGAAAGAGAGAGAGGGAGAGGGAGTGGGGGAGACTAAGCGATGCACAAAGAGAGAGAGAGAGAGAGAGAGAGAGAGAGAGAGAGAGAGAGAGATGGCAAGAGGGGGGGAGAGGGGGACTGAGTAGAGGGAGAGAGGGGGGGCTGGGGGGATGAGTGAAGGGAGAGAGGGGGAGGAGAAGGGGAGAGAGAGAGAGCCATGGAAGAGGCAAGGAGGAGGAAAGAAAGGGATGGTGGTGGTAGGGATGGATGGCAAGGTAGGTATGAGGAGAGCAAGGGATGGATGGCAAGGCAGAGGGGAGGGGAAAGGAGGGAGAAGGTAGGGGGGAAACTAATTAGGTAAATTGAGTTAGGGCTCCTTGTAACTTAGGTTGATAAAGCTAGTTAATGTCCCTCTAAAGCACTAATTAATTGAAATTTGTGATATTAATAAAAGTTTGAGAAGTCAATCCATTATGTCTCCTTTGAGATATATAACATTCCATTGTTAGAAGTTTTGGTTCACATTGAGAGTTCTTAGAATTTTTATTAGCATTGACTCCTTATAGATACTTCAAAGTTTGGATATTCATTTCTTGAATTTTCACATGTATTTTTTAAAAGGTTAATCAAGTTATAGATATGAAAGTGGATTTTATGGAGATGTGATATGAAGTTAACTTCATAGCTAAAACTATCTCCTATAGTCTAGCACACAAAAACTTGGTTTGCTTTTGGCTTTATGTCCATTTACCAAGATACCATCACAACAACACAAAGCAACTATAGATGCACTTGGTAGACGCGCAAAATAGCGGGCGCGTCTATAGGCATTGCTTTAGTAGAGGAATTACGGGTGCATCTACAAGCACGTCTAACAACTTGTCTATTTGCGCGTCTATTAACACGTTTAATTGCGCGTCTAATTTGAGAAAATACGGGCCCGTCTAACATCGTGTTTATCTGCACATCTATTTGTGCATGTATCAACGCATTTATTTGCACATTTACACTGAGAATTAGATGCACATTTAGACGTGTAGATAGACGCAAACCAAAGAATACAGAAAGTGAGATTTTGGTGTGCATCATTGGTTTCCAAACATTGCCCATGATTACCAAAGCACATAATTTTAACAGAACAACAATGCTTTTTTGCAAGCCCACATATACAAGAATTAAGTGAGGTGAGGAGAATGAGACAATATGTAAAATATTTTTGCCAATATCAATGATGGGGCTACGGTTCAATCTCATCCTCAATGAGATCAACCCTTGCCAAACTATCTACTTCAAAATCCAAACAAGTGTTTAGATCTACAAATACATTCAACCCACTACTACTTGTGCTACTCATGTGCTCATCGAAATCAGCATCACCAATGGTAGGCTGGTCCTCATGGGTAATGGCCTCAATATCTATATCTCCTATCTCATGATCATCCTCCTCTCTCGTATCACGGTCATCATCACATCCATGGCCATGATCATCCTCCATACGCTCCATATTAGTAAATGTACTATACATCACTCTGGAACGTGGCATAATAGGTATGACATGCCACCATCTATTATTATCCACCATTGGTTGATAGACAACCTAATTCAAACACAAATACAATCATGTTATTTTTCTTGCATCAAATATTTAAAAGCGAGTATTTTTATATGTGTGCACAGTACCTGTTCACATTGTTGCGGTAGTACTAGTGTGTCCTTCCCACTTTGCCAAAACTTTGTGGAGTCAATAGTTACAAAGCCACTTGCATGGCGTTTGATTGTTGCATTAGGGCCTCTTTCCACCATGTCCTTAAACCACTTTACATCCAAAACATACACAAAGAAGCGTCGAAAGTCAAGCTTAATAATATCTTGGATTATGCCACAATAATCATCCATGGCTCCATTGGCTCCCTCAAAGCTAGCAATGACGCCGCAATCTTGTGTGTTTCTCTTATCATCAATCCGTTGTGTTCGAAAATGCTTGCCCTCACACCATATAGCATTGAACATAGTGCACTACACCAAGAAAAAATCAATTAAATAAGCAATCTAAATTATTGAAAGCTCCTAACTTATGCATAACATTCTATATACCGACCTTGCTCATGCATCCCCTAGCATACTCCCATTCTTCCATTGTGATATGCATCCCCTCATCTTTCTCTGCTTTCTCCATTTCATCAAGTAGCCAATCCACATGAATATCCTTTGGAAGTGCTCTTAGATACTGAGGGTATGGCACACGAGATCCGTGGTGTGTACGAAAGAGGGCCCTTTCTTCTTGTCTTCTTGCCTTTGCATCCTCGTATCTTGTCACCCATCTTTTCATCACATCACTATTAAGCACGCAAAAGAGGTTGATACTATTATGCAACTCCGTGTCTATTACTTTGTTGCATCCTTTCCCTTGAGGCACAATAGAGGTCATCCTTAGGTCTTCATCATCTCTCCATAGTCGTGGGAGAGAGCAATCCACATCAACAAGAAACTCAGAAATATATACAAGTGACTCTTGTACCAACCAACCCTCGGCCATGCTACCTTCGGGTCTTGCATTTTGTCTCATGAAGCCCTTCAAGGTCTTCATGAAGTGCTCGAGGAAGAACAACCATCGTGCATGTATAGTACCGCATATAGCAATCTCATCCGCCAAATGCACTATAAGATGTAGTTGGCTTGTGAGAATAGAATGTGGAAATGTCTCCTCCACTAAACAAACCACCTCCACTGACATAACTTGAGCATTCTTAAGCGTGGTGGGATCTATTTCCTTTGAGCTCACATACCTAGAAATTAAAAATTACACCATATTAGCAATATGCATTCAAACTTGCATGGAGCATTGATACGCATCATATTTTGTATCATGTAAAGTACCTCAGAAGCTCGCCCATCTTGTAAATACAATCTTTCACATCCTTTGATGCACTAGGTGAAATGCTAGTAGGTAGTATGAACTGAACCCACGAGAAGGTGGTTGATTAGTTGCTTATAATTATTCACTCACACATTTGGAAGGAAAAAGATATTATGCACATAAAATACTTACTTGAAGCATCTTGTGCCAATCATGAGATTTCAAGCCATATAATTGCTCTACACCTCTTTTCTTGCTCTTTATAAAGGCTCCCTTCAAACACCTCATGCATCCAGTGGGAGTACGAATTGTAGTAATAGCATGCTTCACCGTCGCCATCTCTAGCTTTGATAACATCCACGGTGCATGAGGTAAAACAACATGCCCATTTGGTCTCTCTTGTGGCCAAGCTTCATGCATCCTCCTTGTGGTACGTAGATCCTCCCTTATGCCTGCGGAATCTCGTGTCCCATTCAAATGCTCCCAAATGGTAGATGCCACATTCTTGAAGATATGCATGGGATCAAGCAAGTGATTGATCTTTAGGTGGGACCAATATGGTAAACGATAAAAGATGGAGTATCTAAACAAAATAAAGTGTTAGCGGGCAATTTTTATTTCTAGCCAATATAGCACACAATAGTTAGAAACCCTTACCGGCTCATGCCAAGTGGTGGAGGAGTCGTGGAACCATCCCAAATTCTCATCCAATCTCCCACGGTGAGTGATTGTGGGAGGACCTCATTCCAAGGGGCAACATATCTAGGATGATCAGGTGGGAGAAATCGATGGTGATTCTCATAGATGACCTTATTCAATGCGAAGTCTCGTGACGAGGGAGGCCTGCTCACATCATGCACCTCGATACCTCTCCAAAGTATCTCTACCTCGTCAATCAAAGGCTCCAAATAAACATCGAGGTTTTTGACTTTATGTTTCCCTGGAATTAGAAGGGACAGCATAACATGTCCTTTCTTAATAGCCATAGAGGGTGGAAGATTATAATTCACCAATATCACTGGCCATACACTGTAAGAGGTGCTTTTGAGACCAAATAGGTTCACACCGTCCATACCCAATCCAGGTCTCAAGCTCCTAGGTTCTTCCTTGAAGCTTGGCCATGTGTCTTCAATATGCTTCCATGCAGGAGAGTCCATGGGAGTTCTCCACGGTTGATCGATGGGAGGAATGCTATGACATGAGCTCTGCAATAGATTTGCACTTGAACATATGTTGGATGTGAGGGATTATGGGAAAATGTTGCAGAACCTTACGAGGCACGTCCAAAGTTTTGAGATCTGCTCTATATCTTGCCTCTCCATAAGTAGGACACTCTCTTGCATCCTTATGTAGTCCATGAAACAAAACGCAATCGTTGACACATGCATGGATGCACTTGTAATCTAATCCTCCAAAAGAGGTCACATGTTGCCTTGCCATATCTCTTGAGGTCGGTAAGTTATTCTCCCTTGGAAGCATTTTACACAATAGCCTACACGTGAAGACCATAAATGAGGAAAAGCATTCGAGTAATTGACCCACTAGCATAACTCACCATGTTTGCAAAAGCTTACTTGAGTAATGCATTCAAACTTGCATTGCTCCATCCATAGATGGTTTGCAAGTTTAGTAACTCAAGGGAGGCACATAGAATAGAGAATGTGCACCCCTCAAACAGTGGAGTCGATGCTGTAGTAAAAAGATCATCCTGCTCCATGCTATCATCCATCCCTTGATGGACATATAAATTCTGCACCATATCATCAAACACCTCCTCCTCCACGGCTTCATGAGGTAATGGCAGAGAGCTACTATCACCATCACTCCATGCATCCGTAACCGTCCCTCCTGAAGATCCCACCTCATATCGCCGACGCTTCGCCTCCTTGTGGCGAGCATAGGGCAACATATGCGGGTGTGGCACTGCATCCTGTATCAAATTAAAATGGGATCATAACTCAAACATATGAACACCCATAGGTATCTCAATCAACCTTAACTCTTTAACACTTACCATGTTTACGGTCGCATCCCATTCTCCATACTTTGAGATGTGATTGAGTGTAATCCTGCATGCATGATACATGTTTCCTCGACATCGATCACACATACATTTGATTTTTTGCTCCAACCACATTTCACGATGGTCGATATGGAGGGATTCATCCTCACTGGAGCTCCTTGTTGAAGATGAAGACATCCTACAAACAAACAACCCAAAAAAATTTACTCTTCTTCAAATGTTTCCCCTCAAACTCCGTGGCGTGTCTAAAGGCACATCTAAAAGAGCATTTGTTTGTTCTGTGGTGTGCATCTAAAACCGCGTTTAAAACCGCGTCTAAAACCACATCTAAAACCGCATCTACCCTATGTATAGAGATGCGCCTATAGACGCACTATTAGACACGCCTATAGACGCAGCTTTTAAACCTGCTTTTAGCGCGCTCGCTTTGCTTTTCTTCACGCTACTTATACTTCACGCGGCTTGCTTGTTTCGTTATTAGTTGATCCACAGTTTCGACGCTTAAGAGGAGGGCACCTACACTTGCTTCCAAGCTTACACTCAAGAGGAAGGCACCCACACTTACTTCCAAGCTTAAAGGAGAGGAGGGCAAACAAGGAGGAGAAGTTGCAACTTTGAAAAAGGAGAAGAACCTTCCATACCTTTATTCAAGGTAAGTCTTTTTGCAGTTGATCTTTTTTGGAAGTTTGCTCTCTTTGGATTTGTACTTTCTCGTATCTAACTCTCTTTGGATTTGTACTTTCTCCTATCCAAAAAACGCATGATATGGGTATCAGTGTCACGTTTGTGTGTCGGGCGCAATGTCCTTTTCTACTTTTTAGAAATGTCTGTCTGTCAGAGTGCGTATATAGGCGCATCTCAAAGTGCATCTATAGATGCGCTAATCGTACGTGTCTATAGATGCGCTTCGACAGTAACCCGATTCTCTCTTCCCTTCGCCTTTCTTCACAGCTCATCAGTAATAGATTTTTTTTCTTTTTTCCAGTTCAACATGTGGCCAGGAAGCGCTTCTAGCTCACCTGATCCCCGGCATTCTATTTGGAAGGACTTATATAACCTTTTAGGGCACCGTCCTAGTCCTGGAGAGTTATACGGGTATATGACGGGTACTCTAAACACTCCCCAGGAGTCAGCACTACAGACTCCAAACCACCCCACACCTGCTAAGATCACCCCAGCGGAGTCAGCACAGCCGTCTTATGCCCCTTCTTATGCACCTTCCCCATGCTGTCTTATGCCCCTTCTACCATGCCGTCTTATGCCCCTTCCCCCATGCCGTCAGGAGGTCCTTCTGTCTCGCAGAGCCGTCGACGTACTCCTGTGTAGTTGAGACTCGGTTCTCTAGCTATGAGTGGTTAGCGTAGTCCCGTGCAGTCTCCAGCTACGAGTGGCCAACGTACGAGCTCGACACGACACGGTAGCGGGCGTAGTAGCAGGGAGAGCGGTGGAGGATGCATGGCACAGTGCTTTGGTAGGGGTGGCAGTGGGGACAATGATGATTCAAATGATTTAGACGTGCCTCCAAGTGATGGTACGATATTCTATGACATCACTCAGACAGGAGGCATCTTGATGGATGCGTGGGGGAAGGACATCATGGCCTTCATGCGCACTGTAATTGCTGACAATTACAGAGATTGCTTTATCCACTTCAAAGACCAACCAAAGAGGCTGGCTGATGAGACCCTCGTTGCTATTGCTCTAGGTATCCTAACCCCCCCAATCGCCAGTTCACAGATAAATGGGCCAAGTCAAAGATTGTTACGATACTTGGCAATAAAAGATCTTCGCTTAAGAGGCAGGCACTAGTGGAGCTTGCCAGGCTTGAGGGAGGTCAACCACCAATGGGCCTACCCCACACTGCTCACAAGCATGAATGGAAGAAAGCAATGAAGTCAGTGAGGGAGGACCCCAGTTTGTAGCACGTGGAGGCACGAAGGATCCAGATGGAGGAATATGGAAGCGCGCATTTTGGAGCAGGGGGTGTTGAATCATGGGAGGCCCAATTTGTAAGTATCGATCTCAAATTATATTGCTTATGTAGTTTATTAGGAGGTTGTTTCTTTGTACTAATCCCTTCGCAAATTGTGTCGTCTTGTAGCTTGAGATCATGGGCAGATATCCTACTCCTGTGGAGACAGCCTACCACCATCACCATCGCAGAGGAGATACATGGAGGCACTTCTATGATGACGAGTTGATTACTAAGGAGCAGTATACCCGAGCTACTGGAGCGGCCCCCAAGGTATTTGAAAGTAATTAAATAATGCCAAAATTATAAGTAAAGATTTTTTTTTTCATACATTGATATATGTTGTCCCTTGTTTACAGGCCCGTGCACAAGACGATGAGGAGGACGAGGAAGGAGGTGTAGAAGGAAGCGTAGAACGAAGCGTGGAAGGGAGCGAGGACCTGGAGAACATAGATTAGTTGTAGAAGTAGTGCTAGCTACTCTTTTTTGTCCTTAAAGCCACTGGCTTGGCTTCATGCCTCTTGTATATACACTCCTCTTATTTTTTGTACTTGAAGCCACATGATGTGGCTTAGCTTCCTTATTTTTTGTACTTGAAGCCACATGACATGGCTTAGCTTCGTGCTATATGTATATACAAGCACTTTTTGAGCTTTCAATTTTATTGCGTTTTCGAGTTGTAATGTTTTATTTGGAATTGTAATTAAAATGCATTTTGTAAATTTTATTTTAAAAAAAAGTGTGTCTATCAGCGCTTCTATAAACGCGTATATATACGTGTCTGTCTGTTCGACAAGCGTCTATTTTTGCATCTATAAACGCATTTATAAAAGCATCTATTTAAGCATCTAATGCGCATCTATACACGCGTGTATTTGCTATATAGACGTGCTGGTAGACGCGGGTCTCCAGACGCAAAAATAGACATGCTCGTAAGTTTTTTATTTAGTTCACTAAACACATCTGTGTGCACGTCTATGGGTGCTTTGTCTTGTTGTGCATGATGAAGTGGGGAGTGAGAGAGAGCTATATATATATATATATACATGTACATTGCGAATTGCCTTCATAATAGATGTTACAACTTGATTGCTATCATGTAGATACAAGGAATTAATTCATATATCTGCAAAGAACTTAATTCCATGCACTAACACTCCACATACATGTGTCTTTAGAAAGTGCTTTCCTTGTAATTTAGGTGGAGTGGCAACAAAACGAGGCAATGTTGTTGTATTCTGATCCATGCCATCTACAATAAGGCACATGTAGTCATCAGGATGCGAAATAGCTTGCTCCTTCCAAAATGCATATTTTTGTCTAGAATGTCGAATAAGGTCATAATGAGATTTTCAATTTTTTTTGTATAATTCCCTTTGATTTGGACATGTTGCACTCTCAATCGCTCACTTTAAATCATCACAAACATTGCACTTTGACATTTTTTGCCTCCTTGGGATTTTAACATATCCAAAGTTCTTCTTCCAAAGAGTATACAAAGTATGAGAAGAAGCTACGGCATCCCCTCTTTGCCTTTGCTTTTCTGCAATAGAGTCAAATACTTCGAGCTTTGTCAAGCCCATTGAAAGGTGCATTTCAGTGATCGCGTTAGGGAGTTTGGTAGATATATGGGGTTGAGGTAAAGCATTTTCATGTATGAAGTCTTGCAAAATTGCTGCTGCCCTGACAGTTGAGATTCTTGATTTGGACCTTCCTCTATTACCATGAATGCTAAATTTGTTGCTGCCCTTTGCCTTGGTGACTAAATCCCAATATGTACCATGGGATAATCCAGTAATATTGCAATATGCCTCATTGCAAATCCTTTTTCCATTTACGAGAGGTTTTACCTTTTGTCTTGAACTTAGCCTTTTATTGCCATTCTGAAGAAAGCAAGAGAGACTTGTGAGAAGGTATTCATTTCTTTCGCTTCCTCTTCTTTGCCACACGTGTCCTCTACATTCCCTAATGTCTGCAAGGTCAATGAAGCGCATACATCTTCGCTTGCAACATAGATATCCCAATGCATTTAACATGTTCTCCTCCTTCATTACTCTCTTCCTCTTTGGTTGCTTTTGTGGATCTGCCTGGATTCGCTTTCTCTTCATGCATATGTATGACCGTTTTCGTTCCTCGTGCACGTTGTTATCTGTATTTATGCACTTCTTCTCCTCACATTTGTTTGTAACCAAGCATCCATGATTGGTCGTTGCATCCTTGTCCATATAATAATCAAAGTTAAATATTGAATAATCCTCTATTGATCTCATCCTTGTTTTTAACATACTCTTAGGACCATTCAATGAATTCAATATTCTACGAGAGTATTGAGAACCTTGAAACTCTTCCACTCCTGAGAGAACATCACTCATTGGGACATCTTGCATGGCTTTCACAAATCCACAAGCTTGATTGACACCAGGTTTGTTAATATGCATGAACTCATCCACACTTGACAAGACATCGCTATTGAAACCTTTGCCCTTCTCACTGTGCAAGAATTCATCCACCCCAGATAAGGCTTCGCTTCTAAAATCATTTTGTTTCTCAGAACCAATGAACTCATCCACTCCAGATAAGATGTCACTTCTATAATTGAGTATATTGAAATCATCCACATTTGAAGTGATAGAGCCTGGCACATGGGCATGCTTTTTAGGTCCTTTGATATTGTAGTATATGTTGTCTTTATCATTGAAAACCACGTGCCTCTTTCTCATGTTTAAAAATTGCATGCTCCATCTCATATTCTTGCCTACCTCATAGTAGGGATCACATAAGGATGTTATGTTATCAACCATACCATCATCAGTGACTTTTAGAATCCTCATTTGTGCAAATGACCATTGCTCCACTTGTTCAAATCCCAATACTTCACCTTCTGCTACAGTCTTATTTGCAAATGATCTCATTTGTAAAATGTCCCCTATAGTAAAATCCAAGGTGGTGCACTTTGTATTCTTGATAATGTCTATTGCATAAGTCTCATCTTTGTCCCTTGCTATAAATGATTTGTTGGATGTATTGTAGGGCATAACATCTCCAAGTGTTTCCATATCTTCACATTTATACTTTAGCTCAACATGTGCACTAAGAATCTTTGATACAGTAACTGCCACCTTATCTTCGCCAAGTTTTCGAAAGTGGCAAACTGAATTGGGATCACAACCATGGATTGTAGCAAATGCAACTACTTCTCTTTTGCTACATAAAATCACATCCATCCCTGGAACCAAATCTATAGCCATCTCCTTTGTGAGAGTCCTTCGCAAGCAAGCTGTAGTAGCAACAATTACATAAATATTAGTCTCTTTTTAATTTAATCTACTCATTTATTATAATTTTTAATTAGTACTTAATTTATTGGTGGGAGAAGTTATCTGATCAAGTACTCATTAGATGGACATGCCAAGTTATCCTTTGCATGGTCGATCGAGCATTAAATACTACTTTGCTCTAGTGCCATGCACATCCGTAAAAAAACATGAGCCTACTAGGTATGTTATCCAATCAAGCACTAATGGGATGCGTGTGCCACTTTGCATGTAAGTCAATTCCACCTAGTTGAGGGTGTGTGCAAAGTATTGTGCCCATCGGATATGCTTTGCATTGTTGATGAAGCATAAAACACCGTTTTTGCCTTAGTGTCATGCACTCATCATGCACAACCATCAAAATGTGTTAATCACACAAGTACTTATTGGATGAGGGCTCCACTTTTCACACAAGTCCATTTCAACTAGGTTGAGATGCGTGCAAAGTATTGTCACCATCGGATATGCTTTGAATGGTCGATCATGCATTATACACCATTTTTTCCCTAGTGATATGCACATTCACAAAAAAACACGCCCTTAGGTGTGTTATTTGACCACTTGAGTACTTATCAGATGGGTGTGCCTCTTTGAGAACATTTCAATACCACCTATGTTGAGGTGTATGAAAAGTGTTTTGTCCATCGGATATGCTTTGCATGGTCGATCGAGCATTAAATACTATTTTTGCTTGTGTCATGCACATCCATAAAAAAAACACGCTGCTAGGTGTGTTATCCGATCAAGTACTTATGCAATGGGAATGCCACTTTGCATGTAAGTCAATTCCACCTGATTGAAGCTTTTTGCAAAGTATTGTGCCCATCGGATATGCTTTGCATTGTCGATCAAGCATAAAATACCGTTTTTGCCTTAGTGTCATGCACAACCATATAAAAACACGGTCCTAAGTGTGTTAATCAAACAAGTACTTATCGGATGGGGGGCTCCAATTTGCATGCAAGTCCGTTTCAACTAGGTTGAGATGCGTGCAAAGTATTGTCACCATCAGATATGCTATGCATGGTCGATTACGCATTATACAACGTTTTTCCCGTAGTGATATGCACATCCACAAAAAAACATGCCCTTAGGTATGTTATCTGACCAAGTACTTATCGGATGGGTGTGCCTCTTTGAGAACATTTCAATACCACCTAGGTTAAGATGTAGGAAAATTATTGTGCCCATCGGATATGCTTTGCATCGTCGATTGAGCATTGAATATCATTTTTACCTTATTGTCATGCACATCCGTAAAAATACACGCTGCTAGGTGTGTTATCCGATCAAGTACTTATGCGATGGGAATGCCACTCTGCATGTATGTCAATTCCACCTAGTTGAAGGTGTGTGCAAAGTATTGTGCCCATCGGATATGCTTTGCATTGTCGATCAAGCATAAAACACCGTTTTTGCCTTTGTGTCATGCACAACCATATAAAAACACGGCCATAGGTGTGTTATTCAAATAAGTACTGATCGGATGGGGGCTCCACTTTGCACACAAGTCCGTTTCAACTATGTTGAGGTGTGTGCAAAGTATTGTCACCATCGAATATGCTTTGCATAGTCGATCATGCATTATACACCATTTTTTCCCTAGTGATATGGACATCCACAAAAAAACACGCCATTAGGTGTGTTATCTGACCAAGTACTTATCGGATGGGTGTGCCCCATTGAGAACATTTCAATACCACCTAGGTTGAGGTGTACAAAAGTGTTGTGCCCATTGGATATCCTTTGCATGGTCGATCGAGCATTAACTACTATTTTTGCTCTAGTGTCATGCACATCTGTAAAAAAACACGCTGCTAGGTATGTTATCTGATCAAGCACTTATGGGATGGGCATGCCACTTTGCATGTAAGTCAATTCCACCTAGGTCAAGGTGTGTGCAAAGTATTGTGCCCATCGGATATGCTTTGCATTGTCGATCAAGCATAAAACACCATTTTTGCCTTAGTGTCATGAACAACCATGAAAAAACACGATCCTAGGTGTGTTATTCAAACAAGCACTTATCCGACGGGGGCTCCACTTTGCATGCAAGTCCGTTTCCACTACGTTGACGTCTGTGCAAAGTATTGTCACCATCGGATATGATTTGCATAGTCGATCATGCATTATACACCGTTTTTTCCCTAGTGGTATGCACATCCGCAAAAAAACACGCCCTTAGGTATGTTATCTGACCAAGTACTTATCGGATGGGTGTGCCTGTTTCAGAAAATTTCAATACCACCTAGGTTGAGGTATAGGAAAAGTATGGTGGCCATCGGATATGTTTTGGATGGTCGATCGAGCATCAAATAGCATTTTTCCCTTAGTGTCATGCACATCCGTAAAAAAACACGCTGCTAGGTGTGTTATCCGATCAAGCACTTATGCGATGGGAATGCCACTTTGCATGTAAGTGAATTCCATCTAGTTGAAGGTGTGTGCAAAGTATCGTGCCCATCGGATATGCTTTGCATTGTCAATCAAGCATAAAATACCATTTTTGCCTTAGTTACATGCACAACCATGAAAAAACACGGTCCTAAGTGTGTTAATTAAACAAGTACTTATCGGATGGGGGCTCCACTTTGCACACAAGTCCGTTTCAACTAGGTAGAGGTGTGCACAAAGTATTATCACCATCGGATATGCTTTGCATGGTTGATCACGCATTGTACATCATTTTTTCCCTAGTGATGTGGACATCCGTAAAAAAACATGCCCTTAGGTGTGTTATCTGACCAAGTACTTATCGGATGGGTGTACCTCTTTGAGAAAACTTCAATACCACCTAGGTTGAGGTGAATGAAAGTGTTGTGCCCATCAGATATCCTTTGCATTGTCGATCGAGCATTAAATACTATTTTTGCTCTAGTGTCATGCACATCCGTAAAAAAACACGCTGCTAGGTATGTTATCCGATCAAGCACTTATGGGATGGGCATGCCACTTTGCATGTAAGTTGATTCCACCTAGTTGAAGGTGTGTGCAAAGTATTGTGCCCATCGGATATACTTTGCATTGTCGATTAAGCATAAAACACCGTTTTTGCCTTAGTGTCATGCACAACCATGAAAAAACACGGTCCTAGGTGTCTTATTCAAACAAGCACTTATCGGATGGGGACTCCACTTTTCACACAAGTCTATTTCAACTACGTTGAGGTGTGTCGAAAGTATTGTCACCATCGGATATGATTTGCATGGTCAATCACGTATTATACACCGTTTTTTCCCTAGTGGTATGCACATCCGCAAAAAAACACGCCCTTAGGTATATTATCTGACCAAGTAATTATCGGATGGGTGTGCCTCTTTGAGAACATTTAAATACCACCTAGGTTGAGGTATAGGAAAAGTATTGTGCCCATCAGATATGCTTTGGATGGTCGATCTAGCATTAAATACCATTTTTGCCTTAGTGTCATGCACATCCGTAAAAAAACATGCTGCTAGGTGTGTTATCCGATCAAGCACTTATGCGATGGGAATGCCACTTTGCATGTAAGTCAATTCAACATAGTTGAAGGTGTGTGTAAAGAATCGTGCCCATTGGATATGCTTTCCATTGTCGATCAACCATAAAATGCCGTTTTTGCCTTAGTTAGATGCACAACCATGAAAAAACACGGTCCTAAGTGTGTTAATTAAACAAGTACTTATCGGATGGGAGCTCCACTTTTCACACAAGTCCGTCTCAACTAGGTTGAGGTGCGCGCAAAGTATTGTCACCATCGGATATGCTTTGCATTGTTGATCACGCATTGTACACCATTTTTTCCCTAGTGATATGGACATCCGTAAAAAAACACGCCCTTAGGTGTGTTATCTGACCAAGTACTTATCGGATGGGTGTACCTCTTTGACAAAATTTCAATACCACCTAGGTTGAGGTGTACAAAAAGTTTTGTGCCCATCGGATATCCTTTGCATGGCTGATCGAGCATTAAATACTATTTTTGCTCTAGTGTCATGCACATCCGTAAAAAAACACGCTGCTAGGTGTGTTATGTGATCAAGCACTTATGCGATGGGCGTGCCACTTTGCATGTAAGTCAATTCCACCTAGGTCAAGGTGTGTGCAAAGTATTGTGCCCATCGGATATGCTTTGCATTGTCGATCAAGCATAAAACACCGTTTTTGCCTTAGTGTCATGCACAACCATGAAAAAACACGATCCTAGGTGTGTTATTCAAACAAGCACTTATCCGACGGGGGCTCCACTTTGCATGCGAGTCCGTTTCCACTACGTTGACGTCTGTGCAAAGTATTGTCACCATCGGATATGATTTGCATAGTCGATCATGCATTATACACCGTTTTTTCCCTAGTGGTATGCACATCCGCAAAAAAACACGCCCTTAGGTATGTTATCTGACCAAGTACTTATCGGATGGGTGTGCCTGTTTCAGAAAATTTCAATACCACCTAGGTTGAGGTATAGGAAAAGTATGGTGGCCATCGGATATGTTTTGGATGGTCGATCGAGCATCAAATAGCATTTTTCCCTTAGTGTCATGCACATCCGTAAAAAAACACACTGCTAGGTGTGTTATCCGATCAAGCACTTATGCGATGGGAATGCCACTTTGCATGTAAGTGAATTCCATCTAGTTGAAGGTGTGTGCAAAGTATCGTGCCCATCGGATATGCTTTGCATTGTCAATCAAGCATAAAATACCATTTTTGCCTTAGTTACATGCACAACCATGAAAAAACACGGTCCTAAGTGTGTTAATTAAACAAGTACTTATCGGATGGGGGCTCCACTTTGCACACAAGTCCGTTTCAACTAGGTAGAGGTGTGCACAAAGTATTATCACCATCGGATATGCTTTGCATGGTTGATCACGCATTGTACACCATTTTTTCCCTAGTGATGTGGACATCCGTAAAAAAACATGCTCTTAGGTGTGTTATCTGACCAAGTACTTATCGGATGGGTGTACCTCTTTGAGAACACTTCAATACCACCTAGGTTGAGGTGTATGAAAGTGTTGTTCCCATCGGATATCCTTTGCATTGTCGATCGAGCATTAAATACTATTTTTGCTCTAGTGTCATGCACATCCGTAAAAAAACACGCTGCTAGGTATGTTATCCGATCAAGCACTTATGGGATGGGCATGCCACTTTGCATGTAAGTTGATTCCACCTAGTTGAAGGTGTGTGCAAAGTATTGTGCCCATCGGATATACTTTGCATTGTCGATCAAGCATAAAACACCGTTTTTGCCTTAGTGTCATGCACAACCATGAAAAAACACGGTCCTAGGTGTCTTATTCAAACAAGCACTTATCGGATGGGGACTCCACTTTTCACACAAGTCTATTTCAACTACGTTGAGGTGTGTCGAAAGTATTGTCACCATCGGATATGATTTGCATGGTCAATCACGTATTATACACCGTTTTTTCCCTAGTGGTATGCACATCCGCAAAAAAACACGCCCTTAGGTATATTATCTGACCAAGTAATTATCGGATGGGTGTGCCTCTTTGAGAACATTTAAATACCACCTAGGTTGAGGTATAGGAAAAGTATTGTGCCCATCAGATATGCTTTGGATGGTCGATCTAGCATTAAATACCATTTTTGCCTTAGTGTCATGCACATCCGTAAAAAAACATGCTGCTAGGTGTGTTATCCGATCAAGCACTTATGCGATGGGAATGCCACTTTGCATGTAAGTCAATTCAACATAGTTGAAGGTGTGTGTAAAGAATCGTGCCCATTGGATATGCTTTCCATTGTCGATCAAGCATAAAATGCCGTTTTTGCCTTAGTTAGATGCACAACCATGAAAAAAAACTTTGGACATGTTGCACTCTCAATCGCTCGCTTTAAATCATCACAAACATTGCACTTTGACATTTTTTGCGTCCTTGGGATTTTAACATATCCAAAGTTCTTCTTCCAAAGAGTATACAAAGTATGAGAAGAAGCTACGGCATCCCCTCTTTGCCTTTGCTTTTTTGCAATAGAGTCAAATACTTCGAGCTTTGTCAAGCCCATTGGAAGGTGCATTTCAGTGATCGCATCACCGTTAGGGAGTTTGGTAGATATATGGGGTTGAGGTAAAGCATTTTCATGTATGAAGTCTTGCAAAATTGCTGCTGCCCTGACAGTTGAGATTCTTGATTTGGACCTTCCTCTATTACCGTGAATGCTAAATTTGATGCCGCCCTTTGCCTTGGTGACTAAATCCCAATATGTACCATGGGATAATCCAGTAATATTGCGATATGCCTTATTGCAAATCCTTTTTCCATTTACGAGAGGTTTTACCTTTTGTCTTGAACTTAGCCTTTTATTGCCATTCTGAAGAAAGCAAGAGAGACTTGTGAGAGGGTATTCATTTCTTTCGCTTCCTCTTCTTTGCCACACGTGTCCTCTACATTCCCTGATGTCTGCAAGATCAATGAAGCGCATACATCTTCGCTTGCAACATAGATATCCCAATGCATTTAACATGTTCTCCTCCTTCATTACTCTCTTCCTCTTTGGTTGCTTTTGTGGATTCGCTTTCTCTTCATGCATATGTATGACCGTTTTCGTTCGTCGTGCACGTTGTTATCTGTATTTATGCACTTCTTCTCCTCACATTTGTTTGTAACCAAGCATCCATGATTGGTCGTTGCATCCTTGTCCATATCACAATCAAAGTTAAATATTGAATAATCCTCTGTTGATCTCATCCTCGTTTTTAACATACTCTTAGGACCATTCAATGAATTCAATATTCTACGAGAGTATTGAGAACCTTGAAACTCTTCCACTCCTGAGAGAACATCACTCATTGGGACATCTTGCATGGCTTTCACAAATCCACAACCTTGATTGACACCAGGTTTGCTAATATGCATGAACTCATCCACACTTGACAAGACATCGCTATTGAAACCTTTGCCCTTCTCACTGTGCAAGAATTCATCCACCCCAGATAAGGCTTCGCTTCTAAAATCATTTTGTTTCTCAGAACCAATGAACTCATCCACTCCAGATAAGATGTCACTTCTATAATTGAGTATATTGAAATCATCCACATTTGAAGTGATAGAGCCTGGCACATAATAACGCTTTTTAGGTCCTTTGATATTGTAGTATACGTTGTCTTTATCATTGAAAACCATGTGCCTTTTTCTCATGTTTAAAAATTGCATGCTCCATCTCATATTCTTGCCTACCTCATAGTAGGGATCACATAAGGATGTTATGTTATCAACCATACCATCACCAGTGACTTTTGGAATCCTCATCTGTGCAAATGACCATTGCTCCACTTGTTCAAATCCCAATATTTCACCTTCTGCTACAGTCTTATTTGCAAATGATCTCATTTGTAAAATGTCCCCTATAGTAAAATCCAAGGTGGTGTACTTTGTATTCTTGATAATGTCTGTTGCATAAGTCTCATCTTTGTCCCATGCTATAAATGATTTGTTGGATGTATTGTAGGGCATAACATCTCCAAGTGTTTCCATATCTCCACATTTTTACTTTAGCTCAACATGTGCGCTAAGAATCTTTGATACAGTAACTGCCACCTTATCTTCGCCAAGTCTTCGAAAGTGGCAAATTGAATTGGGATCACTATCATGGATTGTAGCAAATGCAACTACTTCTCTTTTGCTACATAAAATCACATCCATCCTTGGAACAAAATCTATAGCCATCTCCTTTGTGAGAGTCCTTCGCAAGCAAGCTGCAGTAGCAACAATTACATAACTATTAGTCTCTTTTTAATAATCTACTCATTTATTATAATTTTTAATAAGTACTTAATTTATTGGTGGGAGAAGTTATCCGATCAAGTACTCATCAGATGGACATGCCAAGTTATCCTTTGCATGGTCAATTGAGCATTAAATACTATTTTTGCTCTAGTATCATGCACATCCGTAAAAAAACATGAGCCTCCTAGGTATGTTATCCAATCAAGCACTAATGGGATGCAAGTGCCACTTTGCATGTAAGTCCATTCCACCTAGTTGAGGGTGTGTGCAAAGTATTGTGCCCATCGGATATGCTTTGCATTGTCGATCAAGCATAAAACGCCGTTTTTGCCTTAGTGTCATGCACAACCATGAAAAAACACGGTCCTAAGTGTGTTAATCAAACAAGTACTTATTGGATGGGGGTTCCACTTTTCATGCAAGTTTGTTTCAACTAGGTTGAGATGTGTGCAAAGTATTGTCACCATCGGATATCCTTTGCATGGTCGATCACGCATCATACACCATTTTTTCCCTAGTGATATGCACGTCCGCAAAAAAACACGCCCTTAGGTGTGTTATCTGACCAAGTACTTATCGGATGGGTATGCCTCTTTGACAACATTTCAATACCACCTAGGTTGAGGTGTACAAAAAGTGTTGTGCCCATCGGATATGCTTTGCATGGTCGATCGAGCATTAAATACTATTTTTGCTCGTGTCATGCACATCCGTAAAAAAAACACGCTACTAGGTGTGTTATCCGATCAAGTACTTATGCAATGGGAATGCCACTTTGTATGTAAGTCAATTCCACCTGGTTGAAGGTATGTGCAAAGTATTGTGCCCATTGGATATGCTTTGCATTGTCCATCAAGCATAAAACACCGTTTTTGCCTTAGTGTCATGCACAACCATGAAAAAACACAGTTCTAGGCGTGTTATTCAAACTAGTACTTATCGGATGGAGGCTCCAGTCTGCACGCAAGTCCGTTTCAACTAGGTTGAGGTGTGTACAAAGTATCGTCACCATCGGATATGATTTTCATGGTCGATCACGCATTATACACCATTTTTTCCCTAATGACATGCACATCCGCAAAAAAACACGCCATTAGTTGTGTTATCTGACCAAGTACTTATCGGATGGGTGTGCCTCATTGAGAACATTTCAATACCACCTAGGTTGAGGTGTATGAAAAGTTTTGTGCCCATCGGATATCCTTTGCATGGTCGATCGAGCATTAAATACTATTTTTGCTCTAGTGTCATGCACATCCATCAAAAAACACGCTGCTAGGTATGTTATCTGATCAAGCACTTATGGGATGGGCATGCCACTTTGCATGTAAGTCGCTTCCACCTAGTTGAAGGTGTGTGCAAAGTATTGTGCCCATCGGATATGCTTTGCATTGTCGATCAAGCATAAAACACCGTTTTTGCCTTGGTGTCATGCACAACCATGAAAAAACACGGTCCTAGGTGTGTTATTCAAACTAGTACTTATCGGATGGGGGCTCCAGTTTGCACGCAAGTCTATTTCAACTAGGTTGAGGTGTGTGCAAAGTATTGTCACCATCGGATATGATTTGCATGGTCGATCACGCATTATACACCATTTTTTCCCTAGTGGTATGCACATCCGCAAAAAAACACGCCCTTAGGTATGTTATCTGACCAAGTACTTATCGGATGGGTGTGCCTCTTTCACAACATTTTGATACCACCTAGGTTGAGGTAAAGGAGAAGTATTATGCCCATAGAATATGCTTTGCATGGTCGATCGAGCATTAAATACCATTTTTGCCTTAGTGCCATGCACATCCGTAAAAACACACATTGCTAGGTGTGTTATCTGATCAAGCACTTATGCGATGGGAATGCCACTTGCATGTAAGTCAATTCCACATAGTTGAAGGTGTGTGCAAAGTATCGTGCCCATCGGATATGCTTTGCATGGTCGATCGAGCATTAAATACCATTTTTGCCTTAGTGCCATGCACAGCCGTAAAAAAACACGCTGCTAGGTGTGTTATCCGATCAAGCACTTATGCGATGGGCATGCCACTTTGCATGTAAGTCAATTCCACCTGGTTGAAGGTGTGTGCAAAGTATCGTGCCCATCGGATATGCTTTGCATGGTCGATGGAGCATTAAATACCATTTTTGCCTTAGTGCCATGCACATCCGTAAAAAAACACGCTGCTGGGTGTGTTATCTCATCAAGCACTTATGCAATGGGCGTGCCACTTTGAATGTAGGTCAATTCCACCTCGTTGAAGGTGTGTGCAAAGTGTTGTGCCCATAGGATATGCTTTGCATTCTTGATCAAGCATAACACACCGTTTTTGCCTTAGTGTCATGCACAACCATATAAAAACACAGCCATAGGTGTGTTATTCAAATAAGTACTTATCAGATGGGGGCTCCACTTTGCACGCAAGTCTGTTTCAACTAGGTTGAGGTGTCACCATCGGATATGATTTGCATGGTCGATCACGCATTATACACCATTTTTTCCCTAATGATATGTACATCCACAAAAAAACACACCATTAGGTGTGTTATCTAACCAAGTACTTATTGGATGGGTGTGCCTCATTGAGAACATTTCAATACCTCCTAGGTTGAGGTGTATGAAAAGTTTTGTGCCCATCGGATATCATCTGCATGGTCGATCGAGCATTAAATACTATTTTTGCTCTAGTGTCATGCACATCCGTCAAAAAACACGATGCTAGGTATGTTATCCGATCAAGCACTTATGGGATGGGCGTACCACTTTGCATGTAAATTTATTCCACCTAGTTGAAGGTGTGTGCAAAGTATTGTGCCCATCAGATATGCTTTGCATTGTCGATCAAGCATAAAACACCGTTTTTGCCTTGGTGTCATGCACAACCATGAAAAAACACAGTCCTAGGTGTGTTACTCAAACTAGTACTTATTGGATGGGGGCTCCAGTTTGCACGCAAGTCCGTTTCAACTAGGTTGAGGTGTGTGCAAAGTATTGTCACCATTGGATATGATTTGCATGGTCGATCACACATTATACACCGTTTTTTCCCTAGTTTTATGCACATCTGCAAAAAAACACGCCCTTAAGTATGTTATCTGACCAAGTACTTATCGAATGAGTCTGCCTCTTTGATAAGATTTTAATACCACCTAGGTTGAGGTATAGGAAAAGTATTATCCCATCAGATGGGTGTGCCTCATTGCGAACATTTGATTACCACCTAGGTTGAGGCATACGAAAATTTTTGTGCCCATCGGATAGGCTTTGCATGGTCGATCGAGCATTAAATACCATTTTTGCCTTAGTGCCATGCACATCTGTAAAAAAAGACGCTGCTAGGTGTGTTATCCGATCAAGCACTTATGCGATGGGAATGCCACTTTGCATGTAAGTCAACTCCACATAGTTGAAGGTGTGTGCAAAGTATCATGCCCATCGGATATGCTTTGCATGGTCGATCGAGCATTAAATATCATTTTTGCCTTAGTGCCATGCACATCCGTAAAAAAACACGCTACTAGGTGTGTTATCTGATCAAGCACTTATGCGATGGGCGTGCCACTTTGCATGTAAGTCAATTCCACCTAGTTCAAGGTGTGTTCAAAGTATTGTGCCCATCGGATATGCTTTGCATTCTCGATCAAGCATAAAACACCGTTTTTGCCTTAGTGTCATGCACAGCCATATAAAAACACGGCCATAGGTGTGTTATTCAAATAAGTACTTATCAGATGGGGGCTCCACTTTGCACGCAAGTCTGTTTCAGCTACGTTGAGGTGCGTGCAAAGTATTGTCACCATCGGATATGATTTGCATGGTCGATCACGCATTATATACCATTTTTCCCCTAATGATATGCACATCCGCAAAAAAAACACGCCATTAGGTGTGTTATCTGACCAAGTACTTATCCGATGGGTGTGCCTCATTAAGAACATTTCAATACCACCTAGGTTGAGGCATACAAAAATTTTTGTGCCCATCCGATATCATTTGCATGCTCGATCGAGCATTAAATACTATTTTTGCTCTAGTGTCATGCACATCCATCAAAAAACACGCTGCAAGGTATGTTATCTGATCAAGCACTTATAGGATGGGCATGCCACTTTTCTTGTAAGTCTATTCCACCTAGTTGAAGGTGTCTGCAAAGTATCGTTCCCATCGGATATGCTTTGCATCGTCGATCGAGCATTAAATACCATTTTTGCCTTAGTGCCATGTACATCCGTAAAAAAACACGCTGCTAGGTGTGTTATCCGATCAAGCATCGATATGCTTTGCATGGTCGATCGAGCATTAAATACTATTTTTGCCTTAGTGCCATGCACATCCATAAAAAAACACGCTGCTAGGTGTGTTATCTGATCAAGGACTTATGCGATGGGCGTGCCACTTTGCATGTAAGTCAATTCCACCTAGTTGAAGGTGTGTGCAAAGTATTGTGCCCATCGGATATGCTTTGCATTCTCGATCAAGCATAACACCCCGTTTTTGCCTTAGTGTCATGCACAACCATATAAAAACATGGCCATAGGTGTGTTATTCAAATAATTACTCATCAGATGGGGGCTCCACTTTGCACACAAGTCCCTTTCAACTACTTTGAGGTGCGTGCAAAGTATTGTCACCATCGGATATGATTTGCATGGTCGATCATGCATTATACACCATTTTTTCCCTAATGATATGCACATCCGTAAAAAACACGCCTTTAGGTGTGTTATCTGACCAAGTACTTATCAGATGGGTGTGCCTCATTGAGAAAATTTCAATACCACCTAGGTTGAGGTGTACAAAAAGTTTTGTGCCCATTGGATATCCTTTGCATGGTCGATCGAGCATTAAATACTATTTTTGCTCTAGTGTCATGCACATTCGTCAAAAAACATGTTGCTAGGTATGTTATCCGATCAAGCACTTATGGGATGGGCGTGCCACTTCGCAGGTAAGTCTATTGTACCTAGTTGAAGGTGTGTGCAAAGTATTTTGCCCATTGGATATGCTTTGCATTTTCGATCAAGCATAAAACACCATTTTTGCCTTGGTGTCATGCACAACCATGAAAAAACACGGTCCTAGGTGTGTTATTCAAACTAGTACTTATCAGAGGGGGGCTCCAGTTTACACGCAAGTCCGTTTCAAATAGGTTGAGGTGTGTGCAAAGAATTGTCGCCATCGGATATGATTTGCATGGCCGATCACGCATTATACACCGTTTTTTCCCTGGTGGTATGCACATCCGCAAAAAAACACGCCCTTAGGTATGTTATATGACCAAGTACTTATCGGATGGGTGTGCCTCTTTGACAACATCTTAATACCACCTAGGTTGAGGTATAGGAAAAGTATTATGCCCATCGGATATGCTTTGCATGGTCGATCGAGCATGAAATACCATTTTTTCCTTAGTGCCATGCACATCCGTAAAAAAACATGCTGCTAGGTGTGTTATCCGATCAAGCACTTATGCGATGGGAATGTCACTCTGCACGTAAGTCAATTCCACATATTTGAAGGTGTGTGGAAAGTATCGTGCCCATCGGATATGCTTTGCATGGTCGATCGAGCATTAAATACCATTTTTGCCTTAGTGCCATGCACATTCGTAAAAAAACACGCTGCTAGGTGTGTTATCTGATCAAGCACTTATGCGATGGGTGTGCCACTTTGCATGTAAGTCAATTCCACCTAGTTCAAGGTGTGTGCAAAGTATTGTGCCCATCGTATATGCTTTGCATTCTCGATCAAGCATAACACACCGTTTTTGCCTTAGTGTCATGCACAACCATATAAAAACACGGCCATAGGTGTGTTATTCAAATAAGTACTTATCAGATGGGGGCTCCACTTTGCACACAAGTCTGTTTCAACTACGTTGAGGTGCGTGTAAAGTATTGTCACCATCGGATATGATTTGCATGGTCGATCATGCATTATACACCATTTCTCCCTAATGATATGCACATCCGCAAGAAAACACGCCATTAGGTGTGTTATTTGACCAAGTACTTATCAGATGGGTGTGCCTCATTGAGAACATTTCAATACCACCTAGTTTGAGGCATACAAAAAGTTTTGTGCCCATTGGATATCATTTGCATGGTCGATCGAGCATGAAATACTATTTTTGTTGTAGTGTCATGCACATCCGTCAAAAAACACGCTGCTAGGTATGTTATCCGATCAAGCACTTATGGGATGGGTGTGCCACTTTGCATGTAAGTCTATTCCACCTAGTTGAAGGTGTGTGCAAAGTATCGTGCCCATCGGATATGCTTTGCATGGTCGATCGAGCATTAAATACCATTTTTGCCTTAGTGCCATGCACATCCGTAAAAAAACACACTGCTAGGTGTGTTATCGGATCAAGCACTTATGCGATGGGCGTGCCACTTTGCATGTAAGTCAATTTGACCTGGTTGAAGGTGTGTGCAAAGTATCGTGCCCATCGGATATGCTTTGCATGGTCGATCGAGCATTAAATACCATTTTTGCCTTAGTGCTATGCGCATCCGTAAAAAAACACGCTGCCAGGTCTGTTATCTGATCAAGCACTTATGTGATGGGCGTGCCACTTTGCATTTAAGTCAATTCCACCTCGTTGAAGGTGTGTGCAAAGTATTGTACCCATCGGATATGCTTTGCATTGTCGATCAAGCATAACACACCGTTTTTGCCTTAGTGTCATGCACAACCATATAAAAACACGGCCATAGGTGTGTTATTCAAATAAGTACTTATCAGATGGGGGCTCCAATTTGCACACAAGTCCGTTTAAACTACGTTGAGGTGGTGCAAAGTATTGTCACCATCGGATATGATTTGCATGGTCGATCACGCATTATACACCATTTTTCCCTAATGATATGCACATCCGCAAAAAAACACGCCATTAGGTGTGTTATCTGACCAAGTACTTATCGGATGGGTGTGCCTCATTGAGAAAATTTCAATACCACCTAGGCTGAGGTGTACAAAAAGTTTTGTGCCCATCGGATATCCTTTGCATGGTCGATCGAGCATTAAATACTATTTTTGCTCTAGTGTCATGCACATCCGTAAAAAAACACGCTGCTAGGTATGTTATCCGGTCAAGCACTTATGGGATGGGCGTGCCACTTTGCATGTAAGTCGATTCCACCTAGTTGAAGGTGTTTGCAAAGTATTGTGCCCATTGGATATGCTTTGCATTGTCGATCAAGCATAGAACACTGTTTTTGCATTGGTGTCATGCACAACCATGAAAAAACACGGTCCTAGGTGTGTTATTCAAACTAGTACTTATCGGATGGGGGCTCCAGTTTGCATGCAAGTTTGTTTCAACTAGGTTGAGGTGTGTGCAAAGTATTGTCACCATCGGATATGATTTGCATGGTCGATCACGCATTATACACCATTTTCTCCCTAGTGGTATGCACATCCGTAAAAAAACACGCACTTAGGTATGTTATCTGACCAAGTACTTATCGGATGGGTGTGCCTCTTTGACAACATTTTAATACCACCTAGGTTCAGGTATAGGAAAAGTATTATGCCCATCGGATATGCTTTGCATGGTCGATCGAGCATTAAATACCATTTTTACCTTAGTGCCATGCACATCCATAAAAAAACACGCTACTAGGTGTGTTATCCGATCAAGCACTTATGCGATGGGAATGCCACTTTGCATGTAAGTCAATTCCACATAGTTGAAGGTGTGTGCAAAGAATCGTGACGATTGGATATGCTTTGCATGGTCGATCGAGCATTAAATACCCTTTTTGCCTTAGTGCCATGCACATCCGTAAAAAAACACGCTTCTAGGTGTGTTATCTGATCAAGCACTTATGCGATGGGCGTGCGACTTTGCATGTAAGTCACTTCCACCTAGTTGAAGGTGTGTGCAAAGTATTGTGTCCATCGGATATGCTTTGCATTGTCGATCAAGCATAACACACCGTTTTTGCCTTAGTGTCATGCACAACCATATAAAAACACGGCCATAGGTATGTTATTCAAATAAGTACTTATCAGATGGGGGCTCCACTTTACACGCAAGTCTGTTTCAACTACATTGAGGTGCGTGCAAAGTATTGTCACCATCAGATATGATTTGCATGGTCGATCACGCATTATACACCATTTTTCCCCTAATGATATGCACATCTACAAAAAAACATGCCATTAGGTATGTTATTTGACCAAGTACTTATGGGATGGGTGTGCCTCATTGAGAACATTTTAATACCACCTAGGTTGAGGCATACAAAAAGTTTTGTGCCCATCGGATATCATTTTCATGGTCGATCGAGCATTAAATACTATTTTTGCTCTAGTGCCATGCACATACGTCAAAAAACACGCTGCTAGGTATGTTATCCGATCAAACACTTATGGGATGGGCGTGCCACTTTGCATGTAAGTCAATTTCACCTGGTTGAAGTCGTGTGCAAAGTATTGTGCCCATCGGATATGCTTTGCATTCTTGATCAAGCATAACACACCGTTTTTGCCTTAGTGTCATGCACAACCATATAAAAACACGGCCATAGGTTTGTTATTAAAATAAGTACTTATCAGATGGGGGCTCCACTTTGCACATAAGTCCGTTTAAACTAAGTTGAGGTGGTGCAAAGTATTGTCACCATCGGATATGATTTGCATGGTCGATCACACATTATACACCATTTTTTCCCTAATGATATGCACATCCGCAAAAAAACACGCCATTAGGTGTGTTATCTGACCAAGTACTTTGCTAGGTCTGTTATCTAATCAAGCACTTATGTGATGGGCGTGTCACTTTGCATGTAAGTCAATTCCATCTCGTTGTAGTCGTGTGCAAAGTATTGTGCCCATCGGATATGCTTTGCATTCTTGATCAAGCATAACACACCATTTTTGCCTTAGTGTCATGCACAACCATATAAAAACACGGCCATAGGTTTGTTATTAAAATAAGTACTTATCAGATGGGGGCTCCACTTTGCACATAAGTCCGTTTAAACTAAGTTGAGGTGGTGCAAAGTATTGTCACCATCGGATATGATTTGCATGGTCGATCACACATTATACACCATTTTTTCCCTAATGATATGCACATCCGCAAAAAAACACGCCATTAGGTGTGTTATCTGACCAAGTACTTATCGGATGGGTGTGCCTCATTGAGAACATTTCAATACCACTTAGGCTGAGGTGTACGAAAAGTTTTGTGCCCGTCGGATATCCTTTGCATGGTCGATCGAGCATTAAATACTATTTCTGCTCTAGTGTCATGCACATCCGTCAAAAAACACGCTGCTAGGTATGTTATCCGATCAAGCACTTATGGGATGGGCGTGCCACTTTGCATGTAAGTCGATTCCACCTAGTTGAAGGTGTGTGGAAAGTATTATGCCCATCGGATATGCTTTGCATTGTTGATCAAGCATAAAACACCGTTTTTGCCTTGGTGTCATGCACAACCATGAAAAAACATGGTCCTAGGTGTAATATTCAAACTAGTACTTATCGGATCGGGGTTCCAATTTGCACGCAAGTCCAATTCAACTAGGTTGAGGGTTGTGCAAACTATTGTCACCATCAGATATGATTTGCATGGTCGATCACGCATTATACACCGTTTTTTCCCTAGTGGTATGCACATCCGTAAAAAAACATGCACTTAGGTATGTTATCTGACGAAGTACTTATGGGATGGGTGTGCCTCTTTGACAACATTTTAATACCACCTATGTTGAGGTATAGGAAAAGTATTATGCCCATTGGATATGCTTTGCATGGTCGATCGAGCATTAAATACCATTTTTGCCTTAGTGCCATGCACATCCGTAAAAAAACACTCTTCTAGGTGTGTCATCCGATCAAGCACTTATGCGATGGGAATGCCACTTTGCATGTAAGTCAATTCCACATAGTTGAAGGTGTGATAAAAGTATCGTGCCGATCGGATATGCTTTGCATGGTCGATCGAGCATTAAATACCATTTTTGCCTTAGTGCCATGCACATCCGTAAAAAAACACGCTGGTAGGTGTGTTATCTGATCAAGCACTTATGAGATGGGCGTGCCACTTTGCATGTAAGTCGATTTTACCTAGTTGAAGGTGTGTGCAAAGTATTGTGCCCATCGGATATGCTTTGCATTGTCGATCAAGCATAACACACCGTTTTTGCCTTAGTGTCATGCACAACCATATAAAAACACGGCCATAGGTGTCTTATTCAAATAAGTACTTATCGGATGGGGGCTCCACTTTGCACCCAAGTCCGTTCCAACTACGTTGAGGTGCGTGCAAGGTATTGTCACCATCGGATATGCTTTGCATTGTCGATCACGCATTATACACCATTTTTTCCCTAGTGATATGGACATCCGCAAAAAAACACGCCATTAGGTGTGTTATCTGACCAAGTACTTATCGGATGGGTGTGCCTCATTGAGAACATTTCAATACCTCCTAGGTTGACATGTAAGAGAAGTGTTGTAACCATTGGATATCCTTTGCATGGTCGATCGAGCATTAAAAACTATTTTTGCTCTAGTGTCATGCACATCTGTAAAAAAACACGCTGCTAGGTATGTTATCCAATCAAGCACTTATGGGATAGGCGTACCACTTTTCATGTAAGTCAATTCCACCTAGTTGAAGGTGTGTGCAAAGTATTGTGCCCATCAGATATGCTTTGCATGGTCGATCAAGCATTAAATACCATTTTTGCCTTTGTGCCATGCACATCCGTAAAAAAACACGTTGCTAGGTGTGTTATCCGATCAAGCACTTATGCGATGGGCGTGCCACTTTGTATGTAAGTCAATTCCACCTCGTTGAAGGTGTGTGCAAAGTGTTGTGCCCATCGGATATGCTTTTCATTCTCGATCAAGCATAACACACCGTTTTTTCCTTAGTGTCATGCACAACCATATAAAAACACGGCCATAGGTGTGTTATTCAAATAAGTACTTATCAGATGGGGGCTCCACTTTAAACGCAAGTCTGTTTCAACTACGTTGAGGTGGTGCAAAGTATTGTCACCATCGGATATGATTTGCATGGTCGATCACGCATTATACACCATTTTTTCCCTAATGATATGCACATCCGCAAAAAAACATGCCATTAGGTGTGTTATCTGACCAAGTACTTATCGGATGGGTGTGCCTCATTGATAACATTTTAATACCACCTAGGTTGAGGTGTACGAAAAGTTTTGTGCCCATCGGATATCGTTTGCATGGTCGATCGAGCATAAAATACTATTTTTGCTCTAGTGTCATGCACATCCGTCAAAAAACACGTTGCTAGGTGTGTTATCTGATCAAGCACTTATGCGATGGGCGTGCCACTTTGCATGTAAGTCAACTCCAACTGGTTGAAGGTGTGTGCAAAGTATTGTGCCCATCGGATATGCTTTGCATTCTCGATCAAGCATAACACACCGTTTTTGCCTTAGTGTCATGCACAACCATATAAAAACACGGCCATAGGTGTGTTATTCAAATAAGTACTTATCAGATGGGGGCTCCACTTTGCACACAAGTCCATTTTAACTACATTGAGGTGCATGCAAAGTATTGTCACCATCGGATATGATTTGCATGGTCGATCACGCATTATATACCATTTTTTCCCTTATGATATGCACATCTGCAAAAAAACACGCCATTAGGTGTGTTATCTGACCAAGTACTTATCAGATGGGTGTGCCTCATTGAGAACATTTCAATACCACCTAGGTTGAGGTGTACAAAAAGTTTTGTGCCCATCGGATATCCTTTGCATGGTCGATCGAGCATTAAATACTATTTTTGCTCTAGTGTCATGCACATTCGTCAAAAAACATGTTGCTAGGTATGTTATCCGATCAAGCACTTATGGGATGGGCGTGCCACTTTGCAGGTAAGTCTATTGTACCTAGTTGAAGGTGTGTGCAAAGTATTTTGCCCATTGGATATGCTTTGCATTTTCGATCAAGCATAAAACACCATTTTTGCCTTGGTGTCATGCACAACCATGAAAAAACACGGTCCTAGGTGTGTTATTCAAACTAGTACTTATCGGATGGGGGCTCTAGTTTGCACGCAAGTCCATTTCAACTAGGTTGAGGTGTGTGCAAAGTATTGTCACCATCGGATATGATTTGCATGGTCGATCACGCATTATACACCGTTTTTTCCCTAGTGGTATGCACATCCGCAAAAAAACACGCCCTTAGGTATGTTATCTGACCAAGTACTTATCAGATGGGTGTGCCTCTTTGACAACATTTTCATACCACCTCGATTGAGGTATAGGAAAAGTATTATGCCCATCGGATATGCTTTGCATGGTCGATAGAGCATTAAATACCATTTTTGGCTTAGTGCCATGCACATCCGTAAAAAAACACGCTGCTAGGTGTGTTATCCGATCAAGCACTTATGCAATTGGAATGCAACTTTGCATGTAAGTCAATTCAACATAGTTGAAGGTGTGTGCAAAGTATCATGCCCATCGGATATGCTTTGCATGGTCGATCGAGCATTAAATACCATTTTTGCCTTAGTGCCATGCACATCTGTAAAAAAACACACTGCTACGTGTGTTATCTGATCAAGCACTTATGAGATGGGTGTGCCACTTTGTATGTAAGTCAATTCCACCTAGTTGAAGGTGTGTGCAAAGTATTGTGCCCATCGGATATGCTTTGCATGGTCGATCGAGCATTAAATACTATTTTTGCTCTAGTGTCATGCACATCCGTCAAAAAACACGCTGCTAGGTATGTTATCCGATCAAGCACTTATGGGATGGGCGTGCTACTTTACAAGTAAGTCTATTCCACCTAGTTAAAGGTGTGTGCAAAGTATCGTGCACATCGGATATGCTTTGCATGGTCGATCGAGCATTAAATACCATTTTTGCCTTAGTGCCATGCACATCCGTAAAAAAACACGCTGCTAGGTGTGTTATCCGATCAAGCACTTATGCGATGGGAATGCCACTTTGCATGTAAGTCAATTCCACCTATTTGAAGGCGTGTGCAAAGTATCATGCCCATCGGATATGCTTTGCATTGTTGATCAAGCATAACACACCGTTTCTGCCTTAGTGTCATGCACAACCATATAAAAACACGGCCATAGGTGTGTTATTCAAATAAGTACTTATAAGATGGTGACTCCACATTGCACACAAGTCTGTTTTAACTACGTTGAGGTGTGTGCAAAGTATTGTCACCATCGGATATGATTTGCATGGTCGATCATGCATTATACACCATTTTTGCCCTAATCATATGCACATCTGCAAAGAAGCATGCCATTAGGTGTGTTATCTGACCAAGTACTTATCGAATGGGTGTGCCTCATTGAGAACATTTCAATACCACCTAGGTTGAGGCGTACGAAAAGTTTTGTGCCCATCGGATATCCTTTGCATGGTCGATCGAGCATTAAATACTATTTTTGCTTTAGTGTCATGCACATCTGTTAAAAAACACGCTGCTAGGTATGTTATCCGATCAAGCACTTATGGGATGGATGTGCCACTTTGCATGTAAGTCTATTCCACCTAGTTGAATGTGTTTCCAAAGTATCGTGCCCATCGGATATACTTTGCATGGTCGATCGAGCATTAAATACCATTTTTGCCTTAGTGCCATGCACATCCGTAAAAAAACACGCTGCTAGGTGTGTTATCCGATCAAGCACTTATGCGATGGGTGTGCCACTTTGCATGTAAGTCAATTCCAGCTGGTTGAAGGTGTGTGCAAAGTATCGTGCCCATCGGATATGCTTTGCATGGTCGATCGAGCATTAAATAGCATTTTTGCCTTAGTGCCATGCACATCCGTAAAAAAACACGCTACTAGGTGTGTTATCTGATCAAGCACTTATGAGATGGGCGTGCCACTTTGCATGTAACTCAATCCCACCTTGTTGAAGGTGTGTGCAAAGTATTGTGCCCATCGGATATGCTTTGCATTCTCAATCAAGCATAACACACCGTTTTTGCCTTAGTGTCATGCACAACCATATAAAAACACGGCCATAGGTGTGTTATTCAAATAAGTACTTATCAGATGGGGGCTCCACTTTGCACACAAGTCCTTTTCAACTACATTGAGGTGGTGCAAAGTATTGTCACCATCGGATATGATTTGCATGGTCGATCACGCATTATACACCATTTTTCCCCTAATGATATGTACATCCACAAAAAAACACACCATTAGGTGTGTTATCTAACCAAGTACTTATCGGATGGGTGTGCCTCATTGAGAACATTTCAATACCTCCTAGGTTGAGGTGTATGAAAAGTTTTGTGCCCATCGGATATCCTTTGCATGGTCGATCGAGCATAAAATACTATTTTTGCTCTAGTGTCATGCACATCCGTCAAAAAACACGTTGCTAGGTATGTTATCCGATCAAGCAATTATGGGATGGGCGTGCCACTTTGCATGTAAGTGGATTCTACCTAGTTTAAGGTGTGTGCAAAGTATTGTGCCCATCGGATATGTTTTGCATTGTCGATCAAGCATAAAACATTGTTTTTGTCTTAGTGTCATGCACATTCGTCAGAAAACGCAGTCCTAGGTGTGTTATTCAAACTAGTACTTATCGGATGGGGGCTCCAGTTTGCACGCAAGTCCATTTCAACTAGGTTCAGGTGTGTGCAAAGTATTGTCACCATCGGATATGATTTGCATGGTCGATCATGCATTATACATCGTTTTTTCCCTAGTGGTATGCACATCCGCAAAAAAACACGCCCTTAGGTATGTTATCTGACCAAGTATTTATCGGATGGGTGTGCCTCTTTGACAACATTTTAATACCATCTAGGTCTAGGTATAGGAAAAGTATTATGCCCATCGCATATACTTTGCATGGTCGATCGAGCATTAAATACCATTTTTGCCTTAGTGCCATGCACATCCGTAAGAAAACACGCTGCTAGGTCTGTTATCCCATCAAGCGCTTATGCGATGGGAATGCCACTTTGCATGTAAGTCAATTCCACCTAGTTGAAGGTGTGTGCAAAGTATCGTGCCCATCAGATATGCTTTGCATGGTCGATCGAGCAATAAATACCATTTTTGCCTTAGTGCCATTCACATTCGGAAAAAAACACGCTGCTAGGTGTGTTATCTGATCAAGCACTTATGCGATGGGCATGCCACTTTGCATGTAAGTCAATTCCACTTAGTTGAAGGTGTGTGCAAAGTATTGTGTTCATCAGATATGCTTTGCATTGTCAATCAAGCATAACACACCGCTTCTGCCTTAGTGTCATGCACAACCATATAAAAACACGGCCATAGGTGTGTTATTCAAATAAGTACTTATCAAATGGGGCCTCCACTTTGCACACGAGTTTGTTTCAACTATGTTGAGGTGTGTGCAAAGTATTTTCACCATCGGATATGATTTGCATGGTCAATCACGCATTATACACCACTTTTTCCCTAATGATATGCACATCCGCAAAAAAACACGGCATTAGGTGTGTTATCTGACCAAGTACTTATCGAATGGGTGTGCCTCATTGAGAAAATTTCAATACCACCTAGGTTGAGGCGTACGAAAAGTTTTATGCCCATCGGATATCCTTTGCATGGTCGATCGAGCATTAAATACTATTTTTGCTCTAGTGTCATGCACATCCGTCAAAAAACACGCTGCTAGGTATGTTATCCGATCAAGCACTTATGGGATGGGCGTGCCACTTTGCATGTAAGTGGATTCTACCTAGTTGAAGGTGTGTGCAAAGTATTGTGCCCATCGGATATGTTTTGCATTGTCGAGCAAGCATAAAACACCGTTGTCGCCTTAGTGTCATGCACAATCATCAAAAAACACGATTGTAGGTGTATTTTTCAAAGAAGTAGTTATCGGATGGGGATGCCACTTTGCACACAAGTCAATACTGCCTAGGTTGAGGAACGTGTAAAGTCTTGTGTCCATTGGATATGCTTTGCATAGTCGATCTCACATGATGCACCATTTTGTTGCTAGTGTTATGCACAATCGTCATAAAATACGTTTGGAGGTGTGTTATCCGAACAAGTACTTATGAGATGGGTGCACCACTTTGTATGCACGTCAATAAGACCTAGATTGAGGCATGTACAAAGTTTTGTGCCCATCGAAGAAATGTAGATGCGATAATATTAGAAAATTCTCGGTATGTGTATATGTGTGTGTGTGTGGCAAACAATTTTGACATAAAGTAAACACCTAGTGCACAAATTATGCACTTCATACCTTGAGTAAATAAGCTTGTTGATGAGGATAAATATGCCCTTGAATAAAAGCACAGTTGTTGTATGACCACAATAGGATCGCTTTGACACCTATGATTTTGCCCATATGTAAGTTTGCAAATAGTATAAAAAATCATATAATAATATATTAATAGTTTGCAAATGTGTATAGCAAGTGAGTAATGGGAAGTGGAAGTGGGAATGAGGAGGGAGGAGTGGAATAGGAGAGGGAAGTAATAAGGGTGTATGATAATAAGTATTAAAAATAGTATAATAATATATCAATAGTTTTCAAATGGCAAGTGAGTAATGGGAAGTGGAAGTGAGAGTGGGGAGGGAAGAATGGAATGGGAGAGGGGAAGGTAATAGGGGAGTAGGATAATAAGGGAGTGAAATGAGTGAGGGAGTTAATAGGGGATGAAAAAGAGGAGGGTGAGATGGGGAAATTTGGGATTTTGGGAAATGGGTGGAGTATGGGACGTGGTGAAAATGTGGGATGGGAGTGGTGGCAATGGGGAGGAAGAAGAAATGGATGGATGGGGGGAGGGCTAATGGATGAGGGATGGGGGTCCAATAGGAGAGGGGGAGTAATGGGAGCCAATGGGAGAGGGGATAAATGAAAAGCCAATAGGAGAGAGGGGAGGAATGGAAAGCCAATAGGAGAGGAGGAGGAAAACCTAATTTTTCTTATATATAGTCTTCCTTCTTCATTCATTCTCCCCTCATTTCATTCACTGAAGCAAGAAAGCAAGGACGATCAAGAGAGCAAGGAAGGAAGAGCAAGAAAGCGAGGAAGAGCAAACTTACAAACTTTTTCCAGGTACTTGCAAATTTTTTTGATTAATTTTTCTAGTTTCTTTTTTAAAATTTGAAGAGAGAGGAACTAGAGAGAGAAAGGTTCAGGGGAGGAGAAGAAGAGGATGGAGGGACTGGAGGGAAGGGAGAAGGAAGGGAGACAGAGGGTGGGGCTGAGTAGAGGAAGGAAAGGAGGAGGGAGGGGGGGGAAGGGAGGGACTGTCTCCCATGGAGGGAGGAAGGGGGGAGGGGGAAGGGGGGGCTGGCGGCCTGGAGGGGAGGAAGGGGGTTGGCGGCGCTGGCGGGGCGGGGAGAGGGGTGAGTGGGGGGGAAGGGGATCAAGGGCTGAGAGGGGGGGCGGCTAGTGGCCACGGCCGCCGGGGGCGGGGAGGGAGGTGGGTGGGAGGGAAGGGGGTGGGAGGGGCTGAGAGGGAGGAGGGGTTGGCGGCTGCGGCCGCCAGCTCGGTGGCGGGGAGGGGGTTGGGTGGGAGGGGTGAAGGGGGTGGGAGGGGCTGAGAGGGGGGGGATGGCGGCCGCGGCCACTAGCTCAGGGGCGGGGAGGGGGGTGAGTGGGGGGGTGGGAGGGGTTGAGAGGGGGGGGGCTGGCGGCCACGGCCGCCAGCCCGGGGGAAGGGGGGTGGGAAAGCAGGGGGAGGGCTGGGGGGTTCGCGAAGGGAGGGGGCAGAGGGCTGAGACGGGGGGAAGGGGTGGGAGGGGTTGAGAGGAGGGGGGGCTGGCGGCCACGGCCGCCAGCTCGGGGGGCGGGGAGGGGGTTGGGTGGGGGGGAAGGGGGTGGGAGGGGTGAAGGGGGTGGGAGGGGTTGAGAGGAGGGGGGGGGAAAGCGGGGGGAGGGCTGCGAAGGGCTGAGAGGGGGGGAAGGGGGTGGGAGGGGTTGAGAGGAGGGGGGGGCTGGTGGCCGCAGCCGCCAGCCCACGGGAAGGGGGGTGTGGGGAAGAGGGGGGGAGGGCTAGGGGGTCGCAAAGGGGGGGTGGGAAAGGGGGGGGGGGAGGGTTGAGAGGGGGGGGCTGGCGGCCCCGGGGAGGGGGTTGGATGGGGGGGAAGGGGGTGGGAGGGGTTGAGAGGAGGGGGGGATGGCGGCCACGGCCGCCCGGGGGAAGGGGGGGTGGGAAAGGGGGGGAGGGCTGGGGGGTTCGCGAAGGGGGGGGGGAGGGCTGAGATGGGGGGAAGGGGGTGGGAGGGGTTGAGAGGAGGGGGGGGCTGGCGGCCGCGGCCGCTAGCCCAGGGGAAGGGGGGGTGGGGAAGAGGGGGGGTGGGTTGGGGGGGGTCTCGAAGGGGGGGGAGGGCTGAGAGGGCGGGAAGGGGGTGGGAGGGGTTGAGAGGAGGGGGGGCTGGCAGCCGCCAGCCTGGGGGAAGGGGGGTGTGGGGAAGAGGGGGGGAGGGCTGGGGGGCGGGGGGGTTGCGAAGGGGGGGTGGGGAAGAGGGGGGGGGAGGGCTAAGAGGGGGAGGGGGCTGGCGGCCACGACCGCCAGCCCAGGGAGGGGGTGGAAGGGGTGAAGGGGGTGGGAG
The DNA here is from genome assembly GCF_047967505.1 of Dipteris shenzhenensis. Taxonomy (NCBI): domain Eukaryota; kingdom Viridiplantae; phylum Streptophyta; class Polypodiopsida; order Gleicheniales; family Dipteridaceae; genus Dipteris; species Dipteris shenzhenensis. Next base: position 24,129,639 of record NC_141611.1, read on the forward strand.
GGGGCTGGCAGCCACGGTCGCCAGCCCGGGGGAAGGGGGGGTGGGAAAGGGGGGGAGGGCTCGGAGGGGTCACGAAGGAGGGGGGGGAGGGTTGAGAGGGGGGCAAGGGGGTGAGAGGGATTGAGAGGAGGGGAGGGGGCTGGCGACCGCGGCCGCCGTCCCGGGGGGAAAGGGGGGGAGGTCTCCAGGGGGTCGTGAAGGAGGGGGGGGAGGGTTGAGAGGGGGGCAAGGGGGTGGGAAGGGTTGAGAGGAGGGGGGGCTGGCGGCCAGCCCGGGGGAAGGGTGGGGGGAGGGTTGGGGGGGTCGCAAAGGGGGGTGGGGAAAAGGGGGGAGGGTTGAAAGGGGGTAGGGGGGAAAAAGGGGTAGGGGAGGAAGGGGTTAGGTGACAGGAGAGGGGGAAGGGGAGGGGGGGAGCGGGAGGGGAGGGGTCGACGGGGGGATTTTGGCGGCAGAGGGAGGGAGGGGAGGGGAGGGGAGGGGAGGGTAGGGGTCGAGGGAGGAGTTTTGGCGGCGGAGGGAGGGGAGGGAAGGGGAAGGGAGGGGAGGGAAAGGGGGGAGGGCCGGGTCGAGGGATGGATGGAGGGAGGGAGGGAGGGGAGAGGAAGGAGAGAGAGGAGAGGGAGAGGGAGAGGAGAGGAGGGAGCAGAAGGAGAGAGAGGGGAGAGGAGGATTTGACTTACTATCACGAGCAAGAGCGACAAATAAGATTTGACTTATGAGAAGAATGAAAAGGACTTACGAGAATCGAGAAGAATGTTGAAGAAAGTATCAAGAACAATGTTGAACACAAATTTGAATTCAAAAGGAACGTACGAGAAGAAAGTATAAGAAGAATGTTAGAAGAAAGTATAAGAAGAATGTTGAACACAAATTTGAATTCAAATTTATAATGAATTCAAATTTTCCTCTCTTTTTTGAAAATTCAAATTTATGCGTAGGAGGAGTGGGCTAGTTTTAACTCTCTCCTCATTTCATTGAAGCAACCAAGAGCGGAAGAGAAAGGATAAGCGGAGCCTTACTTTTTTCACTTTTTCCAAGTACTTGCATTCTTTTTTATTCGTCTTGTAATTCTTTTTCTTTACTTACAATTCTTTTTCAATTAGTTTCTTGTTAAAGTTTTTGAGTTCTATTTCTTAAAATTCGTCTTATAATTCTTTTTCTTTACTTATAATTCTTTTTCAATTAGTTTATTCTTAAAGTTTTTGAGGAGGGTGGTCTTTTAGAAGGCATTACAATTCTTTTTAAATTAGTTTCTTATTTGAGTTTTTGAGTTCTATTTTAATTAGTTTTTTATTTATATTTGAGTTTGTAAATTTGAGAAATGAGAGAATAGGGAAGGAGGGAAAGAGAGAAATTAAGAGAGAGAAGAGGGGCTCCTTAAATGAGAGAGGAGAGGGAGAGAGGGAGAGAGAGAGAGAGATTCACAGAGAGAAGAGGGGCTCCTTAAATGAGAGAGAAGAGTAGGGAGGGAAAGAAAGAGAGAGGAGAGAGGGGGAGAGAGATTAAGAGAGAGAAGAGAGTCTCTTGGGGGCCGTGGCTACTTTGAGGGAGGGAGAGAGTAGGGAGAGAGAGAGAAAGAGAGAGAAAGAGAGAGAGAGGGAAAGAGAGAGAGGGAGAGAGAGAGAAAGAGAGAGAGGGAGAGAGAGGGATTAAATTAGTTTCTTATTTGAGTTTTTGAGTTTTATTTTAATTAGTTTTTTATCACATGGGCAGAAGAGCTTGGTTTCTTCATCAAAAGGAAAAGAGACTCTTTCTACTTATGTCAAAAAGGGAGTTCAATGGTGTTGAAGATCCATGGGATTCTACTTTCTTCAAAAAAGATATGACTTCAGGCCTTGTGGTAGGCATAACAATACAGCGAAAAGACACTTTTGTGGATATTTTAACAAAGAGTTCAGATCCTGAAGTTGGCGGTATTCATTTTATTGTGTCAAGCAGAGACTCAAAGAACTTTGTGATGCCTCCTCCTCAACCTTCAAAGTTTCCAGAGCTGCAAAGTGCATTGGAGACTCTTTCATATACTTGGGAGCAATTTCCTAGTGTGCTGGCAAAAAGGATGCATGCAAAGATAATGTTTGAATACTTTCAGGATGCAGAATATGCTCCTCATATTCAATGATCTTCACATGAAGGAGATCAAAAAGCTCAAACTTCAATGCAGGGACAAGAAGAACAGGCACACTGTCACAAACCTGTAGAACATGAGCGCAAACTTCTAGAGCCAGAAATGGTGGATGTAACTAAGGATGATGAAAAACAAGCCTTGAGTGCATGGAAATTAAAAAATATTGAAGAAGATCAAGGTCGATCCACTGCAGTTATGCTAGAAGCTCTTGCTAGCAAACCACGATGTGAAATGCAAAAGGCTAGTATTGCAAGAGCCACGGTTGCAAGCAGTAAAAAAAGACATCGTCCCACTGTAGAGAAAGATAATGTGGATGAAAAACGGTCAAAAAAAGAGAAAGATGAAGAAGACTTAGAATCTGAGGCTGAAGATGATCAGGATGAACTCACATCAATCAAAAATCTTAATCTGCGTCTTAATGAAGCAGTTACAGATGATGATGTGGGATATATCTGGGGTCAAACGATGTGGTTTGTGAATGCCAAAGATGTGGAAGCTGCAGCTCTCTTTACTTCTTGCACCCAATAATGTTTTGTCCAACCAAAAATAGTTTTCTGGATCAAATAACATTTATAGGGCCTACACATTTCGAGGAAACCTTCAGTCAATTCTTTAAAGACACTCTTAAAAATATTCCACATGAACAAGGCAAAGAGGCACAAGGTGAGAATATGCTAAAGGAAGTAAAGAAGGAATTCCTCCTTCATTGCAGATTCCAGCCCATTGATGGTCAACATTAGGCTTATGCTTGTAATCAGATCGCAAGGAAAGCAAAGGAGGGCAAAAGACTCACTTCAGATTTGTAAAGATAAGCTTATTCCATTATTATCCTGCAACAATCTGTATATTCAAGCATGAGATCAAGTATTTGATTGAGTCCGAAAGACTTAATCATTATGTCCATGGAAAGCGTAAGATATCCTCAACATCAAAGGTCTTACAGAAGGCAAGGGTTATATGGACAACATTTGGTTCTCCAAATCCTGATTTCCTGATTTGAAGCGAAAGGTCACAAAAGCAGACGCCGACACACTCACAAACTTTTATACTTCTTTGAGTGCAGTTGTGCCTAGGGGAACTCGAGAGCGAGAAGAAAGTATGACAAGCCTCAAGGTGGTGAGGGACAGATATGCCGACTACACTTCTATCATATTTCATCCTGTTGAAGTGTTCAATGAGATGCTTGAAACGTGCATTCTTTGTGAGCGTGGACAGCTGACCTATGAAGCTCCTTTGTTTATCTCTGGCAAGTCAAAGGTAATGGATAAGAAGGAGTTGACGGCAAGGATGTGGAGGCCTGTAAAGTACTTACCTGATAAGTATGCATCCATGGCAGCACAAAAAATTTTAAAGAAAGAATGGTTTTTTGGAAAAAAAGACAAAGACCACTGCATGGAAGAATGCATTAATGTACAGGTGAGGCGTGATGCAGTGCATAGTGCCATCAAGTATTTGCTGTCAGAGAAACAAATTCCACTTACTCATTGTAACATTGACTATAATGTGGTGAAGCATATAGCTTCTTTGTCAACACCCAAGGTAAAGCTATGGGCAAACAGGTGGATTAAAAAGGATGAAGATGGGTCGGAAATAGTAACCTCTTATATGAGAAAAGAAATCCCACAACAGGTGGTTGCATACGTGGAAAGATTAATCAGCGAGATAAGGATGCCGACAGATATGCACCAAAGATTTCAATTCAATGTAGAGGTTACGACAGAGTCTGGAAAGCTTGTGAACTTCAGGGGAGTCTCAGAAGATGACTTCTTCAAGAATGAGTCAGCATGGGATAAGCCACAACTATTCTTTATCAATGAAGTTTCTAGCGATGATATCCATAACTTCATTGATAGAATAGCATATACCACCATTAGCAAAGTGGCGATTTGCAACATTGTCATTTTTGTTGATAAAAAAGACAAAGAAGCCATGCAGGTTACTCTAGAGCGAGCATATTCATCAGATTTGAAGATCTATAGTGGTGTTTATGTAGCAAAGAGAGGCTAGAGAGAATGTGGCATAGCGATTCAAACTCTTGAATCATTCTTTCTGTGTATGCGGAGTCCCAACCCTGATCACTCCTTACAAAAGAACATAAGAGGGAATTCAAATAATTTGAGATTGATGCTAGAAGAGCAAGATATTCCCAGGTCCATACATTATCAAAAAAACAACTATGGAAGTCCTGCAAAAAGTGGGAGTATCTTGCTTACCATGATGGAGAATTTGCTACCGGCAGGTTAGGAGGTCACCTTGTGCAGGATGGGATATTTATTTGAGGATCTCCTAAGAGAAGGCAACTCCACAAATATTATTGAAAATAAGCATTTCATGGCTTATTTCCAGCTTCAAGCAGATCTAACCACAGGCTATGAAAAAGTGATAGACCACAAGGACATCGATGACATGGATGATTACCTTGAAGATCATAATGTCCCAGTTGATGATGATGAAAAGATGGACTTACATGACCCATTCACAGAGAGGTTGGTGGATGAAGACAAACATGATGATGCCTTCTTTGATAATTATGGCTCGCAGGGTTATGAAAAAAGGCCACTACCACAATACTTAGCGGTATGAACTCTCTATTTCTCAACTAAATACAATTTTTTAAATAAGATTTAAATTTAAAGATAATGAATCTAATCTCTCATATTTGTTTACAGGCAATAGAGGGAGAAGAAATGGATGAAGTCAATACGGAGGCACTCCCTTCTACTTCAACAATGCAACCACCTCTAAATTTGATTGAAAAATCAAATTTAGCTACATTGGATAAAATGGAGAGCTCATTTGAAGTTAGGATCGTTTTGAAACGAGAACCTCAGTATTTAAGCTTTGGTAGAGAGGAGGTTTCAATCCTCTCCAATCCTTTAAAAGAGGTTAATGACAATGTTATCTTGGCCATTCTCAGGTAACGTTTACTTATTTGTTGCTACTTCAATGAGCTAACATTTGTTTATTTATTCACAGTGCAGTTATATATCAGTTTCCTAGTGCAGAATGCAAATCAATTCTATGAGCTAATGTTTGTTTATTTCTTGGTGCAGTGTAGTTATTTCTCAGCTTCCTAGTGCAGTGCAGCATCGTGTCTACATGCTCAATGCTCTCCTTTCTTCTATTCTTAGCTCTTCTCAAAAGACTATAGAAGATGTTTGTACCTGGTTAAGCCCTTTGAATTTAGATGGGGTGCGAGTCATCTTAATGCCTTATCATGAGGCATAAGTATCAACTCTACCCTTATTTTTACTATTTCTTTGGCAAGTTTGTGTAAAACAATAATCATTTTTATTCTGGTCGTGTAGCTCACATTGGAGTCTGATCTTCTGGGACCTTGAACTCAACCATTTATGGTTTGTGAATTCAATAGAAGGCTATCATGCCAACTCCCCAAGGTAATTATTCTCTTAATATTTTTGATACTTTCTTATTTTGTATCTTATGATCGACATATTAATATATTTAATATGTCATGCTGGACAGTGCTACATATCGGCTAGTATCTGCTGTCAGAACAACCACGGAGCAACAAGATCAAGTAGAATTCAAAAGACATCTGCCAGTGGAGCAAAAAGATGGACACAGCTATGGGTGGAGAGTTGCCTACAACTGCATGTTGTTTCTTAGAGAAATTTTTGATTTGGAGTTACTAGTCAAAATGGAATCATATACAGAAGCTGATCTGCTGGCATTTCAGGCTGAGAGTATTCAGCATTTAATTACTACCATTGGGAAACAACATTGGGAAACAACCTGAAAATATGACTACATTGTAGCATGTATAAAACCTTATCTTTATAGTTGTATGCTTGTTCCAACATTTAATTGGGAAGAGGAGAAGAGACTGAGTCTAATGAAAGCATGCTATCTTTATACTTTTATGATTATTTAAACCATTATTTTTATTTGGGATGTGTAAATCTCATAACTTGTCTAATGAAAGCATGCTATCTTTATACTTCTATGATTATTTAAATCATTATTTTTATTTGGGATGTGTAAATCTCAGAACTTTTTAAATTTTTTATCCAAGAGGAGGAGAGACTCACTCTAATGAAAGCATGTATGAAACCTTTTTAAATTTTTGCTCCAAGCAGAGGAGAGACTCACTCTAATGAAAGCATGTATGAAACCTTATCTGCTTGTGTAAGCCTTTATTTGGGATGTGTACATCGCATAACTTTTTTATATTTTTATGGTAGAAGGAGGATGTGGAGGACATAGCAAGTGAAGAAGAATACGATGTAGACTACTCCCTCAATAAGATGAGTCATGAAAATATGAATCTATTGGAGCAGATTGGAAGTTCATTCACTGCTATGTTGTTAATTCGACAACAACCTCATTTTTTTGAATTTGGTGAAGAAGAGATTTCAATCCTCTTGAATCCTAAGAATGAGGTTAATGTCAAAGTCATTACAACCATGCTCAGGTTTGATGCAGCCTTTTCCTTGGCTTTATACTTTGCTTATTTTGATTAAACCCAAGAAGCTAATACTTTTTTTTTTAATATAGTAATGTTATAGCAAATTTTTCGCAAAATATACAAAGCGTTTCATATATGCTCGATCCTCATATTTCGGAAGTGCTTAGCAACAAAGAAGAAACCATAGAGAATGTTTGCAAGTGGTTGAAGCACGTTCCTATGAATGATGCACGAGTTATTTTTACAGCATATTATGAGAAGTAACATCAAACCCTACTTGTTTTTTCTATTGCATTGCTAGAATTGTCTCAAACACAGTAATTATTCTTTATTGATAATGCAGCTCACATTGGAGTCTGGTAGTCGTGGACATCCTTGCGAAGAAGTGCTTCTTTGCCAACTCAATGACATCCGTCCATGGCAATGTGTTAGAGTAAGTATAGACTACACTTGTTGTCACTTCTTGACATGTAGATTGATATGCAATGCACATATTCACTGTTTTTATATGTTTTGATGTGCAGATCAGCTCGAAAGTTAGTAGGTGCTATCGACATAGTAATGCGGCAATGTGACTTGGCACAACAAATAGAGTATATAACATGTCAGGTATCACATCAAGAGAATAGCCACATCTATAATTGTGGATGGAGGGTGGGCTACAATTGCTTTTTGGTACTTGGTCAAATTTTTGAGATACAAAAGGACACCACACTGTCAACATATACGGATTTGCATCTCTATGCATTTATAACATGTACCATTTGAGCAATCATTGATTGCAAAATGAATGCCATCAAAGAGTCACAGAGGATAGAAGACCTCAACTCTACAAACATGGCTTCATTGGAAGAATTGGGAAGCTCTTTTAATGTTAGGGTTATGATTCAACATAGACCTCAGTATCTTGAATTTGGGGGAGAGGAGATTTCAATTCTCTCTACAACTTCAAATGAGGTCAATAACAACGTTATGATGGCCATTCTCAAGTTTGATACAAACTTTTTCTCTACTTGATAATTCAATATTTTGATTAAATCTAATAAGCTAATATTCATTTATTTGTTAGTGTAGTATAGTTATCTCACGATTTGGTAGAGTCATACAAAATCGTGTGTATATGTTGGATTCCCTCTTTTCTCCTATACTTAGCGATAGCAGAAAGACAATAGCCAATGTTTGTAAATTATTACAGCCTTTACATTTACATGGCATGTGAGTCCTATTTATGGCATATCATGAGATGTAAGTATCATGGCAACCTTTATTTTCATCTTATACTGGCAACATTGTGTTAAATAATAATGGTTCTTAATTATTCGTGTAGGGAACATTGGAGTCTGGTGGTTTGGGACCTTGAAGACAACTATTGCTCTTTTTGAAATGTACTCTAGTTTTCATAACATGTCACGCCATGTTTTCTAATTTGATTTTTTAAAATCTTAATTTTTGTCTCTTTTAACAATGTGATGTACTCTATTTTTAATGTACTCTAGTTTTAATAACATCTCACGTCATTTTTTCTAATTTGATTTTTTAAAATATTCCTTTTTGACTCAATGTTTTGTTTTATAAGAGCCTCTTTTTTTAAAATGTTTTATCCAAAATTATCTCACAAAATGAATTTGGACAGTGCAAGAGTCCAAAATTAATGAAATAGGTGTTGAATGTCTATTTGAAAGATAACACTGAATTTGTTAACCCAATAAGATAGACATTCACTTGAAGCCATCCAAGAACAAATCTTTGGATCTACCCAAACCTTTCTTGATCCTCCTCCCATGGATGGATTTGCTCCATAGGCAGATAGTATGGCTACCAGTTTATGGTGGATGGAAGTATTGCTAATCGAAACTATTCTTGTGATCATTGGTTTGTCCAAATCTTTTTCCATACACTAATGGCAATGTGTGTGCACATTTCAAGAGATGAGAATTGCAAAAAAATTAATGTTTATATTGGAAATCTATCCAATAACCACAAGGACCATAAACTAGAGCATTCTAAAATATGAGGCGGATGGCATTCATGGACCTTGCAGATGTGTGATGAATATAAGCTCATTCCCTCATCCTCATAATCTCAATTCCATCAAAGAAGAAGAAAAGACGAAGAGAGAATTTGTGGGGACTCATCGTTTTCCCATTAGAAGAGCAAGAGACCACCAGTTGCTACTATTGGATGCTATTTCATAGAGAAAAAGTGCATCGTTCGATTGATGATTATGGCTAAAGAGTAGTTAGAGAAAACTCTAGGGAAGATCGCTGATGAAAATGATGAGCCAAAACTGTTATAGCTGGACGCTATGATATTAATGAGGAGGAGGTGGTGATGGGTGGAGCATGGGATCCCATATAGGTGGTCGTTGAGGTGTCACGACAAAACTGCTTGATTTTTAAAGACAGAGTGCTTGCCATTCTAGGCTTTCTAGGAATGGAAGGAGCATTGCAATTCAAGCCAGGGAAAACTTTGGATGCATAGCTGCATCACCTGGACCAGGAGCTCATAGCTGCAATGATATGTGATGCTATCTCCATTGTAGAACGTTTTAAAGCTGGGTTGTGGAGGGTGCCTCCCTCTGAAAGGGTGCTTGGCAGGTGAGACATGATGGACAATGGTGATGGCATGCAAGGCATCCTTTCAGTAGCAATGAGCGAGGTGGAGTGATGCATTCGAATTCTAAACAAATTGCACTCCTTGAATCACAGATATGAGGAACTATAACTGGGAGCTTTCACATAGAATTTAGCAATAGCATGGAGCTTTCATTAAGAATTGATTTGCCGAATTAGAACTGATGAGAAAGCAATCGTGGAGGAGAGGTAGGGCTAGACACTAGAGGAACGTGGTAAAGAGCTATCCCTAGGTCCATCCTCTAACCTACATAGAAGCAAGAGTTATGCTACCAAATTTGTGCTACATCCACATTTTAGAGCTGGCGCATTAGGACCATAGGTGCGGTAGACCATTGGTGTTGGCATGGAAGGTGAGCTGAATGTCAGGGTAGTTCATGTAAGGAGAGAGCTCGTCTTTAATGCAGACCTTAGTGGTGGATTGGGAGCTGGGATTTTGAGGTGAAAGAATGATGTGGGAGATAGATGCAGGATACAATCAAAACAAATATAATGAGAAGAGGGATGCAAAGAAGGACATTGCAAAGTGATGGATTCGAACAGCTTGGCACGAGGCAAGGGCAAGCAAACCTTGGAGAAGACCCCTTAAGAATCAGTGTGGGCTCCAGTTTCATGTTCAGGCTTAGCGTAGGCAACATTGCAGGCTTCAAACTCCGTTGCAAAAATTGAGATATTGGAGTTCTTTACCACCCCTTCGTAGGTGTGATCGGAGATGAGGCTATGCCAGTGCTAGAACTCCTCGACTCCATTGAGTATCATACTGCCCACCCACAAGTGAATTGTTCATCATTCCAGCAACAATCCATGGTTCCGGTAAGTAGACTCTACAATGGTCATCATTTTGGTATTCATCCATTCTATTGTCTCGACAAAACATAAATCGTCTATCAAACTGGTGATCATGACCACAATCATCCAAAGACATACTTTTTGTCACTCTAGCACTACATAATCGTTCAAATTGTACTCCAAAAATGCCTTCTACGGGAAAAGCACAAAAAAGAAAAACAAAATTCTATCTATATGTCCCCTTGTTAAGTATAGTAGCTAATAAAGGCACTCTTGATCTAACGGTTTAGGATGTGCCACATGGTTTAATGGGGTTAGAGTATTCCATAGAACCCTCTAGTGCTCGCCTAGTAAAAATCAATCTACAAATATGTGGGTCAAGGAGGTGGAAGAAAACCAAAACATCTCTTTAGGCTGCCTACCGTAAAGATTTTGGAAGTTACTTCAACTTACAACTCGCGATCTTGGAAGTTACTTCAACTTACAACTCGCGATCGGGACGTATAAAGAGCTAATTATATTATAAACGATCATCGTTTAGAACAACGCGATACGTATTAAAAGCTAGTCCATGCTAAGTATTATTATATTACAAACGATCATCGGCGATGTGTATTAAAACTTAAAAGCAAGCATGGATCGCCATTTGACCAACTCGCCGAGGAGCAGCGGTTTGAACGAACTCAACGAAGATATGTTATAATATACAGCGAGTCGGGACTCTGGACTTGGACCCCATCAAAACTTTTTTGGAATGCGTCAATCTCAATTCATTACTCTCACGTAGTTCACTGGCATTGTAGAAACTTCCAAAATCTTGTGAAAGAAAGCCAAAAACTACGTTCTGCAAAATTTGAAACCGGAGAACTACCGTCCAGAAGCAAATGTGATCTGACAGATTACCTGTTATGGAGACACTAACGTGAGTACCTTTCATCGCATCAAATCAAAGAAGTTCGTATAGCAATTCACCACTTCAAAATAGACTCGATCATGCTGTAGTCCTATTCTTACGGAGCCTTTGCACTTCCAACTGCTCTCGAGGCTCTTCTCTCTTCTAAGTTCTGGCTTAGTATTGTTGACCTGGTCTAAGGCATCGCCGATGCGCCATGTAACTTTTTGGGCTACACTGTGCCCTATATCTATTACGTCCGCTTCGACCCTCTCACGCAAACTTATCACTTCATCCTATTGAATCTTGATTGCCCAAATACGTCCAGCAGTGCCCTGATAATCCACTGCAATCGTTCCAACTGTCCACCTCCCCTATTTCAAATTAGCTTCAACGCTCGCACCGACTCCCATTTTCCTAGTGTATGGCTTCCCCGACTTCGCTCCATCTCTCTATCAATCCCTTATTGCCTCTCATCCTTGCAGCTCTTCTCGGTTTGGCCTCTGCGGGACGTTCCATAGTTAACCAGGATGGAACCAATACCCACCATCTTCATTTTAAGGTAAAAAGAACTCGCTGCATGCGACACGATTAGGTTGTTTATAGCGTCCGGGTCCTGATGTTTCTTTTTTTCGGTCAGATTCACTACACCAACGTGACCAGACTGTGCCACACCAAGCAACTTGTGGCAGTCAACGGGAAATTCCCAGGACCCAAAGTGTATGTTCGGCAGGGTGATCGTGTCCTCGTAAAAGTGACTAACCTTGTGGCGCACAACCTCACAATACACTGGTACAGCTCCTCCTGCATAGGCCAGCTTGCTGTCATTGGTTTTTAACGCCGTGATATGATGAATAGTTTTCTGGAGGTGCCCCTCTGAGAGCGATTCGAAATCTGTGTAATGCAGGCATGGAGTCAGGCAGCTGTTCTCGGTTTGGTCAGATGGACCTGCTTATATCACACAGTGCCCTCTGTGTCCACAACAATCCTTCGTCCATAACTTCACAGTTGTCCGAGAAATGGGCACCCTCTTCTGGCACGCACATTTTAATTGGCTTAGAGCCACTGTGCACGGCGCCTTCATAATCTTGCCCAAGCACGGTGTACCATATCCATTCCCAATACAGCCACGGAAGGATTTTCCAATTGTTCTAGGTACGAACATTCTGCTTCTTCATTTTACTTATTGAATTCGCCCCATTGAATTCTATGGTCTGTAGAGGAGAGAAGATTGTGTAAAGCCTGCTATACTCATCGAACACGCTCGTTTGATGTACAGGGGAATGGTGGAATATGGATGTCTTGGATGTTGAACAATACGCTTTAGCAGATGGCGGAGGTTACAACTTGTCGAATGCTCTAACCATCAACGGACAACCTGGTCTGCTCTACAATTGCTCCCAGAAAGGCAAGCATTTCTACTATCACGAAGCCTAATATAGAGACGGGTCGCTTCATAGCTGCTTGATTGCTTGATGTAACCTGGCGTTAAAAAATTCAGTTGGAGCTCCGCGTTAGTCTGATTTTATATTGTTTCTTCTTCTGCAGATGCAGAGATCTTCCATGTGAAGAAAGGAGAAACTTATCTTCTTCGGATAATCAACGCTGCCATGAACTTCCAGTTGTTTTTCCAAATCGCTAGCCATACACTCACCGTGGTGGAAACGGATGCTTCCTTGTCCAAGCCTTACACAACCAATGTGGTTGTTCTGGCACCCGGGCAGACGGCCGACGTACTGGTCACCGCAAATCAAGACGTGGATGACTACTACATGGGCGCTTCCACGTACTCTCCTTCTCGAACAGATTATGTTCCATACCCCAAGGTTGCAGCAACTGCCCGTTTTCGTTACGAAGATGCGAAGCACAAACGGCCCGAGGAGATGAAATTTCCCACGTTTCCCGCCGTTAACGACAGTGGGTACGCGTTGAATTACGTGAAGAGCCTGAGGAGCCTGAACACTGAAAGACATCCCGCATCGGTTCCTAAAACAGTCGACCGGAGCTTCTTTTTCACAGCCGGATATTCCTTGGTAGAGTGCCCCAATGGGCAAGTTTGCCATGGCCCTTTGGGAGAGAAGGTATCGACGGCTATCAACAACATCACCTTCCGCGATCCCGAAGTCTCCATCTTACAGGTTTGTTGTGCGAGCACACCGTTCTATTCACCTCTACCAATTTTGACTATGTAATGTTCGCGTTCAAGGAGTGGCAAGTGCCCAATTATAGCGGCTGATTCATGAATTTCTGTTTTCAGGCATTCTATGAAAATACGCACAGTGCTGGAAAGCCCGGAATCAGCTCAGATGATTACCAAACTGACTTCCCCAGCGTGCCACTCGTCCAATACAATTATACCGGGGTCACTCTGCCGAACCTGCACGCACAGTCTGGCACAAAGGTGGAAGTGGTGGACTTCAAATCCAATGTGCAGCTGGTCCTTCAGAACGCGCGCACTTTGTTCTTCGAGAGCCATCCCTTCCACCTGCACGGGTACAATTTCTATGTAGTGGGTTTGGGAGTGGGGAACTACGATGCGGGAAGAGACCCTGAAAACTTCAATCTGGTGGATCCTCCGGCGATGAACACGGTGGCGATTCCAGCAGGAGGATGGGTGGCCATTCGATTCTTCACGGATAATCCAGGTAAATCTAAGACTCAAATTGCAGACCCTTGTTTGGGTAGGATTAGTGGGCGGCTCTTACTACAGAATTAGCTGCTGCATGCGTGATCAAATGAGCAAGTTAAAACGATAGTGTTACGACAATCGATCGGTGACATTTCTCTCAATGTAAGTTCGGAATCTACGGGCTATTAGTGTGATTAATGATTTCTGCCGCGGCTGCTGCAGGGGTTTGGGTGATGCATTGCCACTTCGAGATGCACACATCCTGGGGGATGGAGATGGCGTGGATCGTGAAAGAAGGCAAGGGAAGCCACGAGAAATTGCCGCCTCCACCGAAAGATTATCCCAAATGCAGCTAGTTACATTTATCCTTCGAGTGACGTCGATCAATGTCGAGTCGCGACCCTTGCTTCCTCAGACTCAGTCTTCGATATTCATCTGAATCCATGCCCCTGAATCGTGAATCCTGATGCATGTCGAAGAAGCCCCAAATAATTTAGTACAACTTCAAAGCGAAAAATCGATCTCGAACGGGAAAATGACGAAGATAGTTTCTCATTTGGTATTTTTCCATTTTTTCCCCATCGGTAAATGAGAAAAACACCAAATGACTAAGATATCTTAGTCCATGGGCCTTATGTCATGGAAGGGAAATACTTGTGCAAATGCACCATGGAAAATAGAGGGGAAATACCCTGGAAATAGAGTGGGACCATGGGAAATAGCAGTCCATGCTCTAGAGCTCAAGATGTTGATTCCTACACTCTTGAGAACCATTGATGCGGCATTTCCTTTATAGCATGTCTCACTTTCCCTTTGATCCTTATGTCATGCACCAAGGGAAAAACATCCAAAATATGCTTTTCCATGTGAAAAACATCCAAAATAGCCATCCTTATTTTCCCCCTTTTTACCCTCCATGACAGAAGCCTCTAAGGCCCTCTAGATCACCCAACACATGTACCTCATTCTTTGTGGGGACCTTGGATAGGTCCTTGTTACATTGTATAAATTCTTGTATTCCAATCTTAACAATACTGGCATTCATAATGACACATCAATGAGGTCATGGTTTTACAAGTACGAATCTAAGTAAATACTAAAAAGGCCTATCTATAATCAATTCTTTATACACTCAATGGACTTGGAACCAATTCTCCAAAATTAGGATGCTATAATAGAGATTGGATGTACAATCTCAAGATTTCTAGGCCACCTTCATTGAAGGACGAGAGAAAGAAAGAAAGAAAGAGCTGTGAAAGCACTTATTACAAGCACATGAATGTTTTGGAAAGGAGTGGAAGATGTGATTGTTGTCATCTAACTAGTCATATTTGCATTAAGTGCCTTTGATATTAAGAAACCTACTTTGGGCAAAGGAGTGCAAAGTTTGTGTGATATGGTGGAACTATAGATAAGTGTTTAAATTTTAATTAGATGATAGGACGAGATGCACCTTTTAAAATAGTTACATAGGCAGCCTAGCATGCTAGTTTGAGCAAGCATTAGTAGAAGGCTCATACTCCTCTACACATTGATGCCCTAAAGGAGGATAAGAGAAGGAATAGTAAAGCATTAAATGTTCTCACTAGAGACTGAGCAATGGGAGATACTGCATTGGTAGATGCCAAAGTATTGATCACTGAGATGGGGGTCAATCTCACCTTTGAGGTAGCCTAGAGAGTGGGCAAGGTTGATGCATTGTTAACGCCTATGGTCGTAAAATTTAGGACTATGGCAAATAGATCCACCTTGATGAGTATGAGGGCAGCTATGAATGGACTAGGACATATCTGGATGATGACCTCATGATGTTGCAAGCAATTTAGCATTAAAGGGAGACTCCATGGTCCTAGTGATGGCACTCAACCTTAAGGGGGGGAATGGGATACATACAAGGAGAGGCAAAGAAATCATACAAGAGAAATCAAAAAGGGAAGAGAGAGATGTAGAAAGCACATGATGGTGTCAATCCCATGAGGCAAGGACATAAGATAGATTGAAAATGGCTATTTCGAATCATACTATCACCTTTGGTCTGACCTAGGGGGTTTCCTAGAGAGCTACACAGACAACGATGTGAAAATTGGGACATGTGGCTCTAGGGGTGTAGTTGTCCTTTTTTAATCACACTTGAGACATGAAGGAGAACATGCACGACACATGTGGATACAAATTTAGCTACCTAGTGCATGATTGATTTTTATTGCTATGTGCTATTTTCCCCCAAATACATCTTATGCACATGAGGTCACCATAGAGGGTCACATCCCATATGAGACAATGTCCTATTCGTGCACATATAGCTTGTCATCTTTTCAGCAGATGCTATGGAGCAAAGCAAAGGCAGTCACACCATTGCCAGATTCAAGGGCATCAGCTTCCCAACATTGCAAACAAAGATGCAGTTATTACTCATGCACAATGGTCTGTGGAACTTGTCAAAGGAGTTACCCAGAAGCCAGAAGGAAATGTAGAAAAAATTTGGCTTTGGTAGGGTTGCAATGACAGGGAAATAGCTTCAATCAGTCTCAGCCTTGCTAACAGTTTGATACACCATTTAGATCTCACAAAATCAGCAAAGGAGGTATGGGAGAAAATGGTGAGATTATTTGGAAAGAAAGCTTTCACTTTAAAGGTGCTTTTTAAAGCAACAGCTAGTTTTTGATTTAAAAAAGGATGAATGTGGTGATCTCAGTGAACATTTAGGATATATTGGGTTTGTCACTCAGCCGCTCTCTAGCCTTGGAGGAGTTGTTGAAGATGGTGACACGATTGCTATGCTCCTCAAGAGATCACCTTTCTCTCAAGTCCTAACTGTTATCTGGCTTGCAAAGATACATCTTATGAAGACATAGTAGCATTGCTTATTGAAGAAGACAAAAGACTCAAAGAGCATAATGACACAAGCGTTGATCCTGACACTGCTTTGATATGAAAATGGAAAGAGAAGAAACATGTTGGATGCAGGGAGACTAGAGACAATGACAGGTACGAAAAGATATGCAGACTGCAGTCTGCAAAATGAATTGAAGTGAAAGTATAAGCAATATAATGACTAACGCTAGTCTAGGACTAGGGTAGGACTAAAAGTCCTAAGAGTTATATATTGACTAACTGGACTAATTGTCCCAAATGGAATAAAATTTAACTAGACTGTCTTAGGCTTACAAGGCTATATCAGGGCTAGGTATAACAAATGCCCCTCCAGGGCATGGCTGAAGTACTCTGGAAACATCTCAAATATACTTCGAATTTATGCCATTGTTACAAATGTGACACTATCATATAAAAATGGAATCAAGTGTAAAGCTTGCCAGCTTCAAACTAGGTCATGGAAATGCTTTGGTGAAGATATCTACCGAATTGTCTTCTGCCAAAACATAACATGAGAATGTCTCCTACTGACAGTTGTTCTAAGATATAATAATAATGGACCTTGATGTGCTTAATACGTGCATGAAACACATGATTGTGCGTAGTGGCTAAAGCACTACGATTGTCAGTGTAGATAGTGGTGGGAGACGAATGATCAACGTGAAGACTTGCAAGTAGTTTCCGGAGCAGATACATTCCATCATAGTTGTAAGAGCTACCATATACTTAGCTTTACAGCTAGAGGTAGTAACTATAGACTTCTTTTTTGCTAAACTAAGAAATCCAAGGAGGAAACAAGTGCAATAATCCCTCTAGAATGTGGCAATGATTACATAAAAAATCCATGCACCTGTGGTCCGAAATGTTGAACAAAATAGGAACCAAACCTTTTTTAAAGTGGCATGCCAAAATTTCAACAAAAATGGCAATGATTTATGGGAGAAAATTATAGCAAAACTTTGAGAAAAATTTACACAAAATTTTGAGCGAGTCACGTTGCTAGAAAGGGTAGCATGATAGTAGAAACATGTTCCTTCTTTAGGTGATGATGTCTCGATGATTTTAGCTAAATATGGCAACAATCGTCTACCCCAAAACATGCGTTGCCCCCTAGTTAAGGGATCAAGCACTTTAGGTTCTATTGGCTCTTCAAGATATGCAAGCTTAGACTCTTCATCCTTGTAGGAGGGTTGGGGCTCTCTAGAGTCTAGCTGTGCTTTATGACTATCTGAGTTGAACCTTGCTCCCATGTCCTAGTTGGCATCAGGCAAATAATTGACTATGCACACCTATTGCAAGATGAATGATGCCTACAAGGGATCTTTCTGGATCCAAAAGGATTGATCTTCATTCTGACTCTTAGATTTACCACATACAGTGGGTGTGGCTCTTTAACTTCCAATTGTCTCCTTCCAAAACCTTGGGTCAACAAGTGGCATGTGAAGATTCTTCACCTCAACTCCATAGTCATCATGTCCACATGCTTTTCCTATCAATTTGCTATCAAGGAGTATTGTATTCTAGGAGATCCTACATCGTGCTCCTCATCTAAGATGGCAATGAGGTAACATCCAATTGTTGGGGCATTGGCTTTTGTCTCTTCTTTGAGGGTTCAAGGCTTGCCACTGCTATTCCCTTGTTTGAGCCTTCTACTTCCTAGTTGTGGCCTCTTTTTCTCCTCCTTTGGAGATTTAAATATCTTTGATTCCCTAGATGCAACCTACACTAAGAAGCTTAGGTAGGAGATTGGAATTTGGTTGAGGATTAGACAGTAGGTTGATTAGAGTGATTTAAATCCAGGTTCACATGATGGGGATATTGGATTCAATTTGGATAGGGAATTGGTCCTATTTAGTGGGGGTGGTCACCCCCCCTTGTATGCTTGGATCACCTTAGCCTTCTTGTTGATGAGGTTGATAGCCAATATGCGTTGATAAGAGAGAGGGGATTCAATCTATCAAAATCATAGTTTTATCAAGAAAAAAAATCTACTTTTGAGGAGAAACAACTTTGCTAGACACCCACTAGACAATTTGAAGGTGATGGATGGACTTTCATCTTCATTGTAGGTAATTGACCTCACCGTGCCACATCATTTATAGTTCTTCTCATCCACCCATAGAATGGAGCTCCTAGACAAATAGAAGAGTAAAATATTAGTATCCAAAAAGTCACCGGAAGCATTTGTGATGTGGGTATGGGTGGATGGTTTGACTATGCTTGAGGGTCTTCATCTCGATATTGCTCTGCTACTAGAAGTCATTGTGAAGGTAATTTATGGTTAATATACATCTTTGATGACCACCAGAAGCAAATAACATGGACTTGGAGACTAGAGAAGTTTGCTTGGTCTTACTTTCCTTTATAACCTTGATAGGTGTGGCTTTAGGGAAGACCTTAGGAAATCACTTTTCGAAACACTCCCCGTCTTATGTACAATATTTAACTCCAATGGTCTACACAAAGACAAGGAGAAGATTTTCAATTAAATTTAAATCCATTGTAAAAATAGAACAAAACTACAAACAAATAGAAAATGGCCTTTCTGAAGGAAAAGAAATTATTTCTTGATGTAACAACTTTGTGGAAATGGGAAAAGAGGCTAAAGATTCTATCAGATACCAATGAGAAAATTGAAAAGAAAAATACACAAAAACATAAATGAAATCAATCTTGAGGATAAACTTGTATAGGTTTTCAAAGAAACTTGATCGAGTTTAGGTGGAATTTCACAAAATTCATAAGATGCAATTGTGTTCAAACAAATTCTCATGAAGTCTAAGGGAAATCTGATGCTCGAGATCGAATTTGCCAAAATTACATGCAAATACAACACTTGATATTAGATTTCATAGACTGATCTCAAGGACTGGATTAGCTTGTAGCTTCTATGGTGTCATGATTCTAATATGATACCCAAGCGTGGATTAGCCTCCAAGCTCATGCAAATTTCAACCTTGGGATTGGTTAGCCTACAATCTCCAACAAATCCAATCTTGAGGATTGGATTAGCATGCGCCTCTAAGCTAATCCAATCCAAGGGATTGATTTAGCTTGCAAGTTGTTGGCCTCAAGTTTCCTAACCAACTTGAGTCAAATCTGAGTAATTAGGCATGGGCCAACTAGGAGCTACCAATGAGAAGTTGAATAGCACAACCCAAGAATCAAGGAAGATCCAACATAGGACATGCCATGGAGCCAATCCCTAGGAGCAGTTTTACGAGTTCCTAGGTTCAAAAGGAGATTCACCAAAATTCACTAGTCTAGAGTTCTAGATGTTTAAGTCAAGAGTTTGATGTAGAGTGAGCTTTTGACTCACCCTCTCTTTGGTCTTTTTATCTGAGTCTGAGTGCAGCCTCCATCTCTTTAATTAGTATAGTGCCTCAAGCCAAGGTGAGAGTTTGTGTGTTTCTAGTTGTTGAATAAGCACATTGCAAAGGATTGCAACCCACTATTTGTAATAGGATAAGGCCTACTTTATTGTACATGTACTTGGTAACTCGGCTTGTTATTGATTTTCTACAATGCTTGTGCTTCTCTTTGTTCATGCTTGCCTTCCCTATCTCCATAAGTTTTTGCCCACACAACACAAATCCCCATGATAGAACTCTCAACAACTGACTCTTGCACCCTAGCACTAAGTAGGTTCCACACACCAAGCAAACCTCAGAGTGAAAGAGAGCCTAGAGGGCATCTTCCACCCAAGCACAGTTTGCATCCAAGAACAACAATCATTGGTCAATGGAGTGGTGAGGAGAAATTACCATAAACATTGGCAATCATGCTAGGGACTAATGTGTTGAAAGAAGTGAGATTGAGTCTTGTGAGCATCAATTGATGCTACTAGGCAATGACTTACAATAATTGGCTGGGATAGCATATTATTATAAATAATACATGCAAGTGTCAGGGATGATTTGGAGTGTTTGAAGACTTGGTTGACTATTGTTGTTTGGGTAGAGGAGTGTACCCAGACAACTTGTAGGATTCTTCAAGCTTTGTCCAATGTCTAATACACACTCAAAAGGTGCTAAAGGTATACATCTTCTCTCCTGAACACCTATGTTGAGGTGGAAGAATTTAAAAAGACTTGGCTATGAAAGCTGGAATGGAATTGGAACAAGGGAGATAGACAGTTGATGGTGGTGAGTGGAAGTAATAGTAGTGATTTCAAGGATGGAGAAGGCTTGGCCATGTGCATGAGGAGGTGGCATTGGACTACTAAATTAACAATAGGAGCAAGCTAGTCCCTAAGCTTTATTCAAGACATCCCAAGAGGCTCATCATGGGAGAGTCCTCAAGATGGTGTCATGAGATTCTGAGAATTTATCCACAAAGAGCCAGGATTTGTGCCGTCCAATGATTCTCACCAAGAGCTGAGCCATGAGTGTGGCCTTTGGCTTGGAAGATGTAAGTCAAGTTTTGAGGCTAGATGAGCCTTGGAGATAGATCCCAACCAAAGAAGGCCTACCTTTACAATGGAGGTGGAGCAAGAATCAAGATGTGGACAAAATTCACCAACCAGACCACATGCTATAATATTATCTTTGATTGGTGGAAGGTGAGTCTATGTGGAAGATTGATTGGAGCATGAGGAAGTGGCTATGACTGCTTAGCATTGCGGTGCTTGAGTACTAGGTTGAACACATGGTAGCCATAATCTTATAGCATTTTTAAAATATTATCTCTGATTGGTGGAAGGTGAGTCTATGTGGAAGATTAATTGGGGCATGAGGAACTAGCTATGACTGCTTAGCATTGTGGTGCCCGAGTACTAGGCTGAGCACATGGCACCCATGGCCACAAAGACAGTTGTCAATATGGAATGATTAGTTACCCAAGTCTAGTGGGTCACTGAGCTCCTACAACCTAAGCATTATGTCTTACTGTAGTTGGATAGGATGACCATGACAAAAAAATCACACACTTGTCAAATTTGGGTTATGAATAGGATGCCTAGATCACCACGTGACCCTATAGACCCTGACCCAGTCATCGATGTGCAGCTACAACTAGAGAATCCCAAGTCGATGCATGTTAAAACAAAGGCAACATAGCCTATCCACGTGAAGTTCTAGAATTTCAAGGGTGTATATGATGAAGATGCCTATAGCCATTTACACAATTTTCTATGAATTTTTCCTGTTAATGGTGCCACGAACAAGGAATACATGAATTACTTCCCTTGTATTTTGAAATAGACAACCCAATGATGGTTTAACCAATGTGGTAAATAATTATAACCATGTAAGAGTACACCTCAAATTTGTAACAATAAAATTGAAATTGTCTCCACTGCCACTACCGAAAGGATACTCCTAAAATGTACCAATAAGGTATCATATAAAAACGTGGAGATAATATTGTATCTAATCTGAATTAAAAAATAAGTATATCATTTTAAAGGAAAGCATACAATATCTCTATGTGGCATTATTGCATATCATAGAGAAAAACCTACAAATTATTTCTTAAAATTTTATTGAAAGTAATATGCTTTGGACTATAGATGGAGCAACTCATGAATTCATCCTTTCGCTTCAAAAGTCATTCAAAATAAACTCTCAGGATTGGACTCCCAACTTCAACATAAAATCATATAAATGAATATCGTATATTTGTATATATTAACAAAAAGGCCATATCCCACCATAGGAATAATTAAAAAAGAGACAATATTGAGATGTATCATGAGGTATCTAGAGGGATTTAAGATCCTATATCAAGGGGAGAAATTAAAACAAACTCCACTATATAAAGCCTCAAAACATTTTTGATGATGACAAAAAGTCCCAACTAAATCCGGGCAGGTAGTTGTATTGAACTAGAATATATTTAGTGCTTCCTAAAAATTGTTGAATAATATTTTCCATTTTTACTTAATTTTTAAAGTTAATTTAGAACATAGATTTATGTAAACTTGCGATTTGAGAAGAATTAATTATGATATCAAGAAGAGCACTATAATAGTAGAAATATTTGAAATACACTACAATATTTTATAAGAGTAACAATACATGAAAATTTATGTAGTACACTTAAAAGTGCTTATTATTGGATTTGTTTTAAATGGAGTTATATATCACTAAAAACATGACGTATTTAAAAGCATTTTTAAATAATAGTTCATACATGAAATATTTTTTGAGTTTTGGAAAAAATTAGTAATGCTTTTAAAATGAAAAAATTGAGTAATATATGCTATGAATTAAGAGTCCTTCAATTCTATGACTTTACTATAGTTTGAAATAGGAAGTCCCATGGGTTCGGTTATCATAGCATATTTTAGAAGGTAATATGATAGGCCTGTGTTGGTTATTTTTTGAATATTCATATGTGTTTGCCACAAGAGTAATATTCCTGCATGGTATGGAACGACATTATGATGTTCTAGGGATGAACGGAAGTAGATCCATCTTTGTGTGAGAGGATCTAAAATAGGTTTAGTTTCTAAATGTATAGGATATGGAAATCCATATTTGCATTTGTGGTTTGTGCTTGAGTCAAATAGATTGCATGTTGGCCTACATGTGTGGATTTGTTTCCTCTTTACCATATAGTTAAGCTTTATTTGAATTGGATTCTCTCGCCACTTATTAAAATCATTCATGTAATGGATATATGCATCTATCTGGTTTGTTACGATCTCTATGTCTTGTTCATCTACCCATAGCATTATGCGTGCATGCATAGATTCTCGATTTTGTACGTCATATCTTATGATGTGATGGTTGACTCTACCTAGTAGTCCTTTATCACACAGAATATATCTTGCTAAGAATTGTTGCAATCTAACATGGAAGAGCACTGCGCATTCAATTGGACAATCTCTCCTGATGAAGTTCTTATTGAATTATTTAGCAATGGTTTCTATTTGATCGATTTCACACCATCTCGTGGTTGATACCTCATCTGCAATAAGTGTAAGGAATATATTGGGAAGGCACCATGTGTCAACCATTGCCATTAGATCTTTTAAGTTTCTACAGTGCCATGAAGGAGATCCAGGGATAGAGCTTGGTATTTGAAACTTATGAATACGTCTAATTATCTCTTGTTCAGATATTCTTGGATCTTGTTGTCTTTGTTGGTGGATATCTCTTTGTAATACTATAGTTTGAGTAGAATTTGCTATTATAATAGATTGACGTATTTGGTAAATCAATAACAAGTATGGTTTGTAAAGAGTGAACACGGAGAACAATGTTGATATTCTCATTTTTAAATATACATTGAAGAACATCTTGCCATCATGAGCACCATATCCGAAAGGATAGAGGAATGGGACTAATGCATACTCAAGTGTTAATTCGTCATATTGTGATAGACCTTCCATAGATGTTATGAGCTAATGCTCAATAATTCTTGTTGAATCATGAAGTACAATTGTGTCGACATCCTGCGATGTTTTTTTTCTAATTGATGAGTTGTAGGTAGCATGTTAATTTGTTCTAGTAATGACAAGTAGTTGTCCTCATGTGCAATTTCCATAAGATCGATTGGTGAGTAAGCAGAATGTCTTTCAAGAATATCAGAAATAACTTCTAAAGAAAGAACAGTTACTCCTAGTTTTGGATGTGGTTGTTCATGCATTGTCAAGTATTTTTTAAATATGGGATTTGTTCTAGAGTTAAACACTAGAACATGTTTCGTTGTTGATAGTAAGTTTGTTGAGTTAGTACAAAATATTTGTTGGTGAATCCAACATATTAGTGGATTATCCAACATCGATCTTCTTTGTAGTATACCTATTGCTAAAGATGTAATACCTTTAGAAACGTTTAGGGATATATCGATTATAGAAAGCATTTGTATTTGAAATATGTCCGCACCTAATACATTCTGTAAATAATCTAGATCATAGGGAACCAAGTACAACTTTCTGAATGGACTATCTATGCATGCTTTACAAGCCATTTTTTATCTATGTCCTAGGCCATTTTCTACATGCAAACTTATGAACATATTGGATAAGTCATATGGTGTTATACTTGATTCTAGTAGTAATATTACTAATTTTAACTTTGTAAAAGAACCTGTGTTAAATTCTATTTTACCACAAAAAACACAATATTGCATCTTCAAAATATATTGAGAAGTAATTTGGTTCCATTCTTTTATAAAATTATCGATGAATAGCCATGAAGAGAAACTCGGTTGTAATCGTCTTTTCTTGTTTTCTATGCTAATGTAGGAAGCATGTTCTCTTCTTTCAATAAGTGACCTTTGTGGGGGTTAAAGGTCACTGTGCCTTAACCCCGGTTATGTACAATACTCAAACACATATATAAATGAATGAAAAAGAAGATTAGGGTGGTTCTGCACCCACCAAAACTTGTGTGGCTCTCTGTCTCTCTCTCTCCTTCTTCCATTCTTGCTTCCGTTGAGAGCACTCTCAACTGGTATCAGAGCACTAGTATCAGGGCATTGGATAGTATGCTCACTAGTTATTCTCCCTTAAAGGCACATTGTCCTTTAAGTGGGAGGTTGTGGGGGTTAAAGGTCACTGTGCCTTAACCCCGGTTATGTACAATACTTAAACACATATATAAATGAATGAAAAAGAAGATTAGGGTGGTTCTGCACCCACCAAAACTTGTGTGGCTCTCTGTCTCTCTCTCTCCTTCTTCCATTCTTACTTCCGTTGAGAGCACTCTCAACCTTTTCATATTTTTAAAGTAAATTATATGTTAAAGTAGAAGCACCTACTTTATTTTCCCATTGTAGATCAAAGCGTTAAAAATGACTTGAAATTCAACAATTCAAACAATCTGCAAACAGAATATCAAGGTTGTTAACACTTTATATTTTTACCAATTGGAATATAGCATATAGGAATTTGAATGTAGTATATAGAATTTTGAATTTGGAACATGGTAAATAGCTCTTTCTTTTTGCACATAGGAGTTTCTGTTTAACATTTATTTTTTTGCATGTTTTTGGTAGCTATTTGAATTCGGGATATAGCATTTTCATTTATCACTTTTTATATATATGGTAGCAATTTGAATTTGAGATATAGCACTTTGAATTTCGTACAAAGTATTTTGCATTAAGAATTAGTACTTAATCATTGAGCAACTACCATTTTTGCATTTAGCATATAGCGCTTTGTATCCAATGCATAAACAAATAAACTTAACCACACATTTGTGTGGGGGGAGAGTCGGCACATCTTCTCTCTAGAAATTATAAGACCAAGGAATGTGCCCTTCCTTGGGTTCATATCATTTTGCCTTTTGCATTAACATATATTTTTTTGCATTTTTTTGGTAGCTATTTGAATTTAGGACATAGCATTTTCATTTATCACTTTTTATTTTTATGTAGCAATTTGAATTTAAGATATAGCACTATGAATTTTGTACATAGCATTTTGTATTGAGAATTAGCACTTATCATTGAGCAACTAGCATTTTTGCATTTAGCATATAGCGCTTTGTATCCAACACATAAAAAATAAACTTAACCACACATTCGTGTGGGGGGAGAATTGGCACATTTCCTCTCCAAAAATTATAAGACCAAGGAACGTGCCCTTCCTTAGGTTCATATCATTTTGCATTTTGCACATAGTATTTTTCATATAGCATGTTGCAATTGGAGTTTGGGATATAGAACATAGCATTTTACATTTTTGCACATGGTACTTTGTTTTTAGAAATGTATGATTTTGTGTTTTGTACATAGTATTTTGCATGTAGCACATAGAATTTACTAACTAGTATTTTTGCATTTAGCACATAGCACTTTGTATCCAACACATAAACAAATAAACTTAACCACACATTTGTGTGGGGGGAGAGTTGGCACATTTCCTCTCCAAAAATTATAAGACCAAGGAATGTGCCCTTCTTGGGGTTCATATCATTTTGCATTTTGCACTTAGTATTTTGCATATAGCATGAACAATTTGAGTTTGGGATATAGAACATAGCACTTTGCATTTTGCACATGGTACTTTGCATTTAGGAATTTTTGCACACAGTATTTTGTATATAGCATGTAGCAATTTGAGTTTGGGATATAGAACTTTGCATTTAATTTTCATTTAGGTATTAGTGTTAAAATGGCTAACATGCCATATCAACATCTTGGGTGGTTCTTGTTCTAGGTATATGTGCAGCGAGCTATATGGTGTGTTGACTTTGTATGGTTTCAAGCTTGCAGAAGAGAAGCTAGGAATGAGGGGGGGCTTTCCCACACCTAGGTTAGATGGGCACCAAAAGAGTGGGCTTGTGAGGAATGAAGGCTTCTCTCTTCTTGAAAGCTTGTATGATGAGATCCATTTGTTGAGGGATACGAAATCATATTTTGGCAGGTATGGAGGAATTGTGAGTGGTCCAAGGTTGCAAAGAAGGTGCTTAAGGAGCTACAAACTAGAAACCCTTGTCATATACATACATTGGATGAGCACAATTAGATTGGCTTTGCAAGGAATTATGATTGCTATCCTGAAAGCTTGAATGAGGAAATCCTTGTTTAGTTCTTAGAGTGAGGGTGTGCATCAGTAGCATGGATATCTGGATAATAGATTTCTGAGTAATGTTCTTGTCATGCTTTAGCTCACTTGAGTTGCCCTTGCCCTGCGCCTCACCGAACTCTTTGTTGTCTTGTTGCTGCATGAACTATTTTGTCATTCTTGTCTTACATAGTCTATCTCGGTAACCTCGATGAGGAAAGGAGTACTAAAAAATGGTGAAATCATGGTAATGACAAAAAGAAACCCACTACTGGAACATCAAGACTCTGCATTCACTCCCCTCCTAAGCGTTAAGATTCCAACCCAATCAGGAGACTGCCTTGTATACATTAAATATTGCAAAGTGACTCTGCTCATAGTTGATGCGAAGTTCAGAGGATGCTTTATGGGAATGTCAAGAAAACTCTTTGCAAAGAGTATAGACCTGCTAATGAAGAAAATGCAAGCTCACACTTTATGCCTTTTGCCGAAGATAGCATGGCCATAGCAATCGAGCAAGAATAAAGGGCAGCATAGGAAGCATAGCTTGTCATTGTTCAACTCCATTTGGAAGTAGTCGCTTAGTGGGGACAGTGACAACCCCCTCCATCATCAACGTATTGCACAACGTAGACAAGGAAATCCTTTGGGCAGTTTGATTATCAAATAAGTGCATGAAACTGTGTTTGGGCAGGTTGCTTCTAGGAGCTCTTTGATTTAATCTATGAAGGATAAAGCATGGAGCCTTAGTGAAGGTTTCGGCAGAGTTGATTGTTGGCCATTCCAACAAATAGCATCCCTAGCCATATTCAGACTGCACTTTGGATTCCTCAATAGCTAAGGTAGAGTAGACACAAAGACAAATACACAGACCTATGCCTTGGCTACCTCAATAACTAAGATCCTCCAAATCTAGAGTTTATGTGACTAAGCTTGTTTTTCCCTCACCAATAGTGACCTCCATCAGATTCTCCGAGAAATACATAGTCAGATTGCAAGAAGGGTTGGAAAGGGATCCATTTGTTGGCACACTTTGGTCGACATGTATGGCAAATGTGGCTGCCTTGCAAACATAAGGGAAGAGATTGATAAGATTCCAGTTCAAAGTGTGGTCTTTGGAGGGCACTAATTTTGGGATATGCCCATTTGTCAATATGTATGCAAAATGTGGCATGCTTGCAACATCAAAAGAAGCATGTGACAAGCTTAATTATAGGGTATCCTGAATGTGGGCTTGGTGACAAAGCACTAAGCTATTTCAAACAGATGCAAATGGATGGTGTTTCTTTGGATGATGTCACATTTATTTAAATCTTGAAAGCTTATGCTAGCATAGGAGCCATAGACAAGGGTTGAGAAATGCATGGGACAATTTCTAGAAAGATGCTGTGACATTTGCTTGAAGCTTGAAAGCTTGTGGCAATGTAGGAGCAATAGAAAAGGGCTGAGAAATACATGTTGAGATCATCAGGAAGGGGTGGGAAAGAGATCCTTTTCTTTGGAGCACCTTGGTCAATATGTAGTCTTTGACATGCTTCTAGTTCAAAATGTGGTCTCGTGCAATGCAAATAATTGCAGGATATGCAGAATATGAAAGTGTTATGAACGGTTCCAACAGGAAGCTATATTTCTGAATGCTATATCCCAAGCCTATTTCAATGGATGCCAAAGTTTAAACTCCCACCATACACTCAGGTATGTGGGATGGATGAGTATTGTTTACCAGTAAGTCTCTCTCCTTTTGCCTCACATCCTCATAAACACATGTCCCTCCTTCTGTAGAGAAGGTGGAAGGAAAAGGGATGATGAACAAAAGCAAGGACTAGTAGAGTGGCGAGAAAAGATAGAGAGAGAGAGAGAGAGAGAGAAAGAATAGGGAACCAAATGAGGAGAGAGTCAAAGGGCATGATTCGATAGACCTCACACCAGGTGGTTACTCACATGAGGATAGAGATATGTCCTCTCTTTATGACATGGGGTTGAGTGAATGCAGCACTTGCTAGATAGTGGTCCACATCATGAAGACCATAGAGTAGGAGGATAGACCTAGACAATTCGAGTAACACTAGCATTGTATCATTGATTTTCTTCGTTGATGCTAGCTCTCACCCAATCTTGAGCCATTTTCAGATGAGCTTTCCTCTCCCCTTAGCCGCCTAGTGGAGTTGGTCCCATAGATATCATACACAGGTCCATCTACTTAGATGGACAGTCAATCGATTGATAGCTAGCTAGGGGATGGAGTTTATGGTTTTCAATCTTATGAGTGACTATTGTCAGATTGAAATTGCACTATGTTGTGTTTTCAGAGAATGAGTTTGGGAATGTTCTTGGATTCATCTAGGTATATGTCTGAAATTCTAGTACTCAAACTTGACTTAGTTGGTTATTTGTATTCATTCGATCATTTTCTTATAGCCACTGTGGAGGGAAACGAGTCTTTTGTGTGTTTCTATAATATATATGGGACTCCAAAGCATAGTAGGTAAATTGTTACAGTTCGGGCGAGTGATACACGACCCCACTTGTTTGTGTTTGTAGCAAAATTTCAAATTTCTGGTCATTAAGAGCGAGCTTCTTTGGAAAATAGACCTGAGGTTAACTCTCAGCCCACAGTTAAGGATGGCTATGGGGATGGGAAAAGGCCTCCATTGGGGCCATGTATAGTTCCCAAGGGCTGGGCAAAGACCAACACAAGAAGCAACATTGAGTGGGGAGGCTGATCCATTTATATGATTGTCCCAGCCTTAGGTTAGTTGACAACAATGGGATTATAGTGTAGCTCCAATGTATTATGATTGTTGTACGAGTGTTTAGCCTCTTTGATAGGGCATTAGGAGTGGAGATATAGCTTGGATGATGTCTTATGTTATCTATATATGGAATGTTGCATAAGCTATCTCAAAGATGAGAAGTGAATGTGCTTAAGGCATCTAATTGAAGTCTGATCTAATTGATAGTGCTGGTGCTACTCCTTTTTGCACCTCAAAGGCTCCAAATATGATATTATGAGGGCACAAGGCCCTCCCTTTAATAGAGGATGAGCCCTCCAAAACTGGCCGACCAGTAGGGGGATTTGTACTGTTCCCCCCTGACCGACTTTATGCAGGTAGCCCTATTTAAGGGCCCTTGATGGCCCTCTTGAATTGCTGCTAGGCCCCAAGGGTAGCCCTCATTGGGCCCCATCCAGAGGCACATCAATGGTTAGGTGGCCGGCCCCCCATAGTCTCCACCTCTACCCCTTTGCTACACCGCATTGTAGGGTCTCTTTCACGCCATGGAACTGCTCTACCAACCACAATATGGCCTGCTTACAATTGATGTCATCACCATGTGGTAGCCCTATTTCTCCTATGTAATCGGGTCCTTTCTCCATGTGGACAGCATTTGGATCTCCTTCTACAAGATCTTCCCCTCAGGAAGCCCTTCCATTGCGAGGTATCTCTTCATATGTG
The DNA here is from genome assembly GCF_047967505.1 of Dipteris shenzhenensis. NCBI lineage: Eukaryota > Viridiplantae > Streptophyta > Polypodiopsida > Gleicheniales > Dipteridaceae > Dipteris > Dipteris shenzhenensis. The sequence goes on from NC_141611.1 coordinate 24,159,927, forward strand.
CTGCTCACATGATAGCCATCATGCTGTCCATGTGGCAGCCCTTTCTTTTCACTCTTTTCAACAATATGTGATCTAGTGAGTCCCTTGAAAGTCCAAAATTTATGCTTGTGCATCCTTGGTCTTGAAATTGAGGACCCTAGAAGTACAACCACCCCATTCTGCATGCGCCTTTGGATGTCCTCATATAGTATCCAAGAATGGTGATACCTGCCCTCTCTGTGTAGAAGTCCTAGCATAGTCAAACATCTGTGGAGGGATGCACGACTGGTTATTCATTTTCTTGCCATAGGGGTTCTTGATTGTGTGTGCACAATATGTATTCACCCGGTTTTAGACTCGATTGTGGATCCACCTTCCTATTTCTTTTGGTTAGTGGCTCGCAGTGGCCTCCTAATAGGTCCATTACTAGAGTAGATGAGGAGGGATGACACATGCCACTTCTATATAATAGGGGTTGCTAAGGATCATTACAAGGATGGTTGAGGATATGGTAGCTTGACCAGGCAACATATCTTCTCTATAGCGATGGTCTCCCTTGCAAACCTGTGGATGCAGAAAAAACTACAAATCAGAGTTTCAAATTTGTATGCCACCCTCACGAGTTTGGATGCAGTACTATGTCATCCGATATGGATTGCTAGGGACAGCTCTATGCTCACTGTAAGCGTTCCAGGATAGATTTAGATGCCTATTTCTTGGAGTGATTAAACTTGGTGTGGGTGTTCCTAGAGTAGAGGCAACTCCCTTGAGGCCAACTTATCAGAATTCAGAGAAGAAATGCTACTGGTTGCTGGAAAATGCAAATTTCTACATTCGAAATTTGTTCATAGCTCCTCCAAACAATCTCGAATCAGCACCAGACTTCAGGAGCAGCCTCAAAAGCTTAGGGCAAATAGATCAAGCCAAGAATGACTGAATTTGGTGTAGGAAAATAGCAGATCTTCTCTTTCTTGCACTTGAGAGAAAATCCCTTCAATGTTGACTCAATCCTCCATCATTTTAGGATTCTCATACATAGAAATGATCAGTGAAGCAAGGACTATCCACTCCTACAAAAAGCCCCAAATTCTGAGTGCCAAAAAAGGAGTGCAATAGGATGGCCAACCAGCCTCATTTTGGATGATAGCAGAGGGCTGTTAGGCATCATGGGAGTTGTATGCATGGGCCATATGGTTGCACAGTGGAATGACGAGCTATTGTATGCACTGTACGGATTGCACGGAGCCCTGGTTGGATCATAGATAGCACAACCATATAAAATTCATAGGCTGCTGGCTGTGTGTGTGTGTGCATGTGTGTGCGTATAGACTAGCACACAAAGCAGTTCCATTTGGTGCTCTACAGGCTAAAATCATACGGACTATACGGACATTTCGTATGCTAATATCAACTGCTGGCCAAATGGTTGGGTTGTATGGAATTGTAGGCAGATGGTATACCAAGCTGAGTACCACTTGTGGCTGTACGTGTTGTATGTATAATTCTTTATAATTCAAGACTTATAGCTTACACAATCCTTGTATGGGAGTTGTCCATGGCTAGCTACACGAATATGCACTGGCGTGGCAGCATAGGAGTACCTTCTCCTTTGGTTGTGATTGGTTTGGATGGGCCTAGTTGGCTAGTAGCTCCCATGCTCATAGGGGTTCATGATTGTGTTTATAGACAGCTCATTGGTTTGGAATGCAATCCATTACCTTCCGATTTACTGTCCTTCATTTCTTGATGCTTGGCATCCTGTTTTTTGTCCTCTTTTTTGCTATCCTCTTTCTTGCTGTCCTTGAAACCCAAGTTTCTCTTGCATTCAAGCATCGGCTATCTTTGCATTTTCAATCAACTGAGTCATGGAACCAACCTTGGTTTTGATGCAATAGTCACACAACTCATTTGGTAATCCACAATAGTACCTCTATATTTGCTCTTTCAAAGATACATGCCTGTAAGAGATCAATGGTAGCGACACATCCCAAAACCTTTGAGTATAATCCTCAAGATTCTTGCTGTTTTTATATGACAAGTCATGCCAATGTGAGAGTACTTCCACCTCAAAAGTTGGAGTAAGCTAGGTAGAGGAAAATACTTGTTTAAATTCTAGCCAAGTGGAAGGAGCATCTCCTCAAAGCATTAGGTTGGTATATCACCTGAGTGCATTGCCTTTCAAGAAAGTGCCAACCTTCCTGATCTTAGATGCTTATGTAAACAAACCACCCATCAAACTGTTGAAGAAATGTGATGGCTTTATACCTGTCTTGTACTCCATTATATGACTCAAACTTGACATGAGAGCCACCATCCTTGAATTCCTTATAAACACTAGATGTTGCCTGTCCAAATGGTGGCTGTACATTTAGGCATGGAAGCAAGTGCTATGGGTTGCATACATGGCTCCAGTGTCCTTCCATTGCATCTATGTCCCATGTCAGACCCAAAATCTATGGATTCTATCTGATTTGAGCCTGGCAATGCTTCAGCGAAGCCATGTCCTACACAGATGTCAAGTCCTTTTTGTGATGAGCTGAGCTCAATGCTTGACGCACGATAAAGCTATGGAACCTTAGTGTTGGATGCCCTCTGCATGGCTGATGCAGTCATTATATTCTTGTAAGCTTGCATTGAATGCCCTCTGCATGGCTGATGCAGCCAATCAGTCCAAAACTACATTAAATAGGATTTCTCCTCATCAAAGACAAATCCTTGCACAGAGGAGAGCTTTTCCTTACTGCTCATTTATGATTCCATGAGCACTCAATTCTCTGAGACTGGCTTACCACCTCCTAACATAACTTTTGTAAGCACAGATCCAAAAAAGGGAATCCTCACTCCACTGAAGCAATTTATGTAATAGGCAAGGGTGAATTGGTTATCAAGCTCTCCACACATTATGAGATTTTGTTTTGAGTCCATTCCTCAATTTTCTTAACGATCAACAAATGAAACATGGGCAACATGATAGCAACTATGTGGGCACTAGGGACTGCACAAAAGACTGGCAGATGACTGCAACTTTACAGGAGTACCTTAGGGCAGTAAAAGACATCAATGCAAAGCTATCAGGTTCATGTTAGAGGTTTGCAAGTAGACTGCAGCACCCAGGGTATGTTGGGAGCTACAAAGGTAGCAAAGCAGAGATGTCTATTCCAAGAAAGAAAAGGACGATGAACAAAAGAAAGGACTAGTAGAGTGGAGAGAAGAGAGAGAGAGAGAGAGAGAGAGAGAGAGAGAGAGAGAGAGAGAGAGAATAGGGAACCAAATGAGGAGAGAGTCAAAGGGCACGATTCGATAGAGATTGCGGCATCATTGCTAGCTTTGAGGGAGCCAATGGAGCCATGGATGATTATTGTGGCATAATCCAAGATATTATTAAGCTTGACTTTCGATGCTTCTTTGTGTATGTTTCCACCTCCCACATCGATGGAGCCTCCCACATCTACACCACCTCAGCACGAGTTGGAGACTCGAGATGCACGGATTGCAAAGTTGGAGGCATTGTTGGCCGAGTCTAGGGACGAGGTTAGTTATTTTGATTATTTTAGTTTATTTTTTTGTAGCGTGTTTTGAACTGAAGTTTTTTGGTTAATTCTCACCATGTACACGACATGTTTGCATTGCAGGCACATCTATTGCGACAGGATATGGAGTCTCGTGTATGACTATTGGAGGCAGATTTGGAGGAGTAGAGGATTCGGACATGCATAGCATACCATCATGCGGAGCACTATATTTTGCAGTTGAGACATATTAGTCATGATCCATCTCGCCATAAAATCGACCCCAGTGTGGCCCTATACCCCGCTCCTTCTGTAGATGTACCGACTAGGACACCCATAGATGCAGCAGTCATAGCCAAGCTTCCTACTGCCACTTGCGTCCTTTGCCACGAGGAGTTTGACATCGTAGGGTGGTTTGGACTAGGGTGCAGCCACATCGCACATCTCCATTGCATGACCCGCCACATGCTGGCACGATCAGTGTGCCCTGTATGCTTTTGCTGACATTGATGTGGCCACATACAGAGGACTAGGCATGGATGATCTGTATCCTGGTCATCGTCAGGCCATTGATCCATTTGCCCACATGGTCTTGACAGAGCACTACAGGGAGGAGGCACAAAGAGCTTTGCTGATGCAGGAGGGTGCCGATACATCTGTGGTTGCAGCGTGTGTTCCACGACACTTCTCATATGGTGATTTCATGCCAGGTGACGAGGCACGAGTAGAGGAGGCACGTCGTATTGAGTGAGAGGCAGAGCTGCAGACATCATTGCAGCAGTGGGTGGAGCAGCAGCTTGGGCGGGGCCGAGACCAGCATCTTCTACATGTAGAGACGATTACTCGCGCTGGATTTGAGGCACAAGTATTCGAAGATGCACGACTTTGGGAGCTGAGACGCACATACATAGAGGAGGCGAGGGAGGCAGAGATGGTAGCGGTGGCTCATGCAGCATGCCCTCCTCTTCATCAGGTTGAGGCTGGCCCATCTCATGCAGGAGATGAGGCTGGCCCATCTGATCCGGCTTTGCCTGAGGGCACATAGTGGATGGTTGGGCAGCGGGTCATACAGGAGCCACGTCAGAGGATGACTAGAGGATCATATGTGGAGTTATCAAATTCTGATTCAGGATGATTGTTTAGGCTTCACACATTTCTTGTGTAGGGATGCACTTCTGCACGATGATGATGATGATGATGTACACATTCATTTTTTGTACTTTCATGATATTGTTCTTACTTTTATGATATATGAGCATTTTTGTACTTTCATGATGTTCTTCTTACTTTGTTTATCTCAGTTTATAGTTTGTTCAAATCTAACATAAACATTTAAAATTAGGAGTATGATTTTGAATTTCAAATATCTCAATTCACACATCTAATACATAAGGTATTTAAAAAAGAATGCCATGTGAAGTAATTGTAAACATTAAGCATTGACAAAGTGTTCAAGTATAAGGTCTCTCTCTCTCTCTCTCTCTTTCTCTCTCTCTCTCTCTCTCTCTCTTTCTCGTGCTATGAAATTTATCATTTTGAATATCATATTGAATTTTATATATATCAATGTTACACTAAACCTAAGAGCCGTGCGAAGTTTCATCCCCATGTGCGTATTTAAAATTAAGAGTAAGATTTTGAATTTTAGATATCTCAATTCACACATCTAATACATAAGGTATTTTAAAAATAATGCCGTGTGTCATAATTATAAACATTAAGCATTGAAAAGGTGTTCAAGTATAAGGTCTCTCTCTCTCTCTCTCTCTCTCTCTCTCTCTCTCTCTCTCTCTCTCTCTCTCTATCTCTCTCTTCTAGAGCTCTCTCGTGCTATGAACTTTATCATTTTGAATATCATATTGAATTTCGTATATATCAATGCTTGCCATTTTTCATACGTAGTCTCGGGTAGCCTAAGAGCCGTGTGAAGTTTCATCCCCAACAGGGTTTAGGATTTAGGGTTTAGCGTTTAGGGTTTAGGGTTTAGTCGTGCTAGTAGGGATTGTAAAAATGTATGCATTATACCTTCCACGTGGCGAATACCAAATTAGTTGGAGACCAAATCTTGCATCGATGAACGTCTAGGGTAGCCTAAGAGCCGTGTGAAGTTTCATCCCCAACAGGGTTTAGGGTTTAGGGTTTAGGGGTTAGTCGTGCTAGTAGGGATTGTAAAAATGTATGCATTATACCTTCCACGTGGCGCTTACCAAATCAGTTGGACACCAAATCTTGCATGGATGTACGTCTAGGGTACCCTAAGAGCCATGTGAAGTTTCATCCCCAACAAGGTTTAGGGTTTAGGGTTTAGGATTTAGGGTTTAGGGTTTAGTCGTGCTAGTAGGGATTATAAAAATGTACGCATTATACCTTCCACGCGGCACAAACCAAATCAGTTGGACACCAAATCTTGCATGGATGTATGTCTAGGGTAGCCTAAGAGCCGTGTGAAGTTTCATCCCCAACAGGGTTTAGGGTCTAGGGTTTAGGGTTTAGGGTTTAGGGTTTAGTCATGCTAGTAGGGATTGTAAAAATGTACACATTATACCTTCCACATGGCGCATATCAAATCAGTTGAACACCAAATCTTGCATGGATGTACGTCTAGGGTAGCCTAAGAGCCGTGTGAAGTTTCATCCCCAACAAGGTTTAGGGTTTAGGGTTTAGTCGTGCTAGTAGGGATTGTAAAAATGTACGCATTATACCTTCCACATAGTTGAAGGTGTGTGCAAAGTATCATGCCCATCGCATATGCTTTGCATGGTTGATCGAGCATTAAATACCATTTTTGCCTTAGTGCCATGCACATCCATAAAAAAACACGCTGCTAGGTGTGTTATCTAATCAAGCACTTATGAGATGGGCGTGCCACTTTGCATGTAAGTCAATTCCACCTCGTTGAACGTGTGTGCAAATTATTATGCCCATCGGATATGCTTTGCATTGTCGATCAAGCATAACACACCGTTTTTGCCTTAGTGTCATGCACAACCATATAAAAACACGGCCATAGGTGTGTTATTCAAATAAGTACTTATCAGATGGGGGCTCCACTTTGCACGCAAGTCCGTTTCAACTACGTTGAGGTGGTGCAAAGTATTGTCACCATCGGATATGATTTGCATGGTCGATCACGCATTATACACCATTTTTTTCCTAATGATATGCACATCCGCAAAAAAACATGCCATTAGGTCTGTTATCTGACCAACTACTTATCGGATGGGTGTGCCTCATTGAGAACATTTCAATACTGCCTAGGTTGAGGCGTACAAAAAGTTTTGTGCCCATCGGATATCATTTGCATGGTCTATCGAGCATTAAATACTATTTTTACTCTAGTGTCATGCACATCCGTCAAAAAACACGCTGCTAGGTATGTTGTCCGATCAAGCACTTATGGGATGGGCGTGCCACTTTGCATGTAAATTGATTCCACCTAGTTGAAGGTGTGTGCAAAGTATTGTGCCCATCGGATATGCTTTGCATTGTCGATCAAGCATAAAACACCGTTTTTGACTTGGTGTCATGCACAACCATGAAAAAACACAGTCCTAGGTGTGTTATTCAAACTAGTACTTATCGGATGGGGGCTCCAGTTTGCACGCAAGTCCGTTTCAACTAGTTTGAGGTGTGTGCAAAGTATTGTCACCATTGGATATGATTTGCATGGTCGATCACACATTATACACCGATTTTTTCCTAGTGGTATGCACATTCGCAAAAAAACACGCCCTTAGGTATGTTATCTGACCAAGTACTTATCGAATGGGTGTGCCTCTTTGATAACATTTTAATACCACCTAGGTTGAGGTATAGGAAAAGTATTATGCCCATCGGATATGCTTTGCATGGTCGATCGAGCATTAAATACCATTTTTGCCTTAGTGCCATGCACATCTGTAAAAAAACACGCTGCTAGGTGTGTTATCCGATCAAGCACTTATGCGATCGGAATGCCACTTTGCATGTAAATCAATTCCACATAGTTGAAGGTGTGTGCAAAGTATCGTGCCGATCGGATATGCTTTGCATGGTTGATCCAGCATTAAATACCATTTTTGCCTTAGTGCCATGCACATTCGTAAAAAAACACGCTGCTAGGTGTGTTATCTGATCAAGCACTTATGCGATGGGAGTGCCACTTTGCATGTAAGTCAATTCCACCTAGTTGAAGGTGTGTGCAAAGTATTGTGCCCATCGGATATGCTTTGCATTCTCGATCAAGCATAAAACACCGTTTTTGCCTTAGTGTCATGCACAGCCATATAAAAACACGGCCATAGGTGTGTTATTCAAATAAGTACTTATCAGATGGGGGCTCCACTTTGCTCGCAAGTCTGTTTCAGCTACATTGAGGTGCGTGCAAAGTATTGTCACCATCGGATATGATTTGCATGGTCGATCACGCATTATACACCATTTTTCCCCTAATGATATGCACATCCGCAAAAAAAACACGCCATTAGGTGTGTTATCTAACCAAGTACTTATCGGATGGGTGTGCCTCATTAAGAACATTTCAGTACCACGTAGGTTGAGGTATACAAAAAGTTTTGTGCCCATCCGATATCATTCGCATGGTCGATCGAGCATTAAATACTATTTTTGCTCTAGTGTCATGCACATCCGTCAAAAAACATGCTGCTAGGTATGTTATCTGATCAAGCACTTATGGGATGGGCATGCCACTTTTCTTCTAAATCTATTACACCTAGTTGAAGGTGTCTGCAAAGTATCGTTCCCATCGGATATGCTTTGCATCATCGATCGAGCATTAAATACCATTTTTGCCTTAGTGCCATCCACATCCGTTAAAAAACACGCTGCTAGGTGTGTTATCCGATCAAGCACTTATGCGATGGGCGTTCCACTTTGCATGTAAGTCAATTCCACCTATTTGAAGGTGTGTGCAAAGTATCGTGCCCATCAGATATGGTTTGCATGGTCGATCGAGCATTAAATACCATTTTTGCCTTAGTGCCATGCACATCCATAAAAAAACACGCTGCTAGGTGTGTTATCTGATCAAGGACTTATGCGATGGGCGTGCCACTTTGCATGTAAGTCAATTCCACCTAGTTTAAGGTGTGTGCAAAGTATTGTGCCCATCGGATATGCTTTACATTCTCGATCAAGCATAACACACCGTTTTTGCCTTAGTGTCATGCACAACCATATAAAAACACGGCCATAGCTGTGCTATTCAAATAATTACTTATCAGATGGGGGCTCCACTTTGCACACAAGTCCGTTTGAACTACTTTGAGGTGCGTGCAAAGTATTGTCACCATCAGATATGATTTGCATGGTCGATCATGCATTATACACCATTTTTTCCCTAATGATATGCACATCCGCAAAAAACACGCCATTAGGTGTGTTATTTGACCAAGTACTTATCAGATGGGTATGCCTCATTGAGAACATTTCAATACCACCTAGGTTGAGGCGTACGAAATGTTTTGTGCCCATCGGATATCCTTTGCATGGTCGATCGAGCATTAAATACTATTTTTGCTCTAGTGTCATGCACATCCGTCAAAAAACACGCTGCTAGGTATGTTATCCGATCAAGCACTTATGGGATGGGCGTGCCACTTTGCATGTAAGTCTATTGTACCTAGTTGAAGGTGTGTGCAAAGTATTGTGCCCATTGGATATGCTTTGCATTGTCAATTAAGCATAAAACACCGTTTTTGCCTTGGTGTCATGCACAACCATGAAAAAACACGGTCCTAGGTGTGTTATTCAAACTAGTACTTATCGGATGGGGGCTCTAGTTTACACGCAAGTCCGTTTCAAATAGGTTGAGGTGTGTGCAAAGTATTGTCACCATCGGATATGATTTCCATGGTCGATCACGCATTATACACCGTTTTTTCCCTAGTGGTATGCACATCCGCAAAAAAACACGCCCTTAGGTATGTTATATGACCAAGTACTTATCGGATGGGCGTGCCTCTTTGACAACATCTTAATAGCACCTAGGTTGAGGTATAGGAAAAGTATTATGCCCATCGGATATGCTTTGCATGATCGATCGAGCATTAAATACCATTTTTTCCTTAGTGCCATGCACATCCGTAAAAAAACACGCTGCTAGGTGTGTTATCCGATCAAGCACTTATGCGATGGGAATGCCACTCTGCATGTAAGTCAATTCCACATATTTGAAGGTGTGTGGAAAGTATCGTGCCCATCGGATATGCTTTGCATGGTCGATCGAGCATTAAATACCATTTTTGCCTTAGTGCCATGCACATTCGTAAAAAAACACGCTGTTAGGTGTGTTATCTGATCAACCACTTATGCGATGGGTGTGCCACTTTGCATCTAAGTCAATTCCACCTAGTTAAAGGTATGTGCAAAGTATTGTGCTCATCGGATATGCTTTGCATTCTCGATCAAGCATAACACACCGTTTTTGCCTTAGTGTCATGCACAACCATATAAAAACACGGCCATAGGTGTGTTATTCAAATAAGTACTTATCAGATGGGGGCTCCACTTTGCACACAAGTCTGTTCCAACTACGTTGAGGTGTGTGCAAAGTATTGTCACCATCGGATATGATTTGCATGGTCGATCACGCATTATACACCATTTTTCCCCTAATGATATGCACATCCGCAAAAAAACACGCCATTAGGTGTGTTATCTGACCAAGTACTTATCAAATGGGTGTGCCTCATTGAGAACATTTCAATACCACCTAGGTTGAGGCGTACAAAAAGTTTTGTGCCCATCGGATATCATTTGCATGGTCGATCGAGCATTAAATACTATTTTTGTTGTAGTGTCATGCACATCCGTCAGAAAACACGCTGCTAAGTATGTTATCCGATCAAGCACTTATGGGATGGGCGTGCCACTTTGCATGTAAGTCTATTCCACCTATTTGAAGGTGTGTGCAAAGTATCGTGCCCATCAGATATGCTTTGCATGGTCGATCGAGCATTAAATACCATTTTTGCCTTAGTGCCATGCACATCCGTAAAAAAACACGCTGCTAGGTTTGTTATCCGATCAAGCACTTATGCGATGGGCGTGCCACTTTGCATGTAAGTCAATTCCACCTGGTTGAAGGTATGTGCAAAGTATCGTGCCCATCGGATATGCTTTGCATGGTCGATCGAGCATTAAATACCATTTTTGCCTTGGTGCTATGCGCATCCGTAAAAAAACACGCTGCTAGGTGTGTTATCTGATCAAGCACTTATGTGATGGGCGTGCCACTTTGCATGTAATTCAATTCCACCTCGTTGAAGGTGTGTGCAAAGTATTGTACCCATCGGATATGCTTTGCATTGTCGATCAAGCATAACACACCGTTTTTGCCTTAGTGTCATGCACAACCATATAAAAACACGGCCATAGGTGTGTTATTCAAATAAGTACTTATCAGATGGGGTCTCCATTTTGCACACAAGTCCGTTTAAACTACGTTGAGGTAATGCAAAGTATTGTCACCATCGGATATGATTTGCATGGTCGATCACGCATTATACACCATTTTTTCCCTAATGATTTGCACATCCGCAAAAAAACACGCCATTACGTGTGTTATCTGACCAAGTACTTATCGGATGGGTGTGCCTCATTGAGAACATTTCAATACCACCTAGGCTGAGGTGTACGAAAAGTTTTGTGCCCATCGGATATCCTTTGCATGGTCAATCGAGCATTAAATACTATTTTTGCTCTAGTGTCATGCACATCCGTCAAAAAACACGCTGCTAGGTATGTTATCCGATCAAGCACTTATGGGATGGGCGTGCCACTTTGCATGTAAATCGATTCCACCTAGTTGAAGGTGTGTGCAAAGTATTATGCCCATCGGATATGCTTTGCATTGTCGATCAAGCATAAAACACCGTTTTTGCCTTGGTGTCATTCACAACCATGAAAAAACACGGTCCTAGGTGTGTTATTCAAACTAGTACTTATCGGATGGGGGCTCTAGTTTGCACGCAAGTCCGTTTCAACTAGGTTGAGGTGTGTGCAAAGTATTGTCACCATCGGATATGATTTGCATGGTCGATCACGCATTATACACCGTTTTTTCCCTAGTGGTATGCACATCCGCAAAAAAACACGCCCTTAGGTATGTTATATGACCAAGTACTTATCGGATGGGTGTGCCTCTTTGACAACATCTTAATACCACCTAGGTTGAGGTATAGGAAAAGTATTATGCCCATCGGATATGCTTTGCATGGTCGATCGAGCATTAAATAGCATTTTTTCCTTAGTGCCATGCACATCCGTAAAAAAACACGCTCTGCTAGGTGTGTTATCCGATCAAGCACTTATGCGATGGGAATGCCACTCTGCATGTAAGTCAATTCCACATATTTGAAGGTGTGTGGAAAGTATCGTGCCCATCGGATATGCTTTGCATGGTCGATCGAGCATTAAATACCATTTTTGCCTTAGTGCCATGCACATTCGTAAAAAAACACGCTACTAGGTGTGTTATCTGATCAAGCACTTATGCGATGGGCGTGCCACTTTGCATGTAAGTCAATTCCACCTAGTTAAAGGTGTGTGCAAATTATTGTGCCCATCGGATATGCTTTGCATTCTCGATCACGCATAACACACCGTTTTTGCCTTAGTGTCATGCACAACCATATAAAAACACGGCCATAGGTGTGTTATTCAAATAAGTACTTATCCGATGGGGGCTCCACTTTGCACACAAGTCCGTTTCAACTACTTCGAGGTGTGTACAAAGTATTGTCACCATCGGATATGATTTGCATGGTCGATCATGCATTATACACCATTTTTTCCCTAATGATATGCACATCCGCAAAAAAACACGCCATTAGGTGTGTTATCTGACCAAGTACTTATCAGATGGGTGTGCCTTATTGAGAACATTTCAATACCACCTAGGTTGAGGCGTAGGAAAGGTTTTGTGCCCATCGGATATCATTTGCATGGTCGATCGAGCATTAAATACTATTTTTCTTGTAGTGTCATGCACATCCGTCAAAAAACACGATGCTAGGTATGTTATCCGATCAAGCACTTATGGGATGGGCGTGCCACTTTGCATGTAAGACTATTCCACCTAGTTGAAGGTGTGTGCAAAGTATCGTGACCATCGGATATGCCTTGCATGGTCTATCGAGCATTAAATACCATTTTTGCCTTAGTGCCATGCACATCCGTAAAAAAACACGCTGCTAGGTGTGTTATCCGATCAAGCACTTATGCGATAGGCGTGCCAATTTGCATGTAAGTCAATTTCACCTGGTTGAAGGTTTGTGCAAATAATCGTGCCCATCGGATATGCTTTGCATGGTCGATCGAGCATTAAATACCATTTGTGCCTTAGTGCTATGCGCATCCGTAAAAAAACACGCTACTAGGTGTGTTATCTGATCAAGAACTTATGTGATGGGCGTGCCACTTTGCATGTAAGTCAATTCCACCTCGTTGAAGGTGTGTGCAAAGTATTGTACCCATCGGATATGCTTTGCATTGTCGATCAAGCATAACACACCGTTTTTGCCTTAGTGTCATGCACAACCATATAAAAACACGGCCATAGGTGTGTTATTCAAATAAGTACTTATCAGATGGGGGCTCCACTTTGCACACAAGTCCGTTTAAACTACGTTGAGGTGGTGCAAAGTATTGTCACCATCGGATATGATTTGCATGGTCGATCACGCATTATACACCATTTTTTCCCTAATGATATGCACCTCCGCAAAAAAACACGCCATTAGGTGTGTTATCTGACCAAGTACTTATCAGATGGGTGTGCCTCATTGAGACCATTTCAATACCACCTAGGCTGAGGTGTACGAAAAGTTTTGTGCCCATCAGATATCCTTTGCATGGTCAATCGAGCATTAAATACTATTTTTGCTCTAGTGTCATGCACATCCGTCAAAAAACACGCTGCTAGGTATGTTATGCGATCAAGCACTTATGGGATGGGCATGCCACTTTGCATATAAGTTGATTCCACCTAGTTGAAGGTGTGTGCAAAGTATTGTGCCCATCAGATATGCTTTGCATTGTCGATCAAGCATAACACACCGTTTTTGCCTTAGTGTCATGCACAACCATATAAAAACACGGCCATAGGTGTGTTATTCAAATAAGTACTTATCAGATGGGGGCTCCAGTTTACACGCCAGTCCGTTTCAAATACCTTGAGGTGCGTGCAAAGTATCGTGCCCATCGGATATGCTTTGCATGGTCGATCGAGCATTAAATACCATTTGTGCCTTAGTGCTATGCGCATCCGTAAAAAAACACGCTACTAGGTGTGTTATCTGATCAAGAACTTATGTGATGGGCGTGCCACTTTGCATGTAAGTCAATTCCACCTCGTTGAAGGTGTGTGCAAAGTATTGTACCCATCGGATATGCTTTGCATTGTCGATCAAGCATAAAACACCGTTTTTGCCTTGGTGTCATGCACAACCATGAAAAAACACGGTCCTAGGTGTGTTATTCCAACTAGTACTTATCGGATGGGGGCTCCAGTTTGCACGCAAGTCTGTTTCAACTAGGTTGAGGTGTGTGCAAAGTATTTTCACCATCGGATATGATTTGCATGGTCGATCACGCATTATACACCGTTTTTTCCCTAGTGGTATGCATATCCGTAAAAAAACACGCACTTAGGAATGTTATCTGACCAAGTACTTATTGGATGGGTGTGCCTCTTTGAAAACATTTTAAAAAAACCTAGGTTAAGGTATAGGAAAAGTATTATGCCCATCGGATATGCTTTGCATGGTCGATCGAGCATTAAATACCATTTTTGCCTTAGTGCCATGCACATCTATAAAAAAACACGCTTGCTAGGTGTGTTATCTGATCAAGCACTTATGCGATGGGAATGCCACTTTGCATGTAAGTCAATTCCACATAGTTGAAGGTGTGTGCAAAGTATCGTGCCGATCGGATATGCTTTGCATGGTCGATCGAGCATTAAATACCATTTTTGCCTTAGTGCCATGCACATCCGTAAAAAGACACGCTGCTAGGTGTGTTATCTGATCAAGCACTTATGCGATGGGCATGCCACTTTGCATGTAAGTCAATTCCACCTAGTTGAAGATGTGTGCAAAGTATTGTGCCCATCAGATATGCTTTGCATTGTCGATCAAGCATAACACACCGTTTTTGCCTTAGTGTCATGCACAACCATATAAAAACACGGCCATAGGTGTGTTATTCAAATAAGTACTTATCAGATGGGGGCTCCAGTTTACACGCCAGTCCGTTTCAAATACCTTGAGGTGCGTGCAAAGTATTGTCACCATCAAATATGATTTGCATGGTCGATCACGCATTATACACCATTTTTCCCCTAATGATATGCACATCCGCAAAAAAACACGCCATTAGGTATGTTATCTGACCAAGTACTTATCGGATGGGTGTGCCTCATTGAGAACATTTCAATACCACCTAGGTTGAGGTATACAAAAAGTTTTGTGCCCATCGAATATCATTTGCATGGTCGATCGAGCATTAAATACTGTTTTTGCTCTAGTGCCATGCACATACGTCAGAAAACACGCTGCTAGGTATGTTATCCGATCAAACACTTACGGGATGGGCATGCCACTTTGCATGTAAGTCAATTTCACCTGGTTGAAGGTGTGGGCAAAGTATCGTGCCCATCGGATATGCTTTGCATGGTCGATCGAGCATTAAATATCATTTTTGCCTTAGTGCTATGCACATCCGTAAAAAAACACACTGCTAGGTGTGTTATCTGGTCAAGCACTTATGTGATGGGCGTGCCACTTTGCATGTAAGTAAATTCCACGTCGTTGAAGTCGTGTGCAAAGTATTGTGCCCATCGGATATGCTTTGCATTGTCAATCAAGTATAACACACCGTTTTTGCCTTAGTGTCATGCACAACCATATAAAAACACGGCCATAGGTGTGTTATTCAAATAAGTACATATCAGATGGGGGCTCCACTTTGCACATAAGTCCATTTAAACTACGTTGAGGTGGTGCAAAGTATTGTCACCATCAGATATGATTTGCATGGTCGATCACGCATTATACACCATTTTTTCCCTAATGATATGCACATCCGCAAAAAAACACGCCATTACGTGTGTTATCTGACCAAGTACTTATCGGATGGGTGTGCCTCATTGAGAACATTTCAATACCACCTAGGCTGAGGTGTACGATAAGTTTTGTGCCCATCGGATATCCTTTGCATGGTCGATCGAGCATTAAATACTATTTTTGCTCTACTGTCATGCACATCCGTCAAAAAACACGCTGCTAGGTATGTTATCCGATCAAGCACTTATGGGATGGGCGTGCCACTTTGCATGTAAGTCGATTCCACCTAGTTGAAGGTGTGTGCAAAGTATTATGCCCATCGGATATGCTTTGCGTTGTCGATCAAGCATAAAACACCGTTTTCGCCTTGGTGTCATGCACAACCATCAAAAAACACAATCCTAGGTGTAATATTCAAACTAGTACTTATCAGATCGGGGCTCCAGTTTGCACGCAAGTCCAATTCAACTAGGTTGAGGGTTGTGCAAAGTATTGTCACCATAAGATATGATTTGCATGGTCGATCACGCATTATACACCGTTTTTTCCCTAGTGGTATGCACATCTGCAAAAAAACATGCACTTAGGTATGTTATCTGACGAAGTACTTATCGGATGGGTGTGCCTCTTTGAAAACATTTTAATACCACCTATGTTGAGGTATAGGAAAAGTATTATGCCCATTGGATATGCTTTGCATGGTCGATCGAGTATTAAATACCATTTTTGCCTTAGTGCCATGCACATCCGTAAAAAAACACGCTGCTAGGTGTGTTATCCGATCAAGCACTTATGCAATGGGAATGCCAATTTGAATGTAAGTCAATTCTACATAGTTTAAGGTGTGTGCAAAGTATCATGCCCATCGGATATGCTTTGGATGGTCGATCGAGCATTAAATACCATTTTTGCCTTAGTGCCATGCACATCCCTAAAAAAACACAGTGCTACGTGTGTTATCTAATCAAGCACTTATGAGATGGGTGTGCCACTTTGTATGTAAGTCAATTCCACCAAGTTGAAGGTGTGTGCAAA
Organism: Dipteris shenzhenensis; assembly: GCF_047967505.1. NCBI lineage: Eukaryota > Viridiplantae > Streptophyta > Polypodiopsida > Gleicheniales > Dipteridaceae > Dipteris > Dipteris shenzhenensis. Next base: position 24,176,518 of record NC_141611.1, read on the forward strand.
GTATTGTGACCATCGGATATGCTTTGCATGGTCGATCGAGCATTAAATACTATTTTTACTCTAGTGTCATGCACATCCGTCAAAAAACACGCTGCTAGGTATGTTATCCGATCAAGCATTTATGGGATGGGCGTGCTACTTTGCATGTAAGTCTATTTCACCTAGTTAAAGGTGTGTGCAAAGTATCGTGCGCATCGGATATGCTTTGCATGGTCGATCGAGCATTAAATACCATTTTTGCATTAGTGCCATGCACATCCGTAAAAAAACACGCTGCTAGGTGTGTTATCCGATCAAGCACTTGTGCGATGGGAATGCAACTTTGCATGTAAGTCAGTTCCACCTAGTTGAAGGTGTGTGCAAAGTATCGTGCCCATCGGATATGCTTTGCATTGTCGATCAAGCATAACACACCGTTTCTACCTTAGTGTCATGCACAACCATATAAAAACACGGCCATAGGTGTGTTATTCAAATAAGTACTTATAAGATGGGGACTCCACATTGCACACAAGTCTGTTTTAACTACGTTGAGGTGCGTGCAAAGTATTGTCACCATCGGATATGATTTGCATGGTCGATCACGCATTATACACCATTTTTGCCCTAATCATATGCACATCTGCAAAAAAACACGCCATTAGGTGTGTTATCTGACTAAGTACTTATCGAATGGGTGTGCCTCATTGAGAACATTTCAATACCACCTAGGTTGAGGCGTACGAAAAGTTTTGTGCCCATCGGATATCCTTTGCATGGTCGATCGAGCATTAAATACTATTTTTGCTCTAGTGTCATGCACATCCGTTAAAAAACACGCTGCTAGGTATGTTATCCGATCAAGCACTTATGGGATGGACGTGCCACTTTTCAGATAAGTCTATTCCACCTAGTTGAATGTGTTTCTTTGCATGGTCGATCGAGCATTAAATACAATTTTTGCCTTAGTGCCATGCACATCCGTAAAAAAACACGCTGCTAGGTGTGTTATCCGATCAAGCACTTATGCGATGGGTGTGCCACTTTGCATGTAAGTCAATTCCACCTGGTTGAAGGTGTGTGCAAAGTATCGTGCCCATTGGATATGCTTTGCATGGTCGATCGAGCATTAAATACCATTTTTGCCTTAGTGCCATGCACATCCATAAAAAAACACGCTGCTAGGTGTGTTATCTGATCAAGCACTTATGCGATGGGCGTGCCACTTTGCATGTAAGTCAATTCCACCTTGTTGAAGGTGTGTGCAAAGTATTGTGCCCATTGGATATGCTTTGCATTCTCGATCAAGCATAACACACCGTTTTTTCCTTAGTGTCATGCACAACCATATAAAAACACGGCCATAGGTGTGTTATTCAAATAAGTACTTATCAGATGGGGACTCCACTTTGCACGCAAGTCCGTTTCAACTACATTGAGGTGGTGCAAAGTATTGTCACCATCGGATATGATTTGCATGGTCGATCACGCATTATACACCATTTTTTCCCTAATGATATGCACATTCGCAAAAAAACACACCATTAGGTGTGTTATCTAACCAAGTACTTATCGGATGGGTGTGCCTCATTGAGAACATTTCAATACCACCTAGGTTCAGGTGTATGAAAAGTTTTGTGCCCATCGGATATCCTCTGCATGGTCGATCGAGCATAAAATACTATTTTTGCTCTAGTGTCATGCACATCCGTCAAAAATCACGCTACTAGCTATATTATCCAATCAAGCACTTATGGGATGGGCGTGCCACTTTGCATGTAAGTGGATTCTATCTAGTTGAAGGTGTGTGCAAATTATTGTGCCCATCGGATATGTTTTGCATTGTCGATCAAGCATAAAACACTATTTTTGTCTTAGTGTCATGCACATTCGTCAAAAAACGCAGTCCTAGGTATGTTATTCAAACTAGTACTTATCAGATGGGGGCTCCAGTTTTCACGCAAGTCCGTTTCAACTAGGTTGAGGTGTGTGCAAAGTATTGTCACCATCGGATATGATTTGCATGGTCGATCACACATTATACACCGTTTTTTCCCTAGTGGTATGCACATCCGCAAAAAAACACGCCCTTAGGTATGTTATCTGACCAAGTACTTATGGGATGGGTATGCCTCTTTGACAACAGTTTAATACCATCTAGTTCTAGGTATAGGAAAAGTATTATGCCCATCGGATATGCTTTGCATGGTCGATCGAGCATTAAATACCATTTTTGCCTTAGTGCCATGCACATCCATAAAAAAACACGCTGCTAGGTGTGTTATCCGATCAATCACTTATGCGATGCGAATGCCACTTTGCATGTAAGTCAATTCCACATAGTTGAAGGTGTGTGCAAAGTATCGTGACGATCGGATATGCTTTGCATGGTCGATCGAGCATTAAATACCATTTTTGCCTTAGTGCCATGCACATCCGTAAAAAAACACGCTACTAGGTGTGTTATCTGATCAAGCACTTATGCGATGGGCGTGCCACTTTGCATGTAAGTCAATTACACCTAGTTGAAGGTGTGTGCAAGGTATTGTGCCCATCGGATATGCTTTGCATTGTCGATCAAGCATAACACACCGTTTTTGCCTTAGTGTCATGCACAACCATATAAAAACACGGCCATAGGTGTGTTATTCAAATAAGTACTTATCAGATGGGGGCTCCACTTTACACGCCAGTCCATTTCAACTACCTTGAGGTGCGTGCAAAGTATTGTCACCATCAGATATGATTTGCATGGTCGATCACGCATTATACACCATTTTTCCCCTAATGATATGCACATCCGCAAAAAAACACGCCATTAGGTATGTTATCTGACCAAGTACTTATCGGATGGGTGTGCCTCATTGAGAACATTTCAATACCACCTAGGTTGAGGTGTACAAAAAGTTTTGTTCCCATCGGATATCATTTGCATGGTCGATCGAGCATTGAATACAATTTTTGCTCTAGTGCCATGCACATACGTCAAAAAACACGCTGCTAGGTATGTTATCCGATCAAACACTTATGGGATGGGCATGCCACTTTGCATGTAAGTCAATTTCACCTGGTTGAAGGTGTGGGCAAAGTATCGTGCCCATCGGATATGCTTTGCATGGTCGATCGAGCATTAAATACCATTTTTGCCTTAGTGCTATGCACATCCATAAAAAAACACGCTGCTAGGTGTGTTATCTGATCAAGCACTTATGTGATGGGCATGCCACTTTGCATGTAAGTCAATTCCACCTCATTGAAGTCATTTGCAAAGTATTGTGCCCATCGGATATGCTTTGCATTGTCAATCAAGCATAACACACCGTTTTTGCCTTAGTGTCATGCACAACCATATAAAAACAAGGCCATAGGTGTGTTATTCAAATAAGTACTTATCAGATGGGGGCTCCACTTTGCACATAAGTCCATTTAAACTACGTTGAGGTGGTGCAAAGTATTGTCACCATCAGATATGATTTGCATGGTCGATCACGCATTATACACCATTTTTTCCTTAATGATATGCACATCCGCAAAAAAACACGCCATTAGGTGTGTTATCTGACCAAGTACTTATCGGATGGGTGTGCCTCATGGAGAACATTTCAATACCACCTAGGCTGAGGTGTACGAAAACTTTTGTGCCCATCAGATATCCTTTGCATGGTGGATCGAGCATTAAATACTATTTTTGCTCTACTGTCATGCACATCCGTCAAAAAACACGCTGCTAGGTATGTTATCCGATCAAGCACTTATGGGATGGGTGTGCAACTTTGCATGTAAGTTGATTCCACCTAGTTCAAGGTGTGTGCAAAGTATTATGCCCATCGGATATGCTTTGCATTGTCGATCAAGCATAAAACACCGTTTTTGCCTTGGTGTCATGCACAACCATGAAAAAACACGGTCCTAGGTGTAATATTCAAACTAGTACTTATCGGATCGGGGCTCCAATTTGCACGCAAGTCCAATTCAACTAGGTTGAGGGTTGTGAAAAGTATTGTCACCATCAGATATGATTTGCATGGTCGATCACGCATTATACACCGTTTTCTCCCTAGTGGTATGCACATCCGCAAAAAAACATGCACTTAGGTATGTTATCTCACCAAGTACTTATCGGATGGGTGTGACTCTTTGAAAACATTTTAATACCACCTATGTTGAGGTATAGGAAAAGTATTATGCCCATTGGATATGCTTTGCATGGTCGATCGAGCATTAAATACCATTTTTGCCTTAGTGCCATGCATATCCGTAAAAAAACACGCTGCTAGGTGTGTTATCCGATCAAGCACTTATGCAATGGGAATGCCACTTTGCATGTAAGTCAATTATACATATTTGAAGGTGTGTGCAAAGTATCATGCCCATCGGATATGCTCTGCATGGTCGATCGAGCATTAAATACCATTTTTGCCTTAGTGCCATGCACATCCGTAAAAAAACACACTGCTACGTGTGTTATCTGATCAAGCACTTATGAGATGGGTGTGCCACTTTGTATGTAAGTCAATTCCACCTAGTTCAAGGTTTGTGCAAAGTATTGTGCCCATCGGATATGCTTTGCAAGGTCGATCGAGCATTAAATACTATTTTTGCTCTAGTGTCATGCACATCCGTCAAAAAACACGCTGCTAGGTATGTTATCCGATCAAGCATTTATGGGATGGGCGTGCTACTTTGCATGTAAGTCTATTCCACCTAGTTAAAGGTGTGTGCAAAGTATCGTGCGCATCGGATATGCTTTGCATGGTCGATCGAGCATTAAATACCATTTTTGCCTTAGTGCCATGCACATCCGTAAAAAAACACGCTGCTAGGTGTGTTATCTGATCAAGCACTTATGCGATGGGAATGCCACTTTGCATGTATTTCCATTCCACCTAGTTGAAGGTGTGAGCAAAGTATCGTGCCCATCGGACATGCTTTGCATTGTCGATCAAGCATAACACACCGTTTCTGCCTTAGTGTCATGCACAACCATATAAAAACACGGCCATAGGTGTGTTATTCAAATAAGTACTTATAAGATGGGGACTCCACATTGCACACAAGTCTGTTTTAACTACGTTGAGGTGCGTGCAAAGTATTGTCACCATCGGATATGATTTACATGGTCGATCACGCATTATACACCATTTTTGCCCTAATCATATGCACATCTGCAAAGAAACACGCCATTAGGTGTGTTATCTGACCAAGTACTTATCGAATGGGTGTGCCTCATTGAGAACATTTCAATACCACCTAGGTTGAGGCGTACGAAAAGTTTTGTGCCCATCGGATATCCTTTGCATGGTCGATCGAGCATTAAATACTATTTTTGCTCTAATGTCATGCACATCCGTTAAAAAACACGCTGCTAGGTATGTTATCCGATCAAGCACTTATGGGATGGACGTGCCACTTTGCATATAAGTCTATTCCACCTAGTTGAATGTGTTTCCAAAGTATCGTGCCCATTGGATATGCTTTGCATGGTCGATCGAGCATTAAATACCATTTTTGCCTTAGTGCCATGCACATCCGTAAAAAAACACGCTGCTAGGCGTGTTATCCGATCAAGCACTTATGCGATGGTTGTGCCACTTTGCATGTAAGTCAATTCCACCTGGTTGAAGGTGTGTGCAAAGTATCGTGCCCATCGGATATGCTTTGCATGGTCGATCGAGCATTAAATACCATTTCTGCCTTAGTGCCATGCACATCCGTAAAAAAACACGCTGCTAGGTGTGTTATCTGATCAAGCACTTATGCGATGGGCGTGCCACTTTGCATGTAAGTCAATTCCACCTTGTTGAAGGTGTGTGCAAAGTATTGTGCCCATTGGATATGCTTTGCATTCTCGATCAAGCATAACACACCGTTTTTTCCTTAGTGTCATGCACAACCATATAAAAACACGGCCATAGGTGTGTTATTCAAATAAGTACTTATCAGATGGGGACTCCACTTTGCACGCAAGTCCGTTTCAACTACATTGAGGTGGTGCAAAGTATTGTCACCATCGGATATGATTTGCATGGTCGATCACGCATTATACACCATTTTTTGCCTAATGATATGCACATTCGCAAAAAAACACACCATTAGGTGTGTTATCTAACCAAGTACTTATCGGATGGGTGTGCCTCATTGAGAACATTTCAATACCACCTAGGTTCAGGTGTATGAAAAGTTTTGTGCCCATCGGATATCCTCTGCATGGTCGATCGAGCATAAAATACTATTTTTGCTCTAGTGTCATGCACATCCGTCAAAAATCACGCTACTAGCTATATTATCCAATCAAGCACTTATGGGATGGGCGTGCCACTTTGCATGTAAGTGGATTCTATCTAGTTGAAGGTGTGTGCAAAGTATTGTGCCCATCGGATATGTTTTGCATTGTCGATCAAGCATAAAACACTATTTTTGTCTTAGTGTCATGCACATTCGTCAAAAAACGCAGTCCTAGGTATGTTATTCAAACTAGTACTTATCAGATGGGGGCTCCAGTTTTCACGCAAGTCCGTTTCAACTAGGTTGAGGTGTGTGCAAAGTATTGTCACCATCAGATATGATTTGCATGGTCGATCACGCATTATACACCGTTTTTTCCCTAGTGGTATGCACATCCGCAAAAAAACACGCCCTTAGGTATGTTATCTGACCAAGTACTTATCGGATGGGTATGCCTCTTTGACAACATTTTAATACCATCTAGGTCTAGGTATAGGAAAAGTATTATGCCCATCGGATATGCTTTGCATGGTCGATCGAGCATTAAATACCATTTTTGCCTTAGTGCCATGCACATTCGTAAAAAAACACGCTGCTAGGTGTGTTATCCGATCAAGCACTTATGCGATGGGAATGCCACTTTGCATGTAAGTCAATTCCACCTATTTAAAGGTGTGTGCAAAGTATCGTGCCCATCAGATATGCTTTGCATGGTCGATCGAGCAGTAAATACCATTTTTGCCTTAGTGCCATGCACATCCATAAAAAAACACACTGCTAGGTGTGTTATCTGATCAAGCACTTATGCGATGGGCATCCCACTTTGCATGTAAGTCAATTCCACCTAGTTGAAGGTGTGTGCAAAGTATTGTGTTCATCAGATATGCTTTTCATTGTCAATCAAGCATAACACACCGTTTCTGCCTTAGTGTCATGCACAACCATATAAAAACACGGCCATAGGTGTGTTATTCAAATAAGTACTTATCAGATGGGGGCTCCACTTTGCACACAAGTTTGTTTCAACTATGTTGAGGTGTGTGCAAAGTCACCATCGGATATGATTTGCATGGTCGATCACGCATTATACACCATTTTTTCCCTAATGATATGCACATCCGCAAAAAAACACGCCATTAGGTGTGTTATCTGACCAAGTACTTATCGGATGGGTGTGCCTCATTGAGAAAATTTCAATACCATCTAGGTTGAGGTGTACGAAAAGTTTTGTGCCCATCGGATATCCTTTGCATGTTCGATCGAGCATTAAATACTATTTTTGCTCTAGTGTCATGCACATCCGTCAAAAAACACGCTGCTAGGTATGTTATCCGATCAAGCACTTATGGGATGCGCGTGCCACTTTGTATGTAAGTCGATTCTACCTAGTTGAAGGTGTGTGCAAAGTATTGTGCCCATCGGATATGCTTTGCATTGTCGATCAAGCACAAAACACCGTTGTTGCCTTAGTGTCATGCACAATCGTCAAAAAACACGATTGTAGGTGTATTTTTCAAAGAAGTACTTATCGGATGGGGATGCCACTTTGCACACAAGTCAATACTGCCTAGGTTTAGGAACATGTAAAGTCTTGTGTCCATTGGATATGCTTTGCATAGTCGATCTCACATGATACACCATTTTGTTGCTAGTGTTATACACAATCGTCATAAAATACATTTGGAGGTGTGTTATCCGAACAAGTACTTATGAGATGGGTGCACCACTTTGTATGCATGTCAATAAGACCTAGGTTGAGGCGTGTACAAAGTTTTGTGCCCATCGGAGAAATGTAAATGCGATAATATTAGAAAATTCTCGGTATGTGTATATGTGTGTGTGTGTGGCAAACAATTTTGACAAGATTTTGACATAAAGTAAACACCTAGTGCACAAATTATGCACTTCATACCTTGAGTAAATAAGCTTGTTGATGAGGATAAATATGCCCTTGAATAAAAGCACAGTTGTTGTATGACCACAATAGGATCGCTTTGTCACCTGTGATTTTGCCCATATGTAAGTTTGCAAATAGTATAAAAAACCATATAATAATATATTAATAGTTTGCAAATGTGTATAGCAAGTGAGTAATGGGAAGTGGAAGTGGGAATGAGGAGGGAGGAGTGGAATAGGAGAGGGAAGTAATAAGGGTGTATGATAATAAGTATAAAAAATAGTATAATAATATATCAATAGTTTTCAAATGGCAAGTGAGTAATGGGAAGTGGAAGTGAGAGTGGGGAGAGAAGAATGGAATGGGAGAGGGGAAGGTAATAGGGGAGTACGATAATAAGGGAGTGAAATGAGTGAGGGAGTTAATAGGGGATGAAAAAGAGGAGGGTGAGATGGGGAAATATGGGATTTTGGGAAATGGGAGGAGTATGGGACGTGGTGAAAATGTGGGATGGGAGTGGTGGCAATGGGGAGGAAGAAGAAATGGATGGATGGGGGGAGGGCTAATGGATGAGGGATGGGGGTCCAATAGGAGAGGGGGAGTAATGGGAGCCAATGGGAGAGGGGATAAATGAAAAGCCAATAGGAGAGAGGGGAGGAATGGAAAGCCAATAGGAGAGGAGGAGGAAAACCTAATTTTTCTTATATATAGTCTTCCTTCTTCATTCATTCTCCCCTCATTTCATTCACTGAAGCAAGAAAGCAAGGACAATCAAGAGAGCAAGGAAGGAAGAGCAAGAAAGCAAGGAAGAGCAAACTTACAAACTTTTTCCAGGTACTTGCAAATTTTTTTGATTAATTTTTCTAGTTTCTTTTTTAAAATTTGAAGAGAGAGGAACTAGAGAGAGAAAGGTTCAGGGGAGGAGAAGAAGAGGATGGAGGGACTGGAGGGAAGGGAGGCAAAGGGTGGGGTTGAGTAGAGGAAGGAAAGGAGGAGGGAGGGGGGGGAAGGGAGGGACTGTGTCTCCCATGGAGGGAGGAAGGGGGGAGGGGGAAGGGGGGGTTGGCGGCCTGGAGGGGAGGAAGGGGGTTGGCGGCATTGGCGGGGCGGGGAGAGGGGTGAGTGGGGGGGAAGGGGATCAAGGGCTGAGAGGGGGGGCGGTTGGCGGCCACGGCCGCCAGGGGGCGGGGAGGGAGGTGGGTCGGAGGGAAGGGGGTGGGAGGGGCTGAGAGGGAGGAGGGCCTGGCGGCCGCGGCCGCCAGCTCGGTGGCGGGGAGGGGGTTGGGTGGGAGGGGTGAAGGGGGTGGGAGGGGCGGCTGGTGGCCGCGGCCACCAGCTCGGGGGCGGGGAGGGGGTTGGGTGGGGGGGAAGGGGGTAGGAGGGGCTGAGAGGGGGGGGGGGCTCGGTGGCGGGCAGGGGGTTGGGTGGGAGGGGTGAAGGGGGTGGGAGGGGCTGAGAGGGGGGGGCTGGCAGCCGCGGCCACCAGCTCGGGGGCGGGGAGGGGGGTGGGTGGGGGGGTGGGAGGGGTTGAGAGGGGGGGCTGGCGGCCGCAGCCGCCAGCCCGAGGGAAGGGGGGGTGGGAAAGCGGGGGGAGGGCTGGGGGGTTCGCGAAGGGAGGGGGCGGAGGGCTGAGAGGGGGGGAAGGGGGTGGGAGGGGTTGAGAGGAGGGGGGGGCTGGCGGCCGCGGCCGCCAGCTCAGGGGGCGAGGAGGGGGTTGGGTGGGGGGGAAGGGGGTGGGAGGGGTGAAGGGGGTGGGAGGGGTTGAGAGGAGGGGGGGGGAAAGCGGGGGGAGGGCTACGGAGGGCTGAGAGGGGGGGAAGGGGGTGGGAGGGGTTGAGAGGAGGGGGGGGCTAGCGGCCGCAGCCGCCAGCCCGCGGGAAGGGGGGTGTGGGGAAGAGGGGGGGAGGGCTAGGGGGTCACAAAGGGGGGGTGGGGAAGGGGGGGGGGAGGGTTGAGAGGGGGAGGGCTGGCGGCCACGGCCGCTAGACCGGGGAGGGGGTTGGGTAGGGGGGAAGGGGGTGGGAGGGGTTGAGAGGTGGGGGGGATGGCGGCCGCGGCCGCCCGGGGGAAGGGGGGGTGGGAAAGGGGGGGAGGGCTAGGGGGTTCGCGAAGGGGGGGGGGAGGGCTGAGATGGAGGGAAGGGGGTGGGAGGGGTTGAGAGGAGGGGGGGGCTGGCGGCCGCGGCCGCCAGCCCAGGGGAAGGGGGGGTGGGGAAGAGGGGGGGGGTGGGTTGGGGGGGGTCTCGAAGGGGGGGGGAGGGCTAAGAGGGCGGGAAGGGGGTGGGAGGGGTTGAGAGGAGGGGGGGGCTGGCGGCCGTGGCCGCCAGCCTGGGGGAAGGGGGGTGTGGGGAAGAGGGGGGGAGGGCTGGGGGGCTGGGGGGTTGCGAAGGGGGGGTGGGGAAGAGGGGGGGGAGGGCTGAGAGGGGGAGGGGGCTGGCGGCCACGGCCGCCAGCCCGGGGAAAAGGGGGGGGGGGCCTCGGGGGGGTCGCGAAGGAGGGGGGGAGGGTTGAGAGGGGGGCAAGGGGGTGGGAGGGATTGAGAGGAGGGGAGGGGGCTGGCAACCACGGCCGCCATCCCGGGGGGAAGGGAGGGGAGGGCTCCAGGGGGTCGCGAAGGAGGGGGGGGAGGATTGAGAGGGAGGCAAGGGGGTGGGAGGGGTTGAGAGGAGGGGGGGGCTGGCGGCCACGGCCGCCAGCCCGGGGGAAGGGGGGGTGGGGAAGGGGGGGGGGAGGGTTGGGGGGGTCGCGAAGGGGGGTGGGGAAAAGGGGGGAGGGTTGTAAGGGGGTAGGGGGGAAAAAGGGGTAGGGGAGGAAGGGGTTAGGCGACGGGAGAGGGGGAAGGGGAGGGGGGGAGCGGGAGGGGAGGGGTTGACGGGGGGATTTTGGCGGTAGAGGGAGGGAGGGGAGGGGAGGGGAGGGGAGGGTAGGGGTCGAGGGAGGAGTTTTGGCGGCGGAGGGAGGGGAGGGAAGGGGAAGGGAGGGGAGGGAAAGGGGGGAGGGCCGGGTCAAGGGATGGATGGAGGGAGGGAGGGAGGGGAGAGGAAGGAGATAGAGGAGAGGGAGAGGGAGAGGAGAGGAGGGAGCAGAAGGAGAGAGAGGGGAGAGGAGGATTTGACTTACTATCACGAGCAAGAGCGACAAATAAGATTTGACTTACGAGAAGAATGAAAAGGACTTGCGAGAATCGAGAAGAATGTTGAAGAAAGTATCAAGAAGAATGTTGAACACAAATTTGAATTCAAAAGGAACGTACGAGAAGAACGTATAAGAAGAATGTTAGAAGAAAGTATAAGAAGAATGTTGAACACAAATTTGAATTCAAATTTATAATGAATTCAAATTTCCCTCTCTTTTTTGAAAATTCAAATTTATGCATAGGAGGAGTGGGTTAGTTTTAACTCTCTCCTCATTTCATTGAAGCAACCAAGAGCGGAAGAGAAAGGATAAGCGGAGCCTTACTTTTTTCACTTTTTCCAGGTACTTGCATTCTTTTTTATTCGTCTTGTAATTCTTTTTCTTTACTTACAATTCTTTTTCAATATGTTTCTTGTTAAAGTTTTTGAGTTCTATTTCTTAAAATTCGTCTTGTAATTCTTTTTCTTTACTTATAATTCTTTTTCAATTAGTTTATTCTTAAAGTTTTTGAGGAGGGTGGTCTTTTAGAAGGCATTACAATTCTTTTTAAATTAGTTTCTTATTTGAGTTTTTGAGTTCTATTTTAATTAGTTTTTTATTTATATTTGAGTTTGTAAATTTGAGAAATGAGAGAATAGGGAAGGAGGGAAAGAGAGAAATTAAGCGAGAGAAGAGGAGCTCCTTAAATGAGAGAGGAGAGGGAGAGAGGGAGAGAGAGAGAGAGATTCACAGAGAGAAGAGGGGCTCCTTAAATGAGAGAGAAGAGTAGGGAGGGAAAGAAAGAGAGAGGAGAGAGGGGGAGAGAGATTAAGAGAGAGAAGAGAGTCTCTTGGGGGCCGTGGCTACTTTGAGGGAGGGAGAGAGTAGGGAGAGAGAGAGAAAGAGAGAGAAAGAGAGAGAGAGGGAAAGAGAGAGAGGGAGAGAGAGAGAAAGAGAGAGAGGGAGAGAGAGGGATTAAATTAGTTTCTTATTTGAGTTTTTGAGTTTTATTTTAATTAGTTTTTAATCACATGGGCAGAAGAGCTTGGTTTCTTCATCAAAAGGAAAAGAGACTCTTTCTACTTATGTCAAAAAGGGAGTTCAATGGTGTTGAAGATCCATGGGATTCTACTTTCTTCAAAAAAGATATGACTTCAAGCCTTGTGGTAGGCATAACAATATAGCGAAAAGACACTTTTGTGGATATTTTAACAAAGAGTTCAAATCCTGAAGTTGGCGGTATTCATTTTATTGTGTCAAGGAGAGACTCAAAGAACTTTGTGATGCCTCCTCCTCAACCTTCAAAGTTTCCAGAGCTGCAAAGTGCATTGGAGACTCTTTCATATACTTGGGAGCAATTTCCTAGTGTGATGGCAAAAAGGATGCATGCAAAGATAATGTCTCGATAATGTTTGAATACTTTCAGGATGCAGAATATGCTCCTCATATTCAATGATCTTCACATGAAGAAGATCAAAAAGCTCAGACTTCAATGCAGGGACAAGAAGAAGGCACACTGTCACAAACCTGTAGAACATGAGCGCAAACTTCTAGAGCCAGAAATGGTGGATGTAACTAAGGATGATGAAAAACAAGCCTTGAGTGCACGGAAATTAAAAAATATTGAAGAAGATCAAGGTCGATCCACTGCAGTTATGCTAGAAGCTCTTGCTAGCAAACCACGATGTGAAATGCAAAAGGCTAGTACTGCAAGAGCCACGGTTCCAAGCAGTAAAAAAAGACATCGTCCCACTGTAGAGAAAGATAATGTGGATGAAAAACGGTCAAAAAAAGAGAAAGATGAAGAAGACTCAGAATCCGAGGCTGAAGATGATCAGGATGAACTCACATCAATCAAAAATCTTAATCTGCGTCTTAATGAAGCAGTTACAGATGATGATGTGGGATATATTTGGGGTCAAAGGATGTGGTTTGTGAATGCCAAAGATGTGGAAGCTGCAGCTCTCTTTACTAATAGCCGAAGCCTTGATATATCCTATGCAATGCAAATATACGAGGCTTTGAGAGATGGTAAGAAAACTGTGGCAAGCAATGTCGTCTTGCACCCAATAATGTTTTGTCCAACCAAAAATAGTTTTCTGGATCAAATAACATTTACAGGGCCTACACATTTCGAGGAAACCTTCAGTCAATTCTTTAAAGACATTCTTAAAAATATTCCACATGAACAAGGCGAAGAGGCACAAGGTGAGAATATGCTAAAGGAAGTAAAGAAGGAATTCCTCCTTCATTGCAGATTCCAGCCCATTGATGGTCAACATTAGGCTTATGCTTGTAATCAGATCGCAAGGGAAGCAAAGGAGGGCAAAAGACTCACTCCAGATTTGTAAAGATAAGCTCATTCCATTATTATCCTGCAACAATCTGTATATTCAAGCATGAGATCAAGTATTTGATTGAGTCCGAAAGACTTAATCATTATGTCCATGGAAAGCGTAAGATATCCTCAACATCAGAGGTCTTACAGAAGGCAAGGGTTATATGGACAACATTTGGTTCTCCAAATCCTGATTTGAAGCGAAAGGTCACAAAAGCAGACGCCGACACACTCACAAACTTTCATACTTCTTTGAGTGCAGTTGTGCCTAGGGGAACTCAAGAGCAAGAAGAAAGTATGACAAGCCTCAAGGTGGTGAGGGACAGATATGCCGACTACACTTCTATCATATTTCGTCCTGTTGAAGTGTTCAATGAGATGCTTGAAACGTGCATTGCTTGTGAGCGTGGACAGCTGACCTATGAAGCTCCTTTGTTTATCTCTGGCAAGTCAAAGGTAATGGATAAGAAGGAGTTGACGGCAAGGATGTGGAGGCCTGTAAAGTACTTACCTGATAAGTATGCATCCATGGCAGCACAAAAAATTTTAAAGAAAGAATGGTTTTTTGGAAAAAAAGACAAAGACCACTGCATGGAATAATGCATTAATGTACAGGTGAGGCGTGATGCAGTGCATAGTGCCATTAAGTATTTGCTGTCAGAGAAACAAATTCCACTTACTCATTGTAACATTGACTATAATGTGGTGAAGCATATAGCTTCTTTGTCAACACCCAAGGTAAAGCTATGGGCAAACAGGTGGATTAAAAAGGATGAAGATGGGTCGGAAATAGTAACCTCTTAAATGAGAAAAGAAATCCCACAACAGGTGGTTGCATATGTGGAAAGATTAATCAGCGAGATAAGGATGCCGACAGATATGCACCAAAGCTTTCAATTCAATGTAGAGGTTACGGCAGAGTCTGGAAAGCTTGTGAACTTTAGGGGAGTCTCAGAAGATGACTTCTTCAAGAATGAGTCAGCATGGGATAAGCCACAACTACTCTTTATCAATGAAGTTTCTAGCGATGATATCCATAACTTCATTGATAGAATAGTATATACCACCATTAGCAAAGTGGCGATTTGCAACATTGTCATTTTTGTTGATAAAAAAGACAAAGAAGCCATGCAGGTTACTCTAGAGCGAGCATATTCATCAGATTTGAAGATCTATAGTGGTGTTTATGCAGCAAAGAGAGGCAAGAGAGAATGTGGCATAGCGATTCAAACTCTTGAATCATTCTTTCTGTGTATGCAGAGTCCCAACCCTGATCACTCCTTACAAAAGAACATAAGAGGGAATTCAAATAATTTGAGATTGATGCTAGAAGAGCAAGATATTCCCAGGTCCATACATTATCAAAAACACAACTATGGAAGTCCTGCAAAAAGTGGAAGTCCTGCAATAAGCATTTCATGGCTTATTTCCAGCTTCAAGCAGATCTAACCACAGGCTATGAAAAAGTGATAAACTGCAAGGACACCGATGACATGGATGATTACCTTGAAGATCATAATGTCCCAGTTGATGATGATGAAAAGATGGACTTACATGACCCGTTCACAGAGAGGTTGGTGGATGAAGACAAATATGATGATGCCTTCTTTGATAATTATGGCTCGCAGGGTTATGAAAAAAGGCCACTACGACAATACTTAGCGGTATGAACTCTCTATTTCTCAACTAAATACAATTTTTTAAATAAGATTTAAATTTAAAGATAATGAATCTAATCTCTCATATTTATTTACAGGCAATAGAGGGAGAAGAAATGGATGAAGTCAATATGGAGGCACTCCCTTCTACTTCAACAATGCAACCACCTCTAAATTTGATCGAAAAATCAAATTTAGCTGCATTGGATAAAATGGAGAGCTCATTTGAAGTTAGGATCGTTTTGAAACGAGAACCTCAGTATTTAAGCTTTGGTAGAGAGGAGGTTTCAATCCTCTCCAATCCTTTAAAAGAGGTTAATGACAATGTTATCTTGGCCATTCTCAGGTAACGTTTATTTATTTGTTGCTACTTCAATGAGCTAACATTTGTTTATTTATTCACAGTGCAGTTATATATCACTTTCCTAGTGCAGAATGCAAATCAATTCTATGAGCTAATGTTTGTTTATTTCTTGGTGCAGTGTAGTTATTTCTCAGCTTCCTAGTGCAGTGCAGCATCGTGTCTACATGCTCGATGCTCTCCTTTCTTCTATTCTTAGCTCTTCTGAAAAGACTATAGAAGATGTTTGTACCTGGTTAAGCCCTTTGAATTTAGATGGGGTGCGAGTCATCTTAATGCCTTATCATGAGGCGTAAGTATCAACTCTAACCTTATTTTTACTATTTCTTTGGCAAGTTTGTGTAAAACAATAATCATTTTTATTCTGGTCGTGTAGCTCACATTGGAGTCTGATCTTTTGGGACCTTGAACTCAACCATTTATGGTTTGTGAATTCAATAGAAGGCTATCATGCCAACTCCCCAAGGTAATTATTCTCTTAATATTTTTGATACTTTCTTATTTTGTATCTTATGATCGACATATTAATATATTTAATATGTCATGCTGGACAGTGCTACATATCGGCTAGTATCTACTGTCAGAACAACCATGGAGCAACAAGATCAAGTAGAATTCAAAAGACGTCTGCCAGTGGAGCAAAAAGATGGACACAGCTGTGGGTGGAGAGTTGCCTACAACTGCATGTTGTTTCTTAGAGAAATTTTGATTTGGAGTTACCAGTCAAAATGGAATCATATACAGGAGCTGATCTTCTGGCATTTTAGGCTGAGAGTATTCAGCATTTAATTACTACCAGTGGGAAACAACCTGAAAATATGACTACATTGTAGCATGTATAAAACCTTATCTTTATAGTTGTATGCTTGTTCCAGCCTTTAATTGGGATGTGCAAATCTCATAACTTTTTTATATTTTCTTCCAAGAGGAGAAGAGACTGAGTCTAATGAAAGCATGCTATCTTTATACTTTTATGATTATTTAAACCATTATTTTTATTTGGGATGTGTAAATCTCATAACTTGTCTAATGAAAGCATGCTATCTTTATACTTTCTATGATTATTTAAATCATTATTTTTATTTGGGATGTGTAAATCTCAGAACTTTTTAAATTTTTCATCCAAGAGGAGGAGAGACTCACTCTAATGAAAGCATGTATGAAACCTTTTTAAATTTTTGCTCCAAGCAGAGGAGAGACTCACTCTAATGAAAGCATGTATGAAACCTTATCTGCTTGTTTAAGCCTTTATTTGGGATGTGTACATCGCATAACTTTTTTATATTTTTATGGCAGAAGGAGGATGTGGAGGACATAGCAAGTGAAGAAGAATATGATGTAGACTACTCCCTCAATAAGATGAGTCATGAAAATATGAATCTATTGGAGCAGATTGGAAGTTCATTCACTGCTATGTTGTTAATTCAACAACAATCTCATTTTTTTGAATTTGGTGAAGAAGAGATTTCAATCCTTTTGAATCCTAAGAATGAGGTTAATGTGGGAGAGGAGATTTCAATTCTCTCTACAGCTTCAAATGAGGTCAATAACAACGTTATGATGGCCATTCTCAGGTTTGATACAAACTATTTCTCTACTTGATAATTCAATATTTTGATTAAATCTAATAAGCCAATATTCATTTATTTGTTGGTGTAGTATAGTTATCTCACGATTTGGTAGAGTCGTACAAAATCGTGTGTATATGTTGGATTCCCTCTTTTCTCCTATACTTAGCGATAGCAGAAAGACAATAGCCGATGTTTGTAAATTATTACAGCCTTTACATTTACATGGTGTGCGAGTCCTATTTATGGCATATCATGAGATGTAAGTATCATGGCAACCTTTATTTTCATCTTATACTGGCAACATTGTGTTAAATAATAATGGTTCTTAATTATTCGTGTAGGGAACATTGGAGTCTGGTGGTTTGGGACCTTGAAGACAACTATTGTTGGTTTGTTAACTCGATTGCAGGCTTTCATGGCTCAGTGCAAACGTAAGTATTCTATTAATCTGTTGTTACTTCTATATTACATACCTTATGTAATAGACACACTAAGTTTTTTTAATATGTCACGATGAGTAGGTCGATTGAGAAGTTGGTATCTGCTATCAGAGAAACAGGACAGTACAAAGACTCGGTAGACATCCAAAAGCGTTTAGTAGTAGAGCAGGAAGATGGGCGTAGTTGTGGGTGGAGAGTTGCCTACAACTGCATGTTGATTTTCAAAGAAATTTTCTCACTTAAGCCACAGATCTCATCGGAAGACTCTTTGGAGCTCAAATATTCAGAGGAGGATATACAATTATTTAGGGCTGAAATCATTCGAGACCTAATTGCTGCCATTAGAATACAACATGCAACTGAAGCAATATCAGAGCTTCCCTTTAAGGAAGAGGAGACTGAGTCTACTATGAAAGCACTACACACTACAGAAGAAGTAGAGACCCAGTGTACACCTACAGCACCACAGCCTCCACTGGAAGCATCAGAAGAGTTACTACCGCCTTCGCTTGCATTTAAGGAAGAGGATACTGAGTTTACTCCGAAAGCACTACATACTACAGAAGAAGTAGAGACTGAGTGTACATCTACAGCACCACAGCCTCCATTGGAAGCATCAGAAGAGTTGCCACAGTCTCCACTAGAAGCATCACAAGAGTTGTGATGCATGTATGATGTTGTGTTTGTAGTTTTTGTTGATTATACACCAATTTGTGACTTATTACTTAAGTGGCATTTTCTGATGATATTTATATAATTTCTTTATGCACACAATTTTATGATATGAATGTGTGATGATGTGATTATTTGGAAATAAATCCTTGTGTGATGAGAATTTTGATATGAATATGTGATGATGTAATATTTGTAATATAGTTCTTCATGCACACAATTTTATGATATGAATATGTGATGATGTGATTATTTGGAAATAAATCCTTGTGTGATGAGAATTTCGATATGAATATGTGATGATGTAATATTTGTAATATATTTCTTCATGCACATAATTTTATGATATGAATGTGTGATGATGTGATTATTTGGAACTAAATCCTTGTGTGATGAGAATTTTGATATGAATATGTGATGATGTAATATTTGTAATATATTTCTTCATGCACACAATTTTATGATATGAATGTGTGATGATGTGATTATTTGGAAATAGATCCTTGTGTGATGAGAATTTTATTCAGTTTGACAGTCTCCACTCACTTAAAGTAGAGCATTCGCAATGCTTCTCTGACTTTATTCCAACCCTTATCCTTATCATCTCCACGCACTTAAAGTAGAGCATTCAATCTCCACTCGCTTTATTCCAACCCTTATCCTTATCATAGTGAACACATTGTGCCTCTCACTTTATTCCAACCCTTATCCTTATCATAGTGAACACATCGTGCCTTAGTGCACTTGTATTCTTCCATCCTAGTCCTTCCACAAACACTCTCTTATTTCTTACATCCTAGTCCTTCTGAGTAACTTGTATTCTTCTATCCTAGTCCTTCCGCAAACACTCTCAGAGTCTTCTTTCATCCATCCTGATAACCAAGTATTCTTCTATCCTAGTTCTTCCACAAACACTCTCTTCTTTCATCCATCCTAGTGCTTCTCATTAACTTGTATTCTTCCATCATAGTCCTTCCTGTAGACACTCTCTTCTTTCTTGCATCGTAGTCCATCTCCCTTTCTTTATCATCTCCCCACCCATGGATGTCTTTGGCATTGTCGAAGACGTGGAGTTCGGAATTAACAATCTCAAAAAATGGATTGCTGACCAAGGAGCACAGAGAGAGGCCAGAATTCGACAAGGTTCTCCTTTGACACACATGGAGAGAGAGGAATTTGCTGCACAAAGGCATGCAGAGAGGGAGGAGACTCTCAAGATAGCAAAGGCATGGAAGGTGAGCTGAATGTCAGGGTAGTTCATGTAAGGAGAGAGCTCGTCTTTAATGCAGACCTTAACGGTGGATTGGGAGCTGGGATTTTGAGGTGAAAGAATGATGTGGGAGATAGATGCAGGATACAATCAAAACAAATATAATGAGAAGAGGGATGCGAAGAAGGATATTGCAAAGTGATGGATTCGAACAGCTTGGCACGAGGCAAGGGCAAGCAAACCTTGGAGAAGACCCCTTAAGAATCAGTGTGGGCTCCAGTTTCATGTTCAGGCTTAGCGTAGGCAACATTGCAGGCTTCAAACTCCGTTGCAAAAATTGAGATATTGGAGTTCTTTACCACCCCTTCGTAGGTGTGATCGGAGATGAGGCTGTGCCAGTGCTAGAACTCCTCGACTCCATTGAGTATCATACTGCCCACCCACAAGTGAATTGTTCATCATTCCAGCAACAATCCATGGTTCCGGTAAGTAGACTCTACAATGGTCATCATTTTGGTATTCATCCATTCTATTGTCTCGGCAAATTTAAGTATAGTAGCTAATAAAGGCACTCTTGATCTAACGGTTTAGGATGTGCCACATGGTTTAATGGGGTTAGAGTATTCCATAGAACCCTCTAGTGCTCGCCTAGTAAAAATCAATCTACAAATATGTGGGTCAAGGAGGTGGAAGAAAACCAAAACATCTCTTTAGGCTGCCTACCGTAAAGATTTTGGAAGTTACTTCAACTTACAACTCAACTCGCGATCTTGGAAGTTACTTCAACTTACAACTCGCGATCGGGACGTATAAAGAGCTAATTATATTATAAACGATCATCGTTTAGAACAACGCGATACGTATTAAAAGCTAGTCCATGCTAAGTATTATTATATTACAAACGATCATCGGCGATGTGTATTAAAACTTAAAAGCAAGCATGGATCGCCATTTGACCAACTCGCCGAGGAGCAGCGGTTTGAACGAACTCAACGAAGATATGTTATAATATACAGCGAGTCGGGACTCTGGACTTGGACCCCATCAAAACTTTTTTTGAATGCGTCAATCTCAATTCATTACTCTCACGTAGTTCACTGGCATTGTAGAAACTTCCAAAATCTTGTGAAAGAAAGCCAAAAACTACGTTCTGCAAAATTTGAAACCGGACAACTACCGTCCAGAAGCAAATGTGATCTGACAGATTACCTGTTATGGAGACACTAACGTGAGTACCTTTCATCGCATCAAATCAAAGAAGTTCGTATAGCAATTCACCACTTCAAAATAGACTCGATCATGCTGTAGTCCTATTCTTACGGAGCCTTTGCACTTCCAACTGCTCTCGAGGCTCTTCTCTCTTCTAAGTTCTGGCTTAGTATTGTTGACCTGGTCTAAGGCATCGCCGATGCGCCATGTAACTTTTTGGGCTACACTGTGCCCTATATCTATTACGTCCGCTTCGACCCTCTCACGCAAACTTATCACTTCATCCTATTGAATCTTGATTGCCCAAATACGTCCAGCAGTGCCCTGATAATCCACTGCAATCGTTCCAACTGTCCACCTCCCCTATTTCAAATTAGCTTCAACGCTCGCACCGACTCCCATTTTCCTAGTGTATGGCTTCCCCGACTTCGCTCCATCTCTCTATCAATCCCTTATTGCCTCTCATCCTTGCAGCTCTTCTCGGTTTGGCCTCTGCGGGACGTTCCATAGTTAACCAGGATGGAACCAATACCCACCATCTTCATTTTAAGGTAAAAAGAACTCGCTGCATGCGACACGATTAGGTTGTTTATAGCGTCCGGGTCCTGATGTTTCTTTTTTTCGGTCAGATTCACTACACCAACGTGACCAGACTGTGCCACACCAAGCAACTTGTGGCAGTCAACGGGAAATTCCCAGGACCCAAAGTGTATGTTCGGCAGGGTGATCGTGTCCTCGTAAAAGTGACTAACCTTGTGGCGCACAACCTCACAATACACTGGTACAGCTCCTCCTGCATAGGCCAGCTTGCTGTCATTGGTTTTTAACGCCGTGATATGATGAATAGTTTTCTGGAGGTGCCCCTCTGAGAGCGATTCGAAATCTGTGTAATGCAGGCATGGAGTCAGGCAGCTGTTCTCGGTTTGGTCAGATGGACCTGCTTATATCACACAGTGCCCTCTGCGTCCACAACAATCCTTCGTCCATAACTTCACAGTTGTCCGAGAAATGGGCACCCTCTTCTGGCACGCACATTTTAATTGGCTTAGAGCCACTGTGCACGGCGCCTTCATAATCTTGCCCAAGCACGGTGTACCATATCCATTCCCAATACAGCCACGGAAGGATTTTCCAATTGTTCTAGGTACGAACATTCTGCTTCTTCATTTTACTTATTGAATTCGCCCCATTGAATTCTATGGTCTGTGGAGGAGAGAAGATTGTGTAAAGCCTGCTATACTCATCGAACACGCTCGTTTGATGTACAGGGGAATGGTGGAATATGGATGTCTTGGATGTTGAACAATACGCTTTAGCAGATGGCGGAGGTTACAACTTGTCGAATGCTCTAACCATCAACGGACAACCTGGTCTGCTCTACAATTGCTCCCAGAAAGGCAAGCATTTCTACTATCACGAAGCCTAATATAGAGACGGGTCGCTTCATAGCTGCTTGATTGCTTGATGTAACCTGGCGTTAAAAAATTCAGTTGGAGCTCCGCGTTAGTCTGATTTTATATTGTTTCTTCTTCTGCAGATGCAGAGATCTTCCATGTGAAGAAAGGAGAAACTTATCTTCTTCGGATAATCAACGCTGCCATGAACTTCCAGTTGTTTTTCCAAATCGCTAGCCATACACTCACCGTGGTGGAAACGGATGCTTCCTTGTCCAAGCCTTACACAACCAATGTGGTTGTTCTGGCACCCGGGCAGACGGCCGACGTACTGGTCACCGCAAATCAAGACGTGGATGACTACTACATGGGCGCTTCCACGTACTCTCCTTCTCGAACAGATTATGTTCCATACCCCAAGGTTGCAGCAACTGCCCGTTTTCGTTACGAAGATGCGAAGCACAAACGGCCCGAGGAGATGAAATTTCCCACGTTTCCCGCCGTTAACGACAGTGGGTACGCGTTGAATTACGTGAAGAGCCTGAGGAGCCTGAACACTGAAAGACATCCCGCATCGGTTCCTAAAACAGTCGACCGGAGCTTCTTTTTCACAGCCGGATATTCCTTGGTAGAGTGCCCCAATGGGCAAGTTTGCCATGGCCCTTTGGGAGAGAAGGTATCGACGGCTATCAACAACATCACCTTCCGCGATCCCGAAGTCTCCATCTTACAGGTTTGTTGTGCGAGCACACCGTTCTATTCACCTCTACCAATTTTGACTATGTAATGTTCGCGTTCAAGGAGTGGCAAGTGCCCAATTATAGCGGCTGATTCATGAATTTCTGTTTTCAGGCATTCTATGAAAATACGCACAGTGCTGGAAAGCCCGGAATCAGCTCAGATGATTACCAAACTGACTTCCCCAGCGTGCCACTCGTCCAATACAATTATACCGGGGTCACTCTGCCGAACCTGCACGCACAGTCTGGCACAAAGGTGGAAGTGGTGGACTTCAAATCCAATGTGCAGCTGGTCCTTCAGAACGCGCGCACTTTGTTCTTCGAGAGCCATCCCTTCCACCTGCACGGGTACAATTTCTATGTAGTGGGTTTGGGAGTGGGGAACTACGATGCGGGAAGAGACCCTGAAAACTTCAATCTGGTGGATCCTCCGGCGATGAACACGGTGGCGATTCCAGCAGGAGGATGGGTGGCCATTCGATTCTTCACGGATAATCCAGGTAAATCTAAGACTCAAATTGCAGACCCTTGTTTGGGTAGGATTAGTGGGCGGCTCTTACTACAGAATTAGCTGCTGCATGCGTGATCAAATGAGCAAGTTAAAACGATAGTGTTACGACAATCGATCGGTGACATTTCTCTCAATGTAAGTTCGGAATCTACGGGCTATTAGTGTGATTAATGATTTCTGCCGCGGCTGCTGCAGGGGTTTGGGTGATGCATTGCCACTTCGAGATGCACACATCCTGGGGGATGGAGATGGCGTGGATCGTGAAAGAAGGCAAGGGAAGCCACGAGAAATTGCCGCCTCCACCGAAAGATTATCCCAAATGCAGCTAGTTACATTTATCCTTCGAGTGACGTCGATCAATGTCGAGTCGCGACCCTTGCTTCCTCAGACTCAGTCTTCGATATTCATCTGAATCCATGCCCCTGAATCGTGAATCCTGATGCATGTCGAAGAAGCCCCAAATAATTTAGTACAACTTCAAAGCGAAAAATCGATCTCGAACGGGAAAATGACGAAGATAGTTTCTCATTTGGTATTTTTCCATTTTTTCCCCATCGGTAAATGAGAAAAACACCAAATGACTAAGATATCTTAGTCCATGGGCCTTATGTCATGGAAGGGAAATACTTGTGCAAATGCACCATGGAAAATAGAGGGGAAATACCCTGGAAATAGAGTGGGACCATGGGAAATAGCAGTCCATGCTCTAGAGCTCAAGATGTTGATTCCTACACTCTTGAGAACCATTGATGCGGCATTTCCTTTATAGCATGTCTCACTTTCCCTTTGATCCTTATGTCATGCACCAAGGGAAAAACATCCAAAATATGCTTTTCCATGTGAAAAACATCCAAAATAGCCATCCTTATTTTCCCCCTTTTTACCCTCCATGACAGAAGCCTCTAAGGCCCTCTAGATCACCCAACACATGTACCTCATTCTTTGTGGGGACCTTGGATAGGTCCTTGTTACATTGTATAAATTCTTGTATTCCAATCTTAACAATACTGGCATTCATAATGACACATCAATGAGGTCATGGTTTTACAAGTACGAATCTAAGTAAATACTAAAAAGGCCTATCTATAATCAATTCTTTATACACTCAATGGACTTGGAACCAATTCTCCAAAATTAGGATGCTATAATAGAGATTGGATGTACAATCTCAAGATTTCTAGGCCACCTTCATTGAAGGACGAGAGAAAGAAAGAAAGAAAGAGCTGTGAAAGCACTTATTACAAGCACATGAATGTTTTGGAAAGGAGTGGAAGATGTGATTGTTGTCATCTAACTAGTCATATTTGCATTAAGTGCCTTTGATATTAAGAAACCTACTTTGGGCAAAGGAGTGCAAAGTTTGTGTGATATGGTGGAACTATAGATAAGTGTTTAAATTTTAATTAGATGATAGGACGAGATGCACCTTTTAAAATAGTTACATAGGCAGCCTAGCATGCTAGTTTGAGCAAGCATTAGTAGAAGGCTCATACTCCTCTACACATTGATGCCCTAAAGGAGGATAAGAGAAGGAATAGTAAAGCATTAAATGTTCTCACTAGAGACTGAGCAATGGGAGATACTGCATTGGTAGATGCCAAAGTATTGATCACTGAGATGGGGGTCAATCTCACCTTTGAGGTAGCCTAGAGAGTGGGCAAGGTTGATGCATTGTTAACGCCTATGGTCGTAAAATTTAGGACTATGGCAAATAGATCCACCTTGATGAGTATGAGGGCAGCTATGAATGGACTAGGACATATCTGGATGATGACCTCATGATGTTGCAAGCAATTTAGCATTAAAGGGAGACTCCATGGTCCTAGTGATGGCACTCAACCTTAAGGGGGGGAATGGGATACATACAAGGAGAGGCAAAGAAATCATACAAGAGAAATCAAAAAGGGAAGAGAGAGATGTAGAAAGCACATGATGGTGTCAATCCCATGAGGCAAGGACATAAGATAGATTGAAAATGGCTATTTCGAATCATACTATCACCTTTGGTCTGACCTAGGGGGTTTCCTAGAGAGCTACACAGACAACGATGTGAAAATTGGGACATGTGGCTCTAGGGGTGTAGTTGTCCTTTTTTAATCACACTTGAGACATGAAGGAGAACATGCACGACACATGTGGATACAAATTTAGCTACCTAGTGCATGATTGATTTTTATTGCTATGTGCTATTTTCCCCCAAATACATCTTATGCACATGAGGTCACCATAGAGGGTCACATCCCATATGAGACAATGTCCTATTCGTGCACATATAGCTTGTCATCTTTTCAGCAGATGCTATGGAGCAAAGCAAAGGCAGTCACACCATTGCCAGATTCAAGGGCATCAGCTTCCCAACATTGCAAACAAAGATGCAGTTATTACTCATGCACAATGGTCTGTGGAACTTGTCAAAGGAGTTACCCAGAAGCCAGAAGGAAATGTAGAAAAAATTTGGCTTTGGTAGGGTTGCAATGACAGGGAAATAGCTTCAATCAGTCTCAGCCTTGCTAACAGTTTGATACACCATTTAGATCTCACAAAATCAGCAAAGGAGGTATGGGAGAAAATGGTGAGATTATTTGGAAAGAAAGCTTTCACTTTAAAGGTGCTTTTTAAAGCAACAGCTAGTTTTTGATTTAAAAAAGGATGAATGTGGTGATCTCAGTGAACATTTAGGATATATTGGGTTTGTCACTCAGCCGCTCTCTAGCCTTGGAGGAGTTGTTGAAGATGGTGACACGATTGCTATGCTCCTCAAGAGATCACCTTTCTCTCAAGTCCTAACTGTTATCTGGCTTGCAAAGATACATCTTATGAAGACATAGTAGCATTGCTTATTGAAGAAGACAAAAGACTCAAAGAGCATAATGACACAAGCGTTGATCCTGACACTGCTTTGATATGAAAATGGAAAGAGAAGAAACATGTTGGATGCAGGGAGACTAGAGACAATGACAGGTACGAAAAGATATGCAGACTGCAGTCTGCAAAATGAATTGAAGTGAAAGTATAAGCAATATAATGACTAACGCTAGTCTAGGACTAGGGTAGGACTAAAAGTCCTAAGAGTTATATATTGACTAACTGGACTAATTGTCCCAAATGGAATAAAATTTAACTAGACTGTCTTAGGCTTACAAGGCTATATCAGGGCTAGGTATAACAAATGCCCCTCCAGGGCATGGCTGAAGTACTCTGGAAACATCTCAAATATACTTCGAATTTATGCCATTGTTACAAATGTGACACTATCATATAAAAATGGAATCAAGTGTAAAGCTTGCCAGCTTCAAACTAGGTCATGGAAATGCTTTGGTGAAGATATCTACCGAATTGTCTTCTGCCAAAACATAACATGAGAATGTCTCCTACTGACAGTTGTTCTAAGATATAATAATAATGGACCTTGATGTGCTTAATACGTGCATGAAACACATGATTGTGCGTAGTGGCTAAAGCACTACGATTGTCAGTGTAGATAGTGGTGGGAGACGAATGATCAACGTGAAGACTTGCAAGTAGTTTCCGGAGCAGATACATTCCATCATAGTTGTAAGAGCTACCATATACTTAGCTTTACAGCTAGAGGTAGTAACTATAGACTTCTTTTTTGCTAAACTAAGAAATCCAAGGAGGAAACAAGTGCAATAATCCCTCTAGAATGTGGCAATGATTACATAAAAAATCCATGCACCTGTGGTCCGAAATGTTGAACAAAATAGGAACCAAACCTTTTTTAAAGTGGCATGCCAAAATTTCAACAAAAATGGCAATGATTTATGGGAGAAAATTATAGCAAAACTTTGAGAAAAATTTACACAAAATTTTGAGCGAGTCACGTTGCTAGAAAGGGTAGCATGATAGTAGAAACATGTTCCTTCTTTAGGTGATGATGTCTCGATGATTTTAGCTAAATATGGCAACAATCGTCTACCCCAAAACATGCGTTGCCCCCTAGTTAAGGGATCAAGCACTTTAGGTTCTATTGGCTCTTCAAGATATGCAAGCTTAGACTCTTCATCCTTGTAGGAGGGTTGGGGCTCTCTAGAGTCTAGCTGTGCTTTATGACTATCTGAGTTGAACCTTGCTCCCATGTCCTAGTTGGCATCAGGCAAATAATTGACTATGCACACCTATTGCAAGATGAATGATGCCTACAAGGGATCTTTCTGGATCCAAAAGGATTGATCTTCATTCTGACTCTTAGATTTACCACATACAGTGGGTGTGGCTCTTTAACTTCCAATTGTCTCCTTCCAAAACCTTGGGTCAACAAGTGGCATGTGAAGATTCTTCACCTCAACTCCATAGTCATCATGTCCACATGCTTTTCCTATCAATTTGCTATCAAGGAGTATTGTATTCTAGGAGATCCTACATCGTGCTCCTCATCTAAGATGGCAATGAGGTAACATCCAATTGTTGGGGCATTGGCTTTTGTCTCTTCTTTGAGGGTTCAAGGCTTGCCACTGCTATTCCCTTGTTTGAGCCTTCTACTTCCTAGTTGTGGCCTCTTTTTCTCCTCCTTTGGAGATTTAAATATCTTTGATTCCCTAGATGCAACCTACACTAAGAAGCTTAGGTAGGAGATTGGAATTTGGTTGAGGATTAGACAGTAGGTTGATTAGAGTGATTTAAATCCAGGTTCACATGATGGGGATATTGGATTCAATTTGGATAGGGAATTGGTCCTATTTAGTGGGGGTGGTCACCCCCCCTTGTATGCTTGGATCACCTTAGCCTTCTTGTTGATGAGGTTGATAGCCAATATGCGTTGATAAGAGAGAGGGGATTCAATCTATCAAAATCATAGTTTTATCAAGAAAAAAAATCTACTTTTGAGGAGAAACAACTTTGCTAGACACCCACTAGACAATTTGAAGGTGATGGATGGACTTTCATCTTCATTGTAGGTAATTGACCTCACCGTGCCACATCATTTATAGTTCTTCTCATCCACCCATAGAATGGAGCTCCTAGACAAATAGAAGAGTAAAATATTAGTATCCAAAAAGTCACCGGAAGCATTTGTGATGTGGGTATGGGTGGATGGTTTGACTATGCTTGAGGGTCTTCATCTCGATATTGCTCTGCTACTAGAAGTCATTGTGAAGGTAATTTATGGTTAATATACATCTTTGATGACCACCAGAAGCAAATAACATGGACTTGGAGACTAGAGAAGTTTGCTTGGTCTTACTTTCCTTTATAACCTTGATAGGTGTGGCTTTAGGGAAGACCTTAGGAAATCACTTTTCGAAACACTCCCCGTCTTATGTACAATATTTAACTCCAATGGTCTACACAAAGACAAGGAGAAGATTTTCAATTAAATTTAAATCCATTGTAAAAATAGAACAAAACTACAAACAAATAGAAAATGGCCTTTCTGAAGGAAAAGAAATTATTTCTTGATGTAACAACTTTGTGGAAATGGGAAAAGAGGCTAAAGATTCTATCAGATACCAATGAGAAAATTGAAAAGAAAAATACACAAAAACATAAATGAAATCAATCTTGAGGATAAACTTGTATAGGTTTTCAAAGAAACTTGATCGAGTTTAGGTGGAATTTCACAAAATTCATAAGATGCAATTGTGTTCAAACAAATTCTCATGAAGTCTAAGGGAAATCTGATGCTCGAGATCGAATTTGCCAAAATTACATGCAAATACAACACTTGATATTAGATTTCATAGACTGATCTCAAGGACTGGATTAGCTTGTAGCTTCTATGGTGTCATGATTCTAATATGATACCCAAGCGTGGATTAGCCTCCAAGCTCATGCAAATTTCAACCTTGGGATTGGTTAGCCTACAATCTCCAACAAATCCAATCTTGAGGATTGGATTAGCATGCGCCTCTAAGCTAATCCAATCCAAGGGATTGATTTAGCTTGCAAGTTGTTGGCCTCAAGTTTCCTAACCAACTTGAGTCAAATCTGAGTAATTAGGCATGGGCCAACTAGGAGCTACCAATGAGAAGTTGAATAGCACAACCCAAGAATCAAGGAAGATCCAACATAGGACATGCCATGGAGCCAATCCCTAGGAGCAGTTTTACGAGTTCCTAGGTTCAAAAGGAGATTCACCAAAATTCACTAGTCTAGAGTTCTAGATGTTTAAGTCAAGAGTTTGATGTAGAGTGAGCTTTTGACTCACCCTCTCTTTGGTCTTTTTATCTGAGTCTGAGTGCAGCCTCCATCTCTTTAATTAGTATAGTGCCTCAAGCCAAGGTGAGAGTTTGTGTGTTTCTAGTTGTTGAATAAGCACATTGCAAAGGATTGCAACCCACTATTTGTAATAGGATAAGGCCTACTTTATTGTACATGTACTTGGTAACTCGGCTTGTTATTGATTTTCTACAATGCTTGTGCTTCTCTTTGTTCATGCTTGCCTTCCCTATCTCCATAAGTTTTTGCCCACACAACACAAATCCCCATGATAGAACTCTCAACAACTGACTCTTGCACCCTAGCACTAAGTAGGTTCCACACACCAAGCAAACCTCAGAGTGAAAGAGAGCCTAGAGGGCATCTTCCACCCAAGCACAGTTTGCATCCAAGAACAACAATCATTGGTCAATGGAGTGGTGAGGAGAAATTACCATAAACATTGGCAATCATGCTAGGGACTAATGTGTTGAAAGAAGTGAGATTGAGTCTTGTGAGCATCAATTGATGCTACTAGGCAATGACTTACAATAATTGGCTGGGATAGCATATTATTATAAATAATACATGCAAGTGTCAGGGATGATTTGGAGTGTTTGAAGACTTGGTTGACTATTGTTGTTTGGGTAGAGGAGTGTACCCAGACAACTTGTAGGATTCTTCAAGCTTTGTCCAATGTCTAATACACACTCAAAAGGTGCTAAAGGTATACATCTTCTCTCCTGAACACCTATGTTGAGGTGGAAGAATTTAAAAAGACTTGGCTATGAAAGCTGGAATGGAATTGGAACAAGGGAGATAGACAGTTGATGGTGGTGAGTGGAAGTAATAGTAGTGATTTCAAGGATGGAGAAGGCTTGGCCATGTGCATGAGGAGGTGGCATTGGACTACTAAATTAACAATAGGAGCAAGCTAGTCCCTAAGCTTTATTCAAGACATCCCAAGAGGCTCATCATGGGAGAGTCCTCAAGATGGTGTCATGAGATTCTGAGAATTTATCCACAAAGAGCCAGGATTTGTGCCGTCCAATGATTCTCACCAAGAGCTGAGCCATGAGTGTGGCCTTTGGCTTGGAAGATGTAAGTCAAGTTTTGAGGCTAGATGAGCCTTGGAGATAGATCCCAACCAAAGAAGGCCTACCTTTACAATGGAGGTGGAGCAAGAATCAAGATGTGGACAAAATTCACCAACCAGACCACATGCTATAATATTATCTTTGATTGGTGGAAGGTGAGTCTATGTGGAAGATTGATTGGAGCATGAGGAAGTGGCTATGACTGCTTAGCATTGCGGTGCTTGAGTACTAGGTTGAACACATGGTAGCCATAATCTTATAGCATTTTTAAAATATTATCTCTGATTGGTGGAAGGTGAGTCTATGTGGAAGATTAATTGGGGCATGAGGAACTAGCTATGACTGCTTAGCATTGTGGTGCCCGAGTACTAGGCTGAGCACATGGCACCCATGGCCACAAAGACAGTTGTCAATATGGAATGATTAGTTACCCAAGTCTAGTGGGTCACTGAGCTCCTACAACCTAAGCATTATGTCTTACTGTAGTTGGATAGGATGACCATGACAAAAAAATCACACACTTGTCAAATTTGGGTTATGAATAGGATGCCTAGATCACCACGTGACCCTATAGACCCTGACCCAGTCATCGATGTGCAGCTACAACTAGAGAATCCCAAGTCGATGCATGTTAAAACAAAGGCAACATAGCCTATCCACGTGAAGTTCTAGAATTTCAAGGGTGTATATGATGAAGATGCCTATAGCCATTTACACAATTTTCTATGAATTTTTCCTGTTAATGGTGCCACGAACAAGGAATACATGAATTACTTCCCTTGTATTTTGAAATAGACAACCCAATGATGGTTTAACCAATGTGGTAAATAATTATAACCATGTAAGAGTACACCTCAAATTTGTAACAATAAAATTGAAATTGTCTCCACTGCCACTACCGAAAGGATACTCCTAAAATGTACCAATAAGGTATCATATAAAAACGTGGAGATAATATTGTATCTAATCTGAATTAAAAAATAAGTATATCATTTTAAAGGAAAGCATACAATATCTCTATGTGGCATTATTGCATATCATAGAGAAAAACCTACAAATTATTTCTTAAAATTTTATTGAAAGTAATATGCTTTGGACTATAGATGGAGCAACTCATGAATTCATCCTTTCGCTTCAAAAGTCATTCAAAATAAACTCTCAGGATTGGACTCCCAACTTCAACATAAAATCATATAAATGAATATCGTATATTTGTATATATTAACAAAAAGGCCATATCCCACCATAGGAATAATTAAAAAAGAGACAATATTGAGATGTATCATGAGGTATCTAGAGGGATTTAAGATCCTATATCAAGGGGAGAAATTAAAACAAACTCCACTATATAAAGCCTCAAAACATTTTTGATGATGACAAAAAGTCCCAACTAGATCCGGGCAGGTAGTTGTATTGAACTAGAATATATTTAGTGCTTCCTAAAAATTGTTGAATAATATTTTCCATTTTTACTTAATTTTTAAAGTTAATTTAGAACATAGATTTATGTAAACTTGCGATTTGAGAAGAATTAATTATGATATCAAGAAGAGCACTATAATAGTAGAAATATTTGAAATACACTACAATATTTTATAAGAGTAACAATACATGAAAATTTATGTAGTACACTTAAAAGTGCTTATTATTGGATTTGTTTTAAATGGAGTTATATATCACTAAAAACATGACGTATTTAAAAGCATTTTTAAATAATAGTTCATACATGAAATATTTTTTGAGTTTTGGAAAAAATTAGTAATGCTTTTAAAATGAAAAAATTGAGTAATATATGCTATGAATTAAGAGTCCTTCAATTCTATGACTTTACTATAGTTTGAAATAGGAAGTCCCATGGGTTCGGTTATCATAGCATATTTTAGAAGGTAATATGATAGGCCTGTGTTGGTTATTTTTTGAATATTCATATGTGTTTGCCACAAGAGTAATATTCCTGCATGGTATGGAACGACATTATGATGTTCTAGGGATGAACGGAAGTAGATCCATCTTTGTGTGAGAGGATCTAAAATAGGTTTAGTTTCTAAATGTATAGGATATGGAAATCCATATTTGCATTTGTGGTTTGTGCTTGAGTCAAATAGATTGCATGTTGGCCTACATGTGTGGATTTGTTTCCTCTTTACCATATAGTTAAGCTTTATTTGAATTGGATTCTCTCGCCACTTATTAAAATCATTCATGTAATGGATATATGCATCTATCTGGTTTGTTACGATCTCTATGTCTTGTTCATCTACCCATAGCATTATGCGTGCATGCATAGATTCTCGATTTTGTACGTCATATCTTATGATGTGATGGTTGACTCTACCTAGTAGTCCTTTATCACACAGAATATATCTTGCTAAGAATTGTTGCAATCTAACATGGAAGAGCACTGCGCATTCAATTGGACAATCTCTCCTGATGAAGTTCTTATTGAATTATTTAGCAATGGTTTCTATTTGATCGATTTCACACCATCTCGTGGTTGATACCTCATCTGCAATAAGTGTAAGGAATATATTGGGAAGGCACCATGTGTCAACCATTGCCATTAGATCTTTTAAGTTTCTACAGTGCCATGAAGGAGATCCAGGGATAGAGCTTGGTATTTGAAACTTATGAATACGTCTAATTATCTCTTGTTCAGATATTCTTGGATCTTGTTGTCTTTGTTGGTGGATATCTCTTTGTAATACTATAGTTTGAGTAGAATTTGCTATTATAATAGATTGACGTATTTGGTAAATCAATAACAAGTATGGTTTGTAAAGAGTGAACACGGAGAACAATGTTGATATTCTCATTTTTAAATATACATTGAAGAACATCTTGCCATCATGAGCACCATATCCGAAAGGATAGAGGAATGGGACTAATGCATACTCAAGTGTTAATTCGTCATATTGTGATAGACCTTCCATAGATGTTATGAGCTAATGCTCAATAATTCTTGTTGAATCATGAAGTACAATTGTGTCGACATCCTGCGATGTTTTTTTTCTAATTGATGAGTTGTAGGTAGCATGTTAATTTGTTCTAGTAATGACAAGTAGTTGTCCTCATGTGCAATTTCCATAAGATCGATTGGTGAGTAAGCAGAATGTCTTTCAAGAATATCAGAAATAACTTCTAAAGAAAGAACAGTTACTCCTAGTTTTGGATGTGGTTGTTCATGCATTGTCAAGTATTTTTTAAATATGGGATTTGTTCTAGAGTTAAACACTAGAACATGTTTCGTTGTTGATAGTAAGTTTGTTGAGTTAGTACAAAATATTTGTTGGTGAATCCAACATATTAGTGGATTATCCAACATCGATCTTCTTTGTAGTATACCTATTGCTAAAGATGTAATACCTTTAGAAACGTTTAGGGATATATCGATTATAGAAAGCATTTGTATTTGAAATATGTCCGCACCTAATACATTCTGTAAATAATCTAGATCATAGGGAACCAAGTACAACTTTCTGAATGGACTATCTATGCATGCTTTACAAGCCATTTTTTATCTATGTCCTAGGCCATTTTCTACATGCAAACTTATGAACATATTGGATAAGTCATATGGTGTTATACTTGATTCTAGTAGTAATATTACTAATTTTAACTTTGTAAAAGAACCTGTGTTAAATTCTATTTTACCACAAAAAACACAATATTGCATCTTCAAAATATATTGAGAAGTAATTTGGTTCCATTCTTTTATAAAATTATCGATGAATAGCCATGAAGAGAAACTCGGTTGTAATCGTCTTTTCTTGTTTTCTATGCTAATGTAGGAAGCATGTTCTCTTCTTTCAATAAGTGACCTTTGTGGGGGTTAAAGGTCACTGTGCCTTAACCCCGGTTATGTACAATACTCAAACACATATATAAATGAATGAAAAAGAAGATTAGGGTGGTTCTGCACCCACCAAAACTTGTGTGGCTCTCTGTCTCTCTCTCTCCTTCTTCCATTCTTGCTTCCGTTGAGAGCACTCTCAACTGGTATCAGAGCACTAGTATCAGGGCATTGGATAGTATGCTCACTAGTTATTCTCCCTTAAAGGCACATTGTCCTTTAAGTGGGAGGTTGTGGGGGTTAAAGGTCACTGTGCCTTAACCCCGGTTATGTACAATACTTAAACACATATATAAATGAATGAAAAAGAAGATTAGGGTGGTTCTGCACCCACCAAAACTTGTGTGGCTCTCTGTCTCTCTCTCTCCTTCTTCCATTCTTACTTCCGTTGAGAGCACTCTCAACCTTTTCATATTTTTAAAGTAAATTATATGTTAAAGTAGAAGCACCTACTTTATTTTCCCATTGTAGATCAAAGCGTTAAAAATGACTTGAAATTCAACAATTCAAACAATCTGCAAACAGAATATCAAGGTTGTTAACACTTTATATTTTTACCAATTGGAATATAGCATATAGGAATTTGAATGTAGTATATAGAATTTTGAATTTGGAACATGGTAAATAGCTCTTTCTTTTTGCACATAGGAGTTTCTGTTTAACATTTATTTTTTTGCATGTTTTTGGTAGCTATTTGAATTCGGGATATAGCATTTTCATTTATCACTTTTTATATATATGGTAGCAATTTGAATTTGAGATATAGCACTTTGAATTTCGTACAAAGTATTTTGCATTAAGAATTAGTACTTAATCATTGAGCAACTACCATTTTTGCATTTAGCATATAGCGCTTTGTATCCAATGCATAAACAAATAAACTTAACCACACATTTGTGTGGGGGGAGAGTCGGCACATCTTCTCTCTAGAAATTATAAGACCAAGGAATGTGCCCTTCCTTGGGTTCATATCATTTTGCCTTTTGCATTAACATATATTTTTTTGCATTTTTTTGGTAGCTATTTGAATTTAGGACATAGCATTTTCATTTATCACTTTTTATTTTTATGTAGCAATTTGAATTTAAGATATAGCACTATGAATTTTGTACATAGCATTTTGTATTGAGAATTAGCACTTATCATTGAGCAACTAGCATTTTTGCATTTAGCATATAGCGCTTTGTATCCAACACATAAAAAATAAACTTAACCACACATTCGTGTGGGGGGAGAATTGGCACATTTCCTCTCCAAAAATTATAAGACCAAGGAACGTGCCCTTCCTTAGGTTCATATCATTTTGCATTTTGCACATAGTATTTTTCATATAGCATGTTGCAATTGGAGTTTGGGATATAGAACATAGCATTTTACATTTTTGCACATGGTACTTTGTTTTTAGAAATGTATGATTTTGTGTTTTGTACATAGTATTTTGCATGTAGCACATAGAATTTACTAACTAGTATTTTTGCATTTAGCACATAGCACTTTGTATCCAACACATAAACAAATAAACTTAACCACACATTTGTGTGGGGGGAGAGTTGGCACATTTCCTCTCCAAAAATTATAAGACCAAGGAATGTGCCCTTCTTGGGGTTCATATCATTTTGCATTTTGCACTTAGTATTTTGCATATAGCATGAACAATTTGAGTTTGGGATATAGAACATAGCACTTTGCATTTTGCACATGGTACTTTGCATTTAGGAATTTTTGCACACAGTATTTTGTATATAGCATGTAGCAATTTGAGTTTGGGATATAGAACTTTGCATTTAATTTTCATTTAGGTATTAGTGTTAAAATGGCTAACATGCCATATCAACATCTTGGGTGGTTCTTGTTCTAGGTATATGTGCAGCGAGCTATATGGTGTGTTGACTTTGTATGGTTTCAAGCTTGCAGAAGAGAAGCTAGGAATGAGGGGGGGCTTTCCCACACCTAGGTTAGATGGGCACCAAAAGAGTGGGCTTGTGAGGAATGAAGGCTTCTCTCTTCTTGAAAGCTTGTATGATGAGATCCATTTGTTGAGGGATACGAAATCATATTTTGGCAGGTATGGAGGAATTGTGAGTGGTCCAAGGTTGCAAAGAAGGTGCTTAAGGAGCTACAAACTAGAAACCCTTGTCATATACATACATTGGATGAGCACAATTAGATTGGCTTTGCAAGGAATTATGATTGCTATCCTGAAAGCTTGAATGAGGAAATCCTTGTTTAGTTCTTAGAGTGAGGGTGTGCATCAGTAGCATGGATATCTGGATAATAGATTTCTGAGTAATGTTCTTGTCATGCTTTAGCTCACTTGAGTTGCCCTTGCCCTGCGCCTCACCGAACTCTTTGTTGTCTTGTTGCTGCATGAACTATTTTGTCATTCTTGTCTTACATAGTCTATCTCGGTAACCTCGATGAGGAAAGGAGTACTAAAAAATGGTGAAATCATGGTAATGACAAAAAGAAACCCACTACTGGAACATCAAGACTCTGCATTCACTCCCCTCCTAAGCGTTAAGATTCCAACCCAATCAGGAGACTGCCTTGTATACATTAAATATTGCAAAGTGACTCTGCTCATAGTTGATGCGAAGTTCAGAGGATGCTTTATGGGAATGTCAAGAAAACTCTTTGCAAAGAGTATAGACCTGCTAATGAAGAAAATGCAAGCTCACACTTTATGCCTTTTGCCGAAGATAGCATGGCCATAGCAATCGAGCAAGAATAAAGGGCAGCATAGGAAGCATAGCTTGTCATTGTTCAACTCCATTTGGAAGTAGTCGCTTAGTGGGGACAGTGACAACCCCCTCCATCATCAACGTATTGCACAACGTAGACAAGGAAATCCTTTGGGCAGTTTGATTATCAAATAAGTGCATGAAACTGTGTTTGGGCAGGTTGCTTCTAGGAGCTCTTTGATTTAATCTATGAAGGATAAAGCATGGAGCCTTAGTGAAGGTTTCGGCAGAGTTGATTGTTGGCCATTCCAACAAATAGCATCCCTAGCCATATTCAGACTGCACTTTGGATTCCTCAATAGCTAAGGTAGAGTAGACACAAAGACAAATACACAGACCTATGCCTTGGCTACCTCAATAACTAAGATCCTCCAAATCTAGAGTTTATGTGACTAAGCTTGTTTTTCCCTCACCAATAGTGACCTCCATCAGATTCTCCGAGAAATACATAGTCAGATTGCAAGAAGGGTTGGAAAGGGATCCATTTGTTGGCACACTTTGGTCGACATGTATGGCAAATGTGGCTGCCTTGCAAACATAAGGGAAGAGATTGATAAGATTCCAGTTCAAAGTGTGGTCTTTGGAGGGCACTAATTTTGGGATATGCCCATTTGTCAATATGTATGCAAAATGTGGCATGCTTGCAACATCAAAAGAAGCATGTGACAAGCTTAATTATAGGGTATCCTGAATGTGGGCTTGGTGACAAAGCACTAAGCTATTTCAAACAGATGCAAATGGATGGTGTTTCTTTGGATGATGTCACATTTATTTAAATCTTGAAAGCTTATGCTAGCATAGGAGCCATAGACAAGGGTTGAGAAATGCATGGGACAATTTCTAGAAAGATGCTGTGACATTTGCTTGAAGCTTGAAAGCTTGTGGCAATGTAGGAGCAATAGAAAAGGGCTGAGAAATACATGTTGAGATCATCAGGAAGGGGTGGGAAAGAGATCCTTTTCTTTGGAGCACCTTGGTCAATATGTAGTCTTTGACATGCTTCTAGTTCAAAATGTGGTCTCGTGCAATGCAAATAATTGCAGGATATGCAGAATATGAAAGTGTTATGAACGGTTCCAACAGGAAGCTATATTTCTGAATGCTATATCCCAAGCCTATTTCAATGGATGCCAAAGTTTAAACTCCCACCATACACTCAGGTATGTGGGATGGATGAGTATTGTTTACCAGTAAGTCTCTCTCCTTTTGCCTCACATCCTCATAAACACATGTCCCTCCTTCTGTAGAGAAGGTGGAAGGAAAAGGGATGATGAACAAAAGCAAGGACTAGTAGAGTGGCGAGAAAAGATAGAGAGAGAGAGAGAGAGAGAGAAAGAATAGGGAACCAAATGAGGAGAGAGTCAAAGGGCATGATTCGATAGACCTCACACCAGGTGGTTACTCACATGAGGATAGAGATATGTCCTCTCTTTATGACATGGGGTTGAGTGAATGCAGCACTTGCTAGATAGTGGTCCACATCATGAAGACCATAGAGTAGGAGGATAGACCTAGACAATTCGAGTAACACTAGCATTGTATCATTGATTTTCTTCATTGATGCTAGCTCTCACCCAATCTTGAGCCATTTTCAGATGAGCTTTCCTCTCCCCTTAGCCGCCTAGTGGAGTTGGTCCCATAGATATCATACACAGGTCCATCTACTTAGATGGACAGTCAATCGATTGATAGCTAGCTAGGGGATGGAGTTTATGGTTTTCAATCTTATGAGTGACTATTGTCAGATTGAAATTGCACTATGTTGTGTTTTCAGAGAATGAGTTTGGGAATGTTCTTGGATTCATCTAGGTATATGTCTGAAATTCTAGTACTCAAACTTGACTTAGTTGGTTATTTGTATTCATT
Organism: Dipteris shenzhenensis; assembly: GCF_047967505.1. Lineage (NCBI taxonomy): Eukaryota > Viridiplantae > Streptophyta > Polypodiopsida > Gleicheniales > Dipteridaceae > Dipteris > Dipteris shenzhenensis. The sequence goes on from NC_141611.1 coordinate 24,215,546, forward strand.
CGATCATTTTCTTATAGCCACTGTGGAGGGAAACGAGTCTTTTGTGTGTTTCTATAATATATATGGGACTCCAAAGCATAGTAGGTAAATTGTTACAGTTCGGGCGAGTGATACACGACCCCACTTGTTTGTGTTTGTAGCAAAATTTCAAATTTCTGGTCATTAAGAGCGAGCTTCTTTGGAAAATAGACCTGAGGTTAACTCTCAGCCCACAGTTAAGGATGGCTATGGGGATGGGAAAAGGCCTCCATTGGGGCCATGTATAGTTCCCAAGGGCTGGGCAAAGACCAACACAAGAAGCAACATTGAGTGGGGAGGCTGATCCATTTATATGATTGTCCCAGCCTTAGGTTAGTTGACAACAATGGGATTATAGTGTAGCTCCAATGTATTATGATTGTTGTACGAGTGTTTAGCCTCTTTGATAGGGCATTAGGAGTGGAGATATAGCTTGGATGATGTCTTATGTTATCTATATATGGAATGTTGCATAAGCTATCTCAAAGATGAGAAGTGAATGTGCTTAAGGCATCTAATTGAAGTCTGATCTAATTGATAGTGCTGGTGCTACTCCTTTTTGCACCTCAAAGGCTCCAAATATGATATTATGAGGGCACAAGGCCCTCCCTTTAATAGAGGATGAGCCCTCCAAAACTGGCCGACCAGTAGGGGGATTTGTACTGTTCCCCCCTGACCGACTTTATGCAGGTAGCCCTATTTAAGGGCCCTTGATGGCCCTCTTGAATTGCTGCTAGGCCCCAAGGGTAGCCCTCATTGGGCCCCATCCAGAGGCACATCAATGGTTAGGTGGCCGGCCCCCCATAGTCTCCACCTCTACCCCTTTGCTACACCGCATTGTAGGGTCTCTTTCACGCCATGGAACTGCTCTACCAACCACAATATGGCCTGCTTACAATTGATGTCATCACCATGTGGTAGCCCTATTTCTCCTATGTAATCGGGTCCTTTCTCCATGTGGACAGCATTTGGATCTCCTTCTACAAGATCTTCCCCTCAGGAAGCCCTTCCATTGCGAGGTATCTCTTCATATGTGCTGCTCACATGATAGCCATCATGCTGTCCATGTGGCAGCCCTTTCTTTTCACTCTTTTCAACAATATGTGATCTAGTGAGTCCCTTGAAAGTCCAAAATTTATGCTTGTGCATCCTTGGTCTTGAAATTGAGGACCCTAGAAGTACAACCACCCCATTCTGCATGCGCCTTTGGATGTCCTCATATAGTATCCAAGAATGGTGATACCTGCCCTCTCTGTGTAGAAGTCCTAGCATAGTCAAACATCTGTGGAGGGATGCACGACTGGTTATTCATTTTCTTGCCATAGGGGTTCTTGATTGTGTGTGCACAATATGTATTCACCCGGTTTTAGACTCGATTGTGGATCCACCTTCCTATTTCTTTTGGTTAGTGGCTCGCAGTGGCCTCCTAATAGGTCCATTACTAGAGTAGATGAGGAGGGATGACACATGCCACTTCTATATAATAGGGGTTGCTAAGGATCATTACAAGGATGGTTGAGGATATGGTAGCTTGACCAGGCAACATATCTTCTCTATAGCGATGGTCTCCCTTGCAAACCTGTGGATGCAGAAAAAACTACAAATCAGAGTTTCAAATTTGTATGCCACCCTCACGAGTTTGGATGCAGTACTATGTCATCCGATATGGATTGCTAGGGACAGCTCTATGCTCACTGTAAGCGTTCCAGGATAGATTTAGATGCCTATTTCTTGGAGTGATTAAACTTGGTGTGGGTGTTCCTAGAGTAGAGGCAACTCCCTTGAGGCCAACTTATCAGAATTCAGAGAAGAAATGCTACTGGTTGCTGGAAAATGCAAATTTCTACATTCGAAATTTGTTCATAGCTCCTCCAAACAATCTCGAATCAGCACCAGACTTCAGGAGCAGCCTCAAAAGCTTAGGGCAAATAGATCAAGCCAAGAATGACTGAATTTGGTGTAGGAAAATAGCAGATCTTCTCTTTCTTGCACTTGAGAGAAAATCCCTTCAATGTTGACTCAATCCTCCATCATTTTAGGATTCTCATACATAGAAATGATCAGTGAAGCAAGGACTATCCACTCCTACAAAAAGCCCCAAATTCTGAGTGCCAAAAAAGGAGTGCAATAGGATGGCCAACCAGCCTCATTTTGGATGATAGCAGAGGGCTGTTAGGCATCATGGGAGTTGTATGCATGGGCCATATGGTTGCACAGTGGAATGACGAGCTATTGTATGCACTGTACGGATTGCACGGAGCCCTGGTTGGATCATAGATAGCACAACCATATAAAATTCATAGGCTGCTGGCTGTGTGTGTGTGTGCATGTGTGTGCGTATAGACTAGCACACAAAGCAGTTCCATTTGGTGCTCTACAGGCTAAAATCATACGGACTATACGGACATTTCGTATGCTAATATCAACTGCTGGCCAAATGGTTGGGTTGTATGGAATTGTAGGCAGATGGTATACCAAGCTGAGTACCACTTGTGGCTGTACGTGTTGTATGTATAATTCTTTATAATTCAAGACTTATAGCTTACACAATCCTTGTATGGGAGTTGTCCATGGCTAGCTACACGAATATGCACTGGCGTGGCAGCATAGGAGTACCTTCTCCTTTGGTTGTGATTGGTTTGGATGGGCCTAGTTGGCTAGTAGCTCCCATGCTCATAGGGGTTCATGATTGTGTTTATAGACAGCTCATTGGTTTGGAATGCAATCCATTACCTTCCGATTTACTGTCCTTCATTTCTTGATGCTTGGCATCCTGTTTTTTGTCCTCTTTTTTGCTATCCTCTTTCTTGCTGTCCTTGAAACCCAAGTTTCTCTTGCATTCAAGCATCGGCTATCTTTGCATTTTCAATCAACTGAGTCATGGAACCAACCTTGGTTTTGATGCAATAGTCACACAACTCATTTGGTAATCCACAATAGTACCTCTATATTTGCTCTTTCAAAGATACATGCCTGTAAGAGATCAATGGTAGCGACACATCCCAAAACCTTTGAGTATAATCCTCAAGATTCTTGCTGTTTTTATATGACAAGTCATGCCAATGTGAGAGTACTTCCACCTCAAAAGTTGGAGTAAGCTAGGTAGAGGAAAATACTTGTTTAAATTCTAGCCAAGTGGAAGGAGCATCTCCTCAAAGCATTAGGTTGGTATATCACCTGAGTGCATTGCCTTTCAAGAAAGTGCCAACCTTCCTGATCTTAGATGCTTATGTAAACAAACCACCCATCAAACTGTTGAAGAAATGTGATGGCTTTATACCTGTCTTGTACTCCATTATATGACTCAAACTTGACATGAGAGCCACCATCCTTGAATTCCTTATAAACACTAGATGTTGCCTGTCCAAATGGTGGCTGTACATTTAGGCATGGAAGCAAGTGCTATGGGTTGCATACATGGCTCCAGTGTCCTTCCATTGCATCTATGTCCCATGTCAGACCCAAAATCTATGGATTCTATCTGATTTGAGCCTGGCAATGCTTCAGCGAAGCCATGTCCTACACAGATGTCAAGTCCTTTTTGTGATGAGCTGAGCTCAATGCTTGACGCACGATAAAGCTATGGAACCTTAGTGTTGGATGCCCTCTGCATGGCTGATGCAGTCATTATATTCTTGTAAGCTTGCATTGAATGCCCTCTGCATGGCTGATGCAGCCAATCAGTCCAAAACTACATTAAATAGGATTTCTCCTCATCAAAGACAAATCCTTGCACAGAGGAGAGCTTTTCCTTACTGCTCATTTATGATTCCATGAGCACTCAATTCTCTGAGACTGGCTTACCACCTCCTAACATAACTTTTGTAAGCACAGATCCAAAAAAGGGAATCCTCACTCCACTGAAGCAATTTATGTAATAGGCAAGGGTGAATTGGTTATCAAGCTCTCCACACATTATGAGATTTTGTTTTGAGTCCATTCCTCAATTTTCTTAACGATCAACAAATGAAACATGGGCAACATGATAGCAACTATGTGGGCACTAGGGACTGCACAAAAGACTGGCAGATGACTGCAACTTTACAGGAGTACCTTAGGGCAGTAAAAGACATCAATGCAAAGCTATCAGGTTCATGTTAGAGGTTTGCAAGTAGACTGCAGCACCCAGGGTATGTTGGGAGCTACAAAGGTAGCAAAGCAGAGATGTCTATTCCAAGAAAGAAAAGGACGATGAACAAAAGAAAGGACTAGTAGAGTGGAGAGAAGAGAGAGAGAGAGAGAGAGAGAGAGAGAGAGAATAGGGAACCAAATGAGGAGAGAGTCAAAGGGCACGATTCGATAGAGATTGCGGCATCATTGCTAGCTTTGAGGGAGCCAATGGAGCCATGGATGATTATTGTGGCATAATCCAAGATATTATTAAGCTTGACTTTCGATGCTTCTTTGTGTATGTTTCCACCTCCCACATCGATGGAGCCTCCCACATCTACACCACCTCAGCACGAGTTGGAGACTCGAGATGCACGGATTGCAAAGTTGGAGGCATTGTTGGCCGAGTCTAGGGACGAGGTTAGTTATTTTGATTATTTTAGTTTATTTTTTTGTAGCGTGTTTTGAACTGAAGTTTTTTGGTTAATTCTCACCATGTACACGACATGTTTGCATTGCAGGCACATCTATTGCGACAGGATATGGAGTCTCGTGTATGACTATTGGAGGCAGATTTGGAGGAGTAGAGGATTCGGACATGCATAGCATACCATCATGCGGAGCACTATATTTTGCAGTTGAGACATATTAGTCATGATCCATCTCGCCATAAAATCGACCCCAGTGTGGCCCTATACCCCGCTCCTTCTGTAGATGTACCGACTAGGACACCCATAGATGCAGCAGTCATAGCCAAGCTTCCTACTGCCACTTGCGTCCTTTGCCACGAGGAGTTTGACATCGTAGGGTGGTTTGGACTAGGGTGCAGCCACATCGCACATCTCCATTGCATGACCCGCCACATGCTGGCACGATCAGTGTGCCCTGTATGCTTTTGCTGACATTGATGTGGCCACATACAGAGGACTAGGCATGGATGATCTGTATCCTGGTCATCGTCAGGCCATTGATCCATTTGCCCACATGGTCTTGACAGAGCACTACAGGGAGGAGGCACAAAGAGCTTTGCTGATGCAGGAGGGTGCCGATACATCTGTGGTTGCAGCGTGTGTTCCACGACACTTCTCATATGGTGATTTCATGCCAGGTGACGAGGCACGAGTAGAGGAGGCACGTCGTATTGAGTGAGAGGCAGAGCTGCAGACATCATTGCAGCAGTGGGTGGAGCAGCAGCTTGGGCGGGGCCGAGACCAGCATCTTCTACATGTAGAGACGATTACTCGCGCTGGATTTGAGGCACAAGTATTCGAAGATGCACGACTTTGGGAGCTGAGACGCACATACATAGAGGAGGCGAGGGAGGCAGAGATGGTAGCGGTGGCTCATGCAGCATGCCCTCCTCTTCATCAGGTTGAGGCTGGCCCATCTCATGCAGGAGATGAGGCTGGCCCATCTGATCCGGCTTTGCCTGAGGGCACATAGTGGATGGTTGGGCAGCGGGTCATACAGGAGCCACGTCAGAGGATGACTAGAGGATCATATGTGGAGTTATCAAATTCTGATTCAGGATGATTGTTTAGGCTTCACACATTTCTTGTGTAGGGATGCACTTCTGCACGATGATGATGATGATGATGTACACATTCATTTTTTGTACTTTCATGATATTGTTCTTACTTTTATGATATATGAGCATTTTTGTACTTTCATGATGTTCTTCTTACTTTGTTTATCTCAGTTTTTATAGTTTGTTCAAATCTAACATAAACATTTAAAATTAGGAGTATGATTTTGAATTTCAAATATCTCAATTCACACATCTAATACATAAGGTATTTAAAAAAGAATGCCATGTGAAGTAATTGTAAACATTAAGCATTGACAAAGTGTTCAAGTATAAGGTCTCTCTCTCTCTCTCTCTCTTTCTCTCTCTCTCTCTCTCTCTCTCTTTCTCGTGCTATGAAATTTATCATTTTGAATATCATATTGAATTTTATATATATCAATGTTACACTAAACCTAAGAGCCGTGCGAAGTTTCATCCCCATGTGCGTATTTAAAATTAAGAGTAAGATTTTGAATTTTAGATATCTCAATTCACACATCTAATACATAAGGTATTTTAAAAATAATGCCGTGTGTCATAATTATAAACATTAAGCATTGAAAAGGTGTTCAAGTATAAGGTCTCTCTCTCTCTCTCTCTCTCTCTCTCTCTCTCTCTCTCTCTCTCTCTCTCTCTCTATCTCTCTCTTCTAGAGCTCTCTCGTGCTATGAACTTTATCATTTTGAATATCATATTGAATTTCGTATATATCAATGCTTGCCATTTTTCATACGTAGTCTCGGGTAGCCTAAGAGCCGTGTGAAGTTTCATCCCCAACAGGGTTTAGGATTTAGGGTTTAGCGTTTAGGGTTTAGGGTTTAGTCGTGCTAGTAGGGATTGTAAAAATGTATGCATTATACCTTCCACGTGGCGAATACCAAATTAGTTGGAGACCAAATCTTGCATCGATGAACGTCTAGGGTAGCCTAAGAGCCGTGTGAAGTTTCATCCCCAACAGGGTTTAGGGTTTAGGGTTTAGGGGTTAGTCGTGCTAGTAGGGATTGTAAAAATGTATGCATTATACCTTCCACGTGGCGCTTACCAAATCAGTTGGACACCAAATCTTGCATGGATGTACGTCTAGGGTACCCTAAGAGCCATGTGAAGTTTCATCCCCAACAAGGTTTAGGGTTTAGGGTTTAGGATTTAGGGTTTAGGGTTTAGTCGTGCTAGTAGGGATTATAAAAATGTACGCATTATACCTTCCACGCGGCACAAACCAAATCAGTTGGACACCAAATCTTGCATGGATGTATGTCTAGGGTAGCCTAAGAGCCGTGTGAAGTTTCATCCCCAACAGGGTTTAGGGTCTAGGGTTTAGGGTTTAGGGTTTAGGGTTTAGTCATGCTAGTAGGGATTGTAAAAATGTACACATTATACCTTCCACATGGCGCATATCAAATCAGTTGAACACCAAATCTTGCATGGATGTACGTCTAGGGTAGCCTAAGAGCCGTGTGAAGTTTCATCCCCAACAAGGTTTAGGGTTTAGGGTTTAGTCGTGCTAGTAGGGATTGTAAAAATGTACGCATTATACCTTCCACATAGTTGAAGGTGTGTGCAAAGTATCATGCCCATCGCATATGCTTTGCATGGTTGATCGAGCATTAAATACCATTTTTGCCTTAGTGCCATGCACATCCATAAAAAAACACGCTGCTAGGTGTGTTATCTAATCAAGCACTTATGAGATGGGCGTGCCACTTTGCATGTAAGTCAATTCCACCTCGTTGAACGTGTGTGCAAATTATTATGCCCATCGGATATGCTTTGCATTGTCGATCAAGCATAACACACCGTTTTTGCCTTAGTGTCATGCACAACCATATAAAAACACGGCCATAGGTGTGTTATTCAAATAAGTACTTATCAGATGGGGGCTCCACTTTGCACGCAAGTCCGTTTCAACTACGTTGAGGTGGTGCAAAGTATTGTCACCATCGGATATGATTTGCATGGTCGATCACGCATTATACACCATTTTTTTCCTAATGATATGCACATCCGCAAAAAAACATGCCATTAGGTCTGTTATCTGACCAACTACTTATCGGATGGGTGTGCCTCATTGAGAACATTTCAATACTGCCTAGGTTGAGGCGTACAAAAAGTTTTGTGCCCATCGGATATCATTTGCATGGTCTATCGAGCATTAAATACTATTTTTACTCTAGTGTCATGCACATCCGTCAAAAAACACGCTGCTAGGTATGTTGTCCGATCAAGCACTTATGGGATGGGCGTGCCACTTTGCATGTAAATTGATTCCACCTAGTTGAAGGTGTGTGCAAAGTATTGTGCCCATCGGATATGCTTTGCATTGTCGATCAAGCATAAAACACCGTTTTTGACTTGGTGTCATGCACAACCATGAAAAAACACAGTCCTAGGTGTGTTATTCAAACTAGTACTTATCGGATGGGGGCTCCAGTTTGCACGCAAGTCCGTTTCAACTAGTTTGAGGTGTGTGCAAAGTATTGTCACCATTGGATATGATTTGCATGGTCGATCACACATTATACACCGATTTTTTCCTAGTGGTATGCACATTCGCAAAAAAACACGCCCTTAGGTATGTTATCTGACCAAGTACTTATCGAATGGGTGTGCCTCTTTGATAACATTTTAATACCACCTAGGTTGAGGTATAGGAAAAGTATTATGCCCATCGGATATGCTTTGCATGGTCGATCGAGCATTAAATACCATTTTTGCCTTAGTGCCATGCACATCTGTAAAAAAACACGCTGCTAGGTGTGTTATCCGATCAAGCACTTATGCGATCGGAATGCCACTTTGCATGTAAATCAATTCCACATAGTTGAAGGTGTGTGCAAAGTATCGTGCCGATCGGATATGCTTTGCATGGTTGATCCAGCATTAAATACCATTTTTGCCTTAGTGCCATGCACATTCGTAAAAAAACACGCTGCTAGGTGTGTTATCTGATCAAGCACTTATGCGATGGGAGTGCCACTTTGCATGTAAGTCAATTCCACCTAGTTGAAGGTGTGTGCAAAGTATTGTGCCCATCGGATATGCTTTGCATTCTCGATCAAGCATAAAACACCGTTTTTGCCTTAGTGTCATGCACAGCCATATAAAAACACGGCCATAGGTGTGTTATTCAAATAAGTACTTATCAGATGGGGGCTCCACTTTGCTCGCAAGTCTGTTTCAGCTACATTGAGGTGCGTGCAAAGTATTGTCACCATCGGATATGATTTGCATGGTCGATCACGCATTATACACCATTTTTCCCCTAATGATATGCACATCCGCAAAAAAAACACGCCATTAGGTGTGTTATCTAACCAAGTACTTATCGGATGGGTGTGCCTCATTAAGAACATTTCAGTACCACGTAGGTTGAGGTATACAAAAAGTTTTGTGCCCATCCGATATCATTCGCATGGTCGATCGAGCATTAAATACTATTTTTGCTCTAGTGTCATGCACATCCGTCAAAAAACATGCTGCTAGGTATGTTATCTGATCAAGCACTTATGGGATGGGCATGCCACTTTTCTTCTAAATCTATTACACCTAGTTGAAGGTGTCTGCAAAGTATCGTTCCCATCGGATATGCTTTGCATCATCGATCGAGCATTAAATACCATTTTTGCCTTAGTGCCATCCACATCCGTTAAAAAACACGCTGCTAGGTGTGTTATCCGATCAAGCACTTATGCGATGGGCGTTCCACTTTGCATGTAAGTCAATTCCACCTATTTGAAGGTGTGTGCAAAGTATCGTGCCCATCAGATATGGTTTGCATGGTCGATCGAGCATTAAATACCATTTTTGCCTTAGTGCCATGCACATCCATAAAAAAACACGCTGCTAGGTGTGTTATCTGATCAAGGACTTATGCGATGGGCGTGCCACTTTGCATGTAAGTCAATTCCACCTAGTTTAAGGTGTGTGCAAAGTATTGTGCCCATCGGATATGCTTTACATTCTCGATCAAGCATAACACACCGTTTTTGCCTTAGTGTCATGCACAACCATATAAAAACACGGCCATAGCTGTGCTATTCAAATAATTACTTATCAGATGGGGGCTCCACTTTGCACACAAGTCCGTTTGAACTACTTTGAGGTGCGTGCAAAGTATTGTCACCATCAGATATGATTTGCATGGTCGATCATGCATTATACACCATTTTTTCCCTAATGATATGCACATCCGCAAAAAACACGCCATTAGGTGTGTTATTTGACCAAGTACTTATCAGATGGGTATGCCTCATTGAGAACATTTCAATACCACCTAGGTTGAGGCGTACGAAATGTTTTGTGCCCATCGGATATCCTTTGCATGGTCGATCGAGCATTAAATACTATTTTTGCTCTAGTGTCATGCACATCCGTCAAAAAACACGCTGCTAGGTATGTTATCCGATCAAGCACTTATGGGATGGGCGTGCCACTTTGCATGTAAGTCTATTGTACCTAGTTGAAGGTGTGTGCAAAGTATTGTGCCCATTGGATATGCTTTGCATTGTCAATTAAGCATAAAACACCGTTTTTGCCTTGGTGTCATGCACAACCATGAAAAAACACGGTCCTAGGTGTGTTATTCAAACTAGTACTTATCGGATGGGGGCTCTAGTTTACACGCAAGTCCGTTTCAAATAGGTTGAGGTGTGTGCAAAGTATTGTCACCATCGGATATGATTTCCATGGTCGATCACGCATTATACACCGTTTTTTCCCTAGTGGTATGCACATCCGCAAAAAAACACGCCCTTAGGTATGTTATATGACCAAGTACTTATCGGATGGGCGTGCCTCTTTGACAACATCTTAATAGCACCTAGGTTGAGGTATAGGAAAAGTATTATGCCCATCGGATATGCTTTGCATGATCGATCGAGCATTAAATACCATTTTTTCCTTAGTGCCATGCACATCCGTAAAAAAACACGCTGCTAGGTGTGTTATCCGATCAAGCACTTATGCGATGGGAATGCCACTCTGCATGTAAGTCAATTCCACATATTTGAAGGTGTGTGGAAAGTATCGTGCCCATCGGATATGCTTTGCATGGTCGATCGAGCATTAAATACCATTTTTGCCTTAGTGCCATGCACATTCGTAAAAAAACACGCTGTTAGGTGTGTTATCTGATCAACCACTTATGCGATGGGTGTGCCACTTTGCATCTAAGTCAATTCCACCTAGTTAAAGGTATGTGCAAAGTATTGTGCTCATCGGATATGCTTTGCATTCTCGATCAAGCATAACACACCGTTTTTGCCTTAGTGTCATGCACAACCATATAAAAACACGGCCATAGGTGTGTTATTCAAATAAGTACTTATCAGATGGGGGCTCCACTTTGCACACAAGTCTGTTCCAACTACGTTGAGGTGTGTGCAAAGTATTGTCACCATCGGATATGATTTGCATGGTCGATCACGCATTATACACCATTTTTCCCCTAATGATATGCACATCCGCAAAAAAACACGCCATTAGGTGTGTTATCTGACCAAGTACTTATCAAATGGGTGTGCCTCATTGAGAACATTTCAATACCACCTAGGTTGAGGCGTACAAAAAGTTTTGTGCCCATCGGATATCATTTGCATGGTCGATCGAGCATTAAATACTATTTTTGTTGTAGTGTCATGCACATCCGTCAGAAAACACGCTGCTAAGTATGTTATCCGATCAAGCACTTATGGGATGGGCGTGCCACTTTGCATGTAAGTCTATTCCACCTATTTGAAGGTGTGTGCAAAGTATCGTGCCCATCAGATATGCTTTGCATGGTCGATCGAGCATTAAATACCATTTTTGCCTTAGTGCCATGCACATCCGTAAAAAAACACGCTGCTAGGTTTGTTATCCGATCAAGCACTTATGCGATGGGCGTGCCACTTTGCATGTAAGTCAATTCCACCTGGTTGAAGGTATGTGCAAAGTATCGTGCCCATCGGATATGCTTTGCATGGTCGATCGAGCATTAAATACCATTTTTGCCTTGGTGCTATGCGCATCCGTAAAAAAACACGCTGCTAGGTGTGTTATCTGATCAAGCACTTATGTGATGGGCGTGCCACTTTGCATGTAATTCAATTCCACCTCGTTGAAGGTGTGTGCAAAGTATTGTACCCATCGGATATGCTTTGCATTGTCGATCAAGCATAACACACCGTTTTTGCCTTAGTGTCATGCACAACCATATAAAAACACGGCCATAGGTGTGTTATTCAAATAAGTACTTATCAGATGGGGTCTCCACTTTGCACACAAGTCCGTTTAAACTACGTTGAGGTAATGCAAAGTATTGTCACCATCGGATATGATTTGCATGGTCGATCACGCATTATACACCATTTTTTCCCTAATGATTTGCACATCCGCAAAAAAACACGCCATTACGTGTGTTATCTGACCAAGTACTTATCGGATGGGTGTGCCTCATTGAGAACATTTCAATACCACCTAGGCTGAGGTGTACGAAAAGTTTTGTGCCCATCGGATATCCTTTGCATGGTCAATCGAGCATTAAATACTATTTTTGCTCTAGTGTCATGCACATCCGTCAAAAAACACGCTGCTAGGTATGTTATCCGATCAAGCACTTATGGGATGGGCGTGCCACTTTGCATGTAAATCGATTCCACCTAGTTGAAGGTGTGTGCAAAGTATTATGCCCATCGGATATGCTTTGCATTGTCGATCAAGCATAAAACACCGTTTTTGCCTTGGTGTCATTCACAACCATGAAAAAACACGGTCCTAGGTGTGTTATTCAAACTAGTACTTATCGGATGGGGGCTCTAGTTTGCACGCAAGTCCGTTTCAACTAGGTTGAGGTGTGTGCAAAGTATTGTCACCATCGGATATGATTTGCATGGTCGATCACGCATTATACACCGTTTTTTCCCTAGTGGTATGCACATCCGCAAAAAAACACGCCCTTAGGTATGTTATATGACCAAGTACTTATCGGATGGGTGTGCCTCTTTGACAACATCTTAATACCACCTAGGTTGAGGTATAGGAAAAGTATTATGCCCATCGGATATGCTTTGCATGGTCGATCGAGCATTAAATAGCATTTTTTCCTTAGTGCCATGCACATCCGTAAAAAAACACGCTCTGCTAGGTGTGTTATCCGATCAAGCACTTATGCGATGGGAATGCCACTCTGCATGTAAGTCAATTCCACATATTTGAAGGTGTGTGGAAAGTATCGTGCCCATCGGATATGCTTTGCATGGTCGATCGAGCATTAAATACCATTTTTGCCTTAGTGCCATGCACATTCGTAAAAAAACACGCTACTAGGTGTGTTATCTGATCAAGCACTTATGCGATGGGCGTGCCACTTTGCATGTAAGTCAATTCCACCTAGTTAAAGGTGTGTGCAAATTATTGTGCCCATCGGATATGCTTTGCATTCTCGATCACGCATAACACACCGTTTTTGCCTTAGTGTCATGCACAACCATATAAAAACACGGCCATAGGTGTGTTATTCAAATAAGTACTTATCCGATGGGGGCTCCACTTTGCACACAAGTCCGTTTCAACTACTTCGAGGTGTGTACAAAGTATTGTCACCATCGGATATGATTTGCATGGTCGATCATGCATTATACACCATTTTTTCCCTAATGATATGCACATCCGCAAAAAAACACGCCATTAGGTGTGTTATCTGACCAAGTACTTATCAGATGGGTGTGCCTTATTGAGAACATTTCAATACCACCTAGGTTGAGGCGTAGGAAAGGTTTTGTGCCCATCGGATATCATTTGCATGGTCGATCGAGCATTAAATACTATTTTTCTTGTAGTGTCATGCACATCCGTCAAAAAACACGATGCTAGGTATGTTATCCGATCAAGCACTTATGGGATGGGCGTGCCACTTTGCATGTAAGACTATTCCACCTAGTTGAAGGTGTGTGCAAAGTATCGTGACCATCGGATATGCCTTGCATGGTCTATCGAGCATTAAATACCATTTTTGCCTTAGTGCCATGCACATCCGTAAAAAAACACGCTGCTAGGTGTGTTATCCGATCAAGCACTTATGCGATAGGCGTGCCAATTTGCATGTAAGTCAATTTCACCTGGTTGAAGGTTTGTGCAAATAATCGTGCCCATCGGATATGCTTTGCATGGTCGATCGAGCATTAAATACCATTTGTGCCTTAGTGCTATGCGCATCCGTAAAAAAACACGCTACTAGGTGTGTTATCTGATCAAGAACTTATGTGATGGGCGTGCCACTTTGCATGTAAGTCAATTCCACCTCGTTGAAGGTGTGTGCAAAGTATTGTACCCATCGGATATGCTTTGCATTGTCGATCAAGCATAACACACCGTTTTTGCCTTAGTGTCATGCACAACCATATAAAAACACGGCCATAGGTGTGTTATTCAAATAAGTACTTATCAGATGGGGGCTCCACTTTGCACACAAGTCCGTTTAAACTACGTTGAGGTGGTGCAAAGTATTGTCACCATCGGATATGATTTGCATGGTCGATCACGCATTATACACCATTTTTTCCCTAATGATATGCACCTCCGCAAAAAAACACGCCATTAGGTGTGTTATCTGACCAAGTACTTATCAGATGGGTGTGCCTCATTGAGACCATTTCAATACCACCTAGGCTGAGGTGTACGAAAAGTTTTGTGCCCATCAGATATCCTTTGCATGGTCAATCGAGCATTAAATACTATTTTTGCTCTAGTGTCATGCACATCCGTCAAAAAACACGCTGCTAGGTATGTTATGCGATCAAGCACTTATGGGATGGGCATGCCACTTTGCATATAAGTTGATTCCACCTAGTTGAAGGTGTGTGCAAAGTATTGTGCCCATCAGATATGCTTTGCATTGTCGATCAAGCATAACACACCGTTTTTGCCTTAGTGTCATGCACAACCATATAAAAACACGGCCATAGGTGTGTTATTCAAATAAGTACTTATCAGATGGGGGCTCCAGTTTACACGCCAGTCCGTTTCAAATACCTTGAGGTGCGTGCAAAGTATCGTGCCCATCGGATATGCTTTGCATGGTCGATCGAGCATTAAATACCATTTGTGCCTTAGTGCTATGCGCATCCGTAAAAAAACACGCTACTAGGTGTGTTATCTGATCAAGAACTTATGTGATGGGCGTGCCACTTTGCATGTAAGTCAATTCCACCTCGTTGAAGGTGTGTGCAAAGTATTGTACCCATCGGATATGCTTTGCATTGTCGATCAAGCATAAAACACCGTTTTTGCCTTGGTGTCATGCACAACCATGAAAAAACACGGTCCTAGGTGTGTTATTCCAACTAGTACTTATCGGATGGGGGCTCCAGTTTGCACGCAAGTCTGTTTCAACTAGGTTGAGGTGTGTGCAAAGTATTTTCACCATCGGATATGATTTGCATGGTCGATCACGCATTATACACCGTTTTTTCCCTAGTGGTATGCATATCCGTAAAAAAACACGCACTTAGGAATGTTATCTGACCAAGTACTTATTGGATGGGTGTGCCTCTTTGAAAACATTTTAAAAAAACCTAGGTTAAGGTATAGGAAAAGTATTATGCCCATCGGATATGCTTTGCATGGTCGATCGAGCATTAAATACCATTTTTGCCTTAGTGCCATGCACATCTATAAAAAAACACGCTTGCTAGGTGTGTTATCTGATCAAGCACTTATGCGATGGGAATGCCACTTTGCATGTAAGTCAATTCCACATAGTTGAAGGTGTGTGCAAAGTATCGTGCCGATCGGATATGCTTTGCATGGTCGATCGAGCATTAAATACCATTTTTGCCTTAGTGCCATGCACATCCGTAAAAAGACACGCTGCTAGGTGTGTTATCTGATCAAGCACTTATGCGATGGGCATGCCACTTTGCATGTAAGTCAATTCCACCTAGTTGAAGATGTGTGCAAAGTATTGTGCCCATCAGATATGCTTTGCATTGTCGATCAAGCATAACACACCGTTTTTGCCTTAGTGTCATGCACAACCATATAAAAACACGGCCATAGGTGTGTTATTCAAATAAGTACTTATCAGATGGGAGCTCCAGTTTACACGCCAGTCCGTTTCAAATACCTTGAGGTGCGTGCAAAGTATTGTCACCATCAAATATGATTTGCATGGTCGATCACGCATTATACACCATTTTTCCCCTAATGATATGCACATCCGCAAAAAAACACGCCATTAGGTATGTTATCTGACCAAGTACTTATCGGATGGGTGTGCCTCATTGAGAACATTTCAATACCACCTAGGTTGAGGTATACAAAAAGTTTTGTGCCCATCGAATATCATTTGCATGGTCGATCGAGCATTAAATACTGTTTTTGCTCTAGTGCCATGCACATACGTCAGAAAACACGCTGCTAGGTATGTTATCCGATCAAACACTTACGGGATGGGCATGCCACTTTGCATGTAAGTCAATTTCACCTGGTTGAAGGTGTGGGCAAAGTATCGTGCCCATCGGATATGCTTTGCATGGTCGATCGAGCATTAAATATCATTTTTGCCTTAGTGCTATGCACATCCGTAAAAAAACACACTGCTAGGTGTGTTATCTGGTCAAGCACTTATGTGATGGGCGTGCCACTTTGCATGTAAGTAAATTCCACGTCGTTGAAGTCGTGTGCAAAGTATTGTGCCCATCGGATATGCTTTGCATTGTCAATCAAGTATAACACACCGTTTTTGCCTTAGTGTCATGCACAACCATATAAAAACACGGCCATAGGTGTGTTATTCAAATAAGTACATATCAGATGGGGGCTCCACTTTGCACATAAGTCCATTTAAACTACGTTGAGGTGGTGCAAAGTATTGTCACCATCAGATATGATTTGCATGGTCGATCACGCATTATACACCATTTTTTCCCTAATGATATGCACATCCGCAAAAAAACACGCCATTACGTGTGTTATCTGACCAAGTACTTATCGGATGGGTGTGCCTCATTGAGAACATTTCAATACCACCTAGGCTGAGGTGTACGATAAGTTTTGTGCCCATCGGATATCCTTTGCATGGTCGATCGAGCATTAAATACTATTTTTGCTCTACTGTCATGCACATCCGTCAAAAAACACGCTGCTAGGTATGTTATCCGATCAAGCACTTATGGGATGGGCGTGCCACTTTGCATGTAAGTCGATTCCACCTAGTTGAAGGTGTGTGCAAAGTATTATGCCCATCGGATATGCTTTGCGTTGTCGATCAAGCATAAAACACCGTTTTCGCCTTGGTGTCATGCACAACCATCAAAAAACACAATCCTAGGTGTAATATTCAAACTAGTACTTATCAGATCGGGGCTCCAGTTTGCACGCAAGTCCAATTCAACTAGGTTGAGGGTTGTGCAAAGTATTGTCACCATAAGATATGATTTGCATGGTCGATCACGCATTATACACCGTTTTTTCCCTAGTGGTATGCACATCTGCAAAAAAACATGCACTTAGGTATGTTATCTGACGAAGTACTTATCGGATGGGTGTGCCTCTTTGAAAACATTTTAATACCACCTATGTTGAGGTATAGGAAAAGTATTATGCCCATTGGATATGCTTTGCATGGTCGATCGAGTATTAAATACCATTTTTGCCTTAGTGCCATGCACATCCGTAAAAAAACACGCTGCTAGGTGTGTTATCCGATCAAGCACTTATGCAATGGGAATGCCAATTTGAATGTAAGTCAATTCTACATAGTTTAAGGTGTGTGCAAAGTATCATGCCCATCGGATATGCTTTGGATGGTCGATCGAGCATTAAATACCATTTTTGCCTTAGTGCCATGCACATCCCTAAAAAAACACAGTGCTACGTGTGTTATCTAATCAAGCACTTATGAGATGGGTGTGCCACTTTGTATGTAAGTCAATTCCACCAAGTTGAAGGTGTGTGCAAAGTATTGTGACCATCGGATATGCTTTGCATGGTCGATCGAGCATTAAATACTATTTTTACTCTAGTGTCATGCACATCCGTCAAAAAACACGCTGCTAGGTATGTTATCCGATCAAGCATTTATGGGATGGGCGTGCTACTTTGCATGTAAGTCTATTTCACCTAGTTAAAGGTGTGTGCAAAGTATCGTGCGCATCGGATATGCTTTGCATGGTCGATCGAGCATTAAATACCATTTTTGCATTAGTGCCATGCACATCCGTAAAAAAACACGCTGCTAGGTGTGTTATCCGATCAAGCACTTGTGCGATGGGAATGCAACTTTGCATGTAAGTCAGTTCCACCTAGTTGAAGGTGTGTGCAAAGTATCGTGCCCATCGGATATGCTTTGCATTGTCGATCAAGCATAACACACCGTTTCTACCTTAGTGTCATGCACAACCATATAAAAACACGGCCATAGGTGTGTTATTCAAATAAGTACTTATAAGATGGGGACTCCACATTGCACACAAGTCTGTTTTAACTACGTTGAGGTGCGTGCAAAGTATTGTCACCATCGGATATGATTTGCATGGTCGATCACGCATTATACACCATTTTTGCCCTAATCATATGCACATCTGCAAAAAAACACGCCATTAGGTGTGTTATCTGACTAAGTACTTATCGAATGGGTGTGCCTCATTGAGAACATTTCAATACCACCTAGGTTGAGGCGTACGAAAAGTTTTGTGCCCATCGGATATCCTTTGCATGGTCGATCGAGCATTAAATACTATTTTTGCTCTAGTGTCATGCACATCCGTTAAAAAACACGCTGCTAGGTATGTTATCCGATCAAGCACTTATGGGATGGACGTGCCACTTTTCAGATAAGTCTATTCCACCTAGTTGAATGTGTTTCTTTGCATGGTCGATCGAGCATTAAATACAATTTTTGCCTTAGTGCCATGCACATCCGTAAAAAAACACGCTGCTAGGTGTGTTATCCGATCAAGCACTTATGCGATGGGTGTGCCACTTTGCATGTAAGTCAATTCCACCTGGTTGAAGGTGTGTGCAAAGTATCGTGCCCATTGGATATGCTTTGCATGGTCGATCGAGCATTAAATACCATTTTTGCCTTAGTGCCATGCACATCCATAAAAAAACACGCTGCTAGGTGTGTTATCTGATCAAGCACTTATGCGATGGGCGTGCCACTTTGCATGTAAGTCAATTCCACCTTGTTGAAGGTGTGTGCAAAGTATTGTGCCCATTGGATATGCTTTGCATTCTCGATCAAGCATAACACACCGTTTTTTCCTTAGTGTCATGCACAACCATATAAAAACACGGCCATAGGTGTGTTATTCAAATAAGTACTTATCAGATGGGGACTCCACTTTGCACGCAAGTCCGTTTCAACTACATTGAGGTGGTGCAAAGTATTGTCACCATCGGATATGATTTGCATGGTCGATCACGCATTATACACCATTTTTTCCCTAATGATATGCACATTCGCAAAAAAACACACCATTAGGTGTGTTATCTAACCAAGTACTTATCGGATGGGTGTGCCTCATTGAGAACATTTCAATACCACCTAGGTTCAGGTGTATGAAAAGTTTTGTGCCCATCGGATATCCTCTGCATGGTCGATCGAGCATAAAATACTATTTTTGCTCTAGTGTCATGCACATCCGTCAAAAATCACGCTACTAGCTATATTATCCAATCAAGCACTTATGGGATGGGCGTGCCACTTTGCATGTAAGTGGATTCTATCTAGTTGAAGGTGTGTGCAAATTATTGTGCCCATCGGATATGTTTTGCATTGTCGATCAAGCATAAAACACTATTTTTGTCTTAGTGTCATGCACATTCGTCAAAAAACGCAGTCCTAGGTATGTTATTCAAACTAGTACTTATCAGATGGGGGCTCCAGTTTTCACGCAAGTCCGTTTCAACTAGGTTGAGGTGTGTGCAAAGTATTGTCACCATCGGATATGATTTGCATGGTCGATCACACATTATACACCGTTTTTTCCCTAGTGGTATGCACATCCGCAAAAAAACACGCCCTTAGGTATGTTATCTGACCAAGTACTTATGGGATGGGTATGCCTCTTTGACAACAGTTTAATACCATCTAGTTCTAGGTATAGGAAAAGTATTATGCCCATCGGATATGCTTTGCATGGTCGATCGAGCATTAAATACCATTTTTGCCTTAGTGCCATGCACATCCATAAAAAAACACGCTGCTAGGTGTGTTATCCGATCAATCACTTATGCGATGCGAATGCCACTTTGCATGTAAGTCAATTCCACATAGTTGAAGGTGTGTGCAAAGTATCGTGACGATCGGATATGCTTTGCATGGTCGATCGAGCATTAAATACCATTTTTGCCTTAGTGCCATGCACATCCGTAAAAAAACACGCTACTAGGTGTGTTATCTGATCAAGCACTTATGCGATGGGCGTGCCACTTTGCATGTAAGTCAATTACACCTAGTTGAAGGTGTGTGCAAGGTATTGTGCCCATCGGATATGCTTTGCATTGTCGATCAAGCATAACACACCGTTTTTGCCTTAGTGTCATGCACAACCATATAAAAACACGGCCATAGGTGTGTTATTCAAATAAGTACTTATCAGATGGGGGCTCCACTTTACACGCCAGTCCATTTCAACTACCTTGAGGTGCGTGCAAAGTATTGTCACCATCAGATATGATTTGCATGGTCGATCACGCATTATACACCATTTTTCCCCTAATGATATGCACATCCGCAAAAAAACACGCCATTAGGTATGTTATCTGACCAAGTACTTATCGGATGGGTGTGCCTCATTGAGAACATTTCAATACCACCTAGGTTGAGGTGTACAAAAAGTTTTGTTCCCATCGGATATCATTTGCATGGTCGATCGAGCATTGAATACAATTTTTGCTCTAGTGCCATGCACATACGTCAAAAAACACGCTGCTAGGTATGTTATCCGATCAAACACTTATGGGATGGGCATGCCACTTTGCATGTAAGTCAATTTCACCTGGTTGAAGGTGTGGGCAAAGTATCGTGCCCATCGGATATGCTTTGCATGGTCGATCGAGCATTAAATACCATTTTTGCCTTAGTGCTATGCACATCCATAAAAAAACACGCTGCTAGGTGTGTTATCTGATCAAGCACTTATGTGATGGGCATGCCACTTTGCATGTAAGTCAATTCCACCTCATTGAAGTCATTTGCAAAGTATTGTGCCCATCGGATATGCTTTGCATTGTCAATCAAGCATAACACACCGTTTTTGCCTTAGTGTCATGCACAACCATATAAAAACAAGGCCATAGGTGTGTTATTCAAATAAGTACTTATCAGATGGGGGCTCCACTTTGCACATAAGTCCATTTAAACTACGTTGAGGTGGTGCAAAGTATTGTCACCATCAGATATGATTTGCATGGTCGATCACGCATTATACACCATTTTTTCCTTAATGATATGCACATCCGCAAAAAAACACGCCATTAGGTGTGTTATCTGACCAAGTACTTATCGGATGGGTGTGCCTCATGGAGAACATTTCAATACCACCTAGGCTGAGGTGTACGAAAACTTTTGTGCCCATCAGATATCCTTTGCATGGTGGATCGAGCATTAAATACTATTTTTGCTCTACTGTCATGCACATCCGTCAAAAAACACGCTGCTAGGTATGTTATCCGATCAAGCACTTATGGGATGGGTGTGCAACTTTGCATGTAAGTTGATTCCACCTAGTTCAAGGTGTGTGCAAAGTATTATGCCCATCGGATATGCTTTGCATTGTCGATCAAGCATAAAACACCGTTTTTGCCTTGGTGTCATGCACAACCATGAAAAAACACGGTCCTAGGTGTAATATTCAAACTAGTACTTATCGGATCGGGGCTCCAATTTGCACGCAAGTCCAATTCAACTAGGTTGAGGGTTGTGAAAAGTATTGTCACCATCAGATATGATTTGCATGGTCGATCACGCATTATACACCGTTTTCTCCCTAGTGGTATGCACATCCGCAAAAAAACATGCACTTAGGTATGTTATCTCACCAAGTACTTATCGGATGGGTGTGACTCTTTGAAAACATTTTAATACCACCTATGTTGAGGTATAGGAAAAGTATTATGCCCATTGGATATGCTTTGCATGGTCGATCGAGCATTAAATACCATTTTTGCCTTAGTGCCATGCATATCCGTAAAAAAACACGCTGCTAGGTGTGTTATCCGATCAAGCACTTATGCAATGGGAATGCCACTTTGCATGTAAGTCAATTATACATATTTGAAGGTGTGTGCAAAGTATCATGCCCATCGGATATGCTCTGCATGGTCGATCGAGCATTAAATACCATTTTTGCCTTAGTGCCATGCACATCCGTAAAAAAACACACTGCTACGTGTGTTATCTGATCAAGCACTTATGAGATGGGTGTGCCACTTTGTATGTAAGTCAATTCCACCTAGTTCAAGGTTTGTGCAAAGTATTGTGCCCATCGGATATGCTTTGCAAGGTCGATCGAGCATTAAATACTATTTTTGCTCTAGTGTCATGCACATCCGTCAAAAAACACGCTGCTAGGTATGTTATCCGATCAAGCATTTATGGGATGGGCGTGCTACTTTGCATGTAAGTCTATTCCACCTAGTTAAAGGTGTGTGCAAAGTATCGTGCGCATCGGATATGCTTTGCATGGTCGATCGAGCATTAAATACCATTTTTGCCTTAGTGCCATGCACATCCGTAAAAAAACACGCTGCTAGGTGTGTTATCTGATCAAGCACTTATGCGATGGGAATGCCACTTTGCATGTATTTCCATTCCACCTAGTTGAAGGTGTGAGCAAAGTATCGTGCCCATCGGACATGCTTTGCATTGTCGATCAAGCATAACACACCGTTTCTGCCTTAGTGTCATGCACAACCATATAAAAACACGGCCATAGGTGTGTTATTCAAATAAGTACTTATAAGATGGGGACTCCACATTGCACACAAGTCTGTTTTAACTACGTTGAGGTGCGTGCAAAGTATTGTCACCATCGGATATGATTTACATGGTCGATCACGCATTATACACCATTTTTGCCCTAATCATATGCACATCTGCAAAGAAACACGCCATTAGGTGTGTTATCTGACCAAGTACTTATCGAATGGGTGTGCCTCATTGAGAACATTTCAATACCACCTAGGTTGAGGCGTACGAAAAGTTTTGTGCCCATCGGATATCCTTTGCATGGTCGATCGAGCATTAAATACTATTTTTGCTCTAATGTCATGCACATCCGTTAAAAAACACGCTGCTAGGTATGTTATCCGATCAAGCACTTATGGGATGGACGTGCCACTTTGCATATAAGTCTATTCCACCTAGTTGAATGTGTTTCCAAAGTATCGTGCCCATTGGATATGCTTTGCATGGTCGATCGAGCATTAAATACCATTTTTGCCTTAGTGCCATGCACATCCGTAAAAAAACACGCTGCTAGGCGTGTTATCCGATCAAGCACTTATGCGATGGTTGTGCCACTTTGCATGTAAGTCAATTCCACCTGGTTGAAGGTGTGTGCAAAGTATCGTGCCCATCGGATATGCTTTGCATGGTCGATCGAGCATTAAATACCATTTCTGCCTTAGTGCCATGCACATCCGTAAAAAAACACGCTGCTAGGTGTGTTATCTGATCAAGCACTTATGCGATGGGCGTGCCACTTTGCATGTAAGTCAATTCCACCTTGTTGAAGGTGTGTGCAAAGTATTGTGCCCATTGGATATGCTTTGCATTCTCGATCAAGCATAACACACCGTTTTTTCCTTAGTGTCATGCACAACCATATAAAAACACGGCCATAGGTGTGTTATTCAAATAAGTACTTATCAGATGGGGACTCCACTTTGCACGCAAGTCCGTTTCAACTACATTGAGGTGGTGCAAAGTATTGTCACCATCGGATATGATTTGCATGGTCGATCACGCATTATACACCATTTTTTGCCTAATGATATGCACATTCGCAAAAAAACACACCATTAGGTGTGTTATCTAACCAAGTACTTATCGGATGGGTGTGCCTCATTGAGAACATTTCAATACCACCTAGGTTCAGGTGTATGAAAAGTTTTGTGCCCATCGGATATCCTCTGCATGGTCGATCGAGCATAAAATACTATTTTTGCTCTAGTGTCATGCACATCCGTCAAAAATCACGCTACTAGCTATATTATCCAATCAAGCACTTATGGGATGGGCGTGCCACTTTGCATGTAAGTGGATTCTATCTAGTTGAAGGTGTGTGCAAAGTATTGTGCCCATCGGATATGTTTTGCATTGTCGATCAAGCATAAAACACTATTTTTGTCTTAGTGTCATGCACATTCGTCAAAAAACGCAGTCCTAGGTATGTTATTCAAACTAGTACTTATCAGATGGGGGCTCCAGTTTTCACGCAAGTCCGTTTCAACTAGGTTGAGGTGTGTGCAAAGTATTGTCACCATCAGATATGATTTGCATGGTCGATCACGCATTATACACCGTTTTTTCCCTAGTGGTATGCACATCCGCAAAAAAACACGCCCTTAGGTATGTTATCTGACCAAGTACTTATCGGATGGGTATGCCTCTTTGACAACATTTTAATACCATCTAGGTCTAGGTATAGGAAAAGTATTATGCCCATCGGATATGCTTTGCATGGTCGATCGAGCATTAAATACCATTTTTGCCTTAGTGCCATGCACATTCGTAAAAAAACACGCTGCTAGGTGTGTTATCCGATCAAGCACTTATGCGATGGGAATGCCACTTTGCATGTAAGTCAATTCCACCTATTTAAAGGTGTGTGCAAAGTATCGTGCCCATCAGATATGCTTTGCATGGTCGATCGAGCAGTAAATACCATTTTTGCCTTAGTGCCATGCACATCCATAAAAAAACACACTGCTAGGTGTGTTATCTGATCAAGCACTTATGCGATGGGCATCCCACTTTGCATGTAAGTCAATTCCACCTAGTTGAAGGTGTGTGCAAAGTATTGTGTTCATCAGATATGCTTTTCATTGTCAATCAAGCATAACACACCGTTTCTGCCTTAGTGTCATGCACAACCATATAAAAACACGGCCATAGGTGTGTTATTCAAATAAGTACTTATCAGATGGGGGCTCCACTTTGCACACAAGTTTGTTTCAACTATGTTGAGGTGTGTGCAAAGTCACCATCGGATATGATTTGCATGGTCGATCACGCATTATACACCATTTTTTCCCTAATGATATGCACATCCGCAAAAAAACACGCCATTAGGTGTGTTATCTGACCAAGTACTTATCGGATGGGTGTGCCTCATTGAGAAAATTTCAATACCATCTAGGTTGAGGTGTACGAAAAGTTTTGTGCCCATCGGATATCCTTTGCATGTTCGATCGAGCATTAAATACTATTTTTGCTCTAGTGTCATGCACATCCGTCAAAAAACACGCTGCTAGGTATGTTATCCGATCAAGCACTTATGGGATGCGCGTGCCACTTTGTATGTAAGTCGATTCTACCTAGTTGAAGGTGTGTGCAAAGTATTGTGCCCATCGGATATGCTTTGCATTGTCGATCAAGCACAAAACACCGTTGTTGCCTTAGTGTCATGCACAATCGTCAAAAAACACGATTGTAGGTGTATTTTTCAAAGAAGTACTTATCGGATGGGGATGCCACTTTGCACACAAGTCAATACTGCCTAGGTTTAGGAACATGTAAAGTCTTGTGTCCATTGGATATGCTTTGCATAGTCGATCTCACATGATACACCATTTTGTTGCTAGTGTTATACACAATCGTCATAAAATACATTTGGAGGTGTGTTATCCGAACAAGTACTTATGAGATGGGTGCACCACTTTGTATGCATGTCAATAAGACCTAGGTTGAGGCGTGTACAAAGTTTTGTGCCCATCGGAGAAATGTAAATGCGATAATATTAGAAAATTCTCGGTATGTGTATATGTGTGTGTGTGTGGCAAACAATTTTGACAAGATTTTGACATAAAGTAAACACCTAGTGCACAAATTATGCACTTCATACCTTGAGTAAATAAGCTTGTTGATGAGGATAAATATGCCCTTGAATAAAAGCACAGTTGTTGTATGACCACAATAGGATCGCTTTGTCACCTGTGATTTTGCCCATATGTAAGTTTGCAAATAGTATAAAAAACCATATAATAATATATTAATAGTTTGCAAATGTGTATAGCAAGTGAGTAATGGGAAGTGGAAGTGGGAATGAGGAGGGAGGAGTGGAATAGGAGAGGGAAGTAATAAGGGTGTATGATAATAAGTATAAAAAATAGTATAATAATATATCAATAGTTTTCAAATGGCAAGTGAGTAATGGGAAGTGGAAGTGAGAGTGGGGAGAGAAGAATGGAATGGGAGAGGGGAAGGTAATAGGGGAGTACGATAATAAGGGAGTGAAATGAGTGAGGGAGTTAATAGGGGATGAAAAAGAGGAGGGTGAGATGGGGAAATATGGGATTTTGGGAAATGGGAGGAGTATGGGACGTGGTGAAAATGTGGGATGGGAGTGGTGGCAATGGGGAGGAAGAAGAAATGGATGGATGGGGGGAGGGCTAATGGATGAGGGATGGGGGTCCAATAGGAGAGGGGGAGTAATGGGAGCCAATGGGAGAGGGGATAAATGAAAAGCCAATAGGAGAGAGGGGAGGAATGGAAAGCCAATAGGAGAGGAGGAGGAAAACCTAATTTTTCTTATATATAGTCTTCCTTCTTCATTCATTCTCCCCTCATTTCATTCACTGAAGCAAGAAAGCAAGGACAATCAAGAGAGCAAGGAAGGAAGAGCAAGAAAGCAAGGAAGAGCAAACTTACAAACTTTTTCCAGGTACTTGCAAATTTTTTTGATTAATTTTTCTAGTTTCTTTTTTAAAATTTGAAGAGAGAGGAACTAGAGAGAGAAAGGTTCAGGGGAGGAGAAGAAGAGGATGGAGGGACTGGAGGGAAGGGAGGCAAAGGGTGGGGTTGAGTAGAGGAAGGAAAGGAGGAGGGAGGGGGGGGAAGGGAGGGACTGTGTCTCCCATGGAGGGAGGAAGGGGGGAGGGGGAAGGGGGGGTTGGCGGCCTGGAGGGGAGGAAGGGGGTTGGCGGCATTGGCGGGGCGGGGAGAGGGGTGAGTGGGGGGGAAGGGGATCAAGGGCTGAGAGGGGGGGCGGTTGGCGGCCACGGCCGCCAGGGGGCGGGGAGGGAGGTGGGTAGGAGGGAAGGGGGTGGGAGGGGCTGAGAGGGAGGAGGGCCTGGCGGCCGCGGCCGCCAGCTCGGTGGCGGGGAGGGGGTTGGGTGGGAGGGGTGAAGGGGGTGGGAGGGGCGGCTGGTGGCCGCGGCCACCAGCTCGGGGGCGGGGAGGGGGTTGGGTGGGGGGGAAGGGGGTAGGAGGGGCTGAGAGGGGGGGGGGGCTCGGTGGCGGGCAGGGGGTTGGGTGGGAGGGGTGAAGGGGGTGGGAGGGGCTGAGAGGGGGGGGGCTGGCAGCCGCGGCCACCAGCTCGGGGGCGGGGAGGGGGGTGGGTGGGGGGGTGGGAGGGGTTGAGAGGGGGGGCTGGCGGCCGCAGCCGCCAGCCCGAGGGAAGGGGGGGTGGGAAAGCGGGGGGAGGGCTGGGGGGTTCGCGAAGGGAGGGGGCGGAGGGCTGAGAGGGGGGGAAGGGGGTGGGAGGGGTTGAGAGGAGGGGGGGGCTGGCGGCCGCGGCCGCCAGCTCAGGGGGCGAGGAGGGGGTTGGGTGGGGGGGAAGGGGGTGGGAGGGGTGAAGGGGGTGGGAGGGGTTGAGAGGAGGGGGGGGGAAAGCGGGGGGAGGGCTACGGAGGGCTGAGAGGGGGGGAAGGGGGTGGGAGGGGTTGAGAGGAGGGGGGGGCTAGCGGCCGCAGCCGCCAGCCCGCGGGAAGGGGGGTGTGGGGAAGAGGGGGGGAGGGCTAGGGGGTCACAAAGGGGGGGTGGGGAAGGGGGGGGGGAGGGTTGAGAGGGGGAGGGCTGGCGGCCACGGCCGCTAGACCGGGGAGGGGGTTGGGTAGGGGGGAAGGGGGTGGGAGGGGTTGAGAGGTGGGGGGGATGGCGGCCGCGGCCGCCCGGGGGAAGGGGGGGTGGGAAAGGGGGGGAGGGCTAGGGGGTTCGCGAAGGGGGGGGGGAGGGCTGAGATGGAGGGAAGGGGGTGGGAGGGGTTGAGAGGAGGGGGGGGCTGGCGGCCGCGGCCGCCAGCCCAGGGGAAGGGGGGGTGGGGAAGAGGGGGGGGGTGGGTTGGGGGGGGTCTCGAAGGGGGGGGGAGGGCTAAGAGGGCGGGAAGGGGGTGGGAGGGGTTGAGAGGAGGGGGGGGCTGGCGGCCGTGGCCGCCAGCCTGGGGGAAGGGGGGTGTGGGGAAGAGGGGGGGAGGGCTGGGGGGCTGGGGGGTTGCGAAGGGGGGGTGGGGAAGAGGGGGGGGAGGGCTGAGAGGGGGAGGGGGCTGGCGGCCACGGCCGCCAGCCCGGGGAAAAGGGGGGGGGGGCCTCGGGGGGGTCGCGAAGGAGGGGGGGAGGGTTGAGAGGGGGGCAAGGGGGTGGGAGGGATTGAGAGGAGGGGAGGGGGCTGGCAACCACGGCCGCCATCCCGGGGGGAAGGGAGGGGAGGGCTCCAGGGGGTCGCGAAGGAGGGGGGGGAGGATTGAGAGGGAGGCAAGGGGGTGGGAGGGGTTGAGAGGAGGGGGGGGCTGGCGGCCACGGCCGCCAGCCCGGGGGAAGGGGGGGTGGGGAAGGGGGGGGGGAGGGTTGGGGGGGTCGCGAAGGGGGGTGGGGAAAAGGGGGGAGGGTTGTAAGGGGGTAGGGGGGAAAAAGGGGTAGGGGAGGAAGGGGTTAGGCGACGGGAGAGGGGGAAGGGGAGGGGGGGAGCGGGAGGGGAGGGGTTGACGGGGGGATTTTGGCGGTAGAGGGAGGGAGGGGAGGGGAGGGGAGGGGAGGGTAGGGGTCGAGGGAGGAGTTTTGGCGGCGGAGGGAGGGGAGGGAAGGGGAAGGGAGGGGAGGGAAAGGGGGGAGGGCCGGGTCAAGGGATGGATGGAGGGAGGGAGGGAGGGGAGAGGAAGGAGATAGAGGAGAGGGAGAGGGAGAGGAGAGGAGGGAGCAGAAGGAGAGAGAGGGGAGAGGAGGATTTGACTTACTATCACGAGCAAGAGCGACAAATAAGATTTGACTTACGAGAAGAATGAAAAGGACTTGCGAGAATCGAGAAGAATGTTGAAGAAAGTATCAAGAAGAATGTTGAACACAAATTTGAATTCAAAAGGAACGTACGAGAAGAACGTATAAGAAGAATGTTAGAAGAAAGTATAAGAAGAATGTTGAACACAAATTTGAATTCAAATTTATAATGAATTCAAATTTCCCTCTCTTTTTTGAAAATTCAAATTTATGCATAGGAGGAGTGGGTTAGTTTTAACTCTCTCCTCATTTCATTGAAGCAACCAAGAGCGGAAGAGAAAGGATAAGCGGAGCCTTACTTTTTTCACTTTTTCCAGGTACTTGCATTCTTTTTTATTCGTCTTGTAATTCTTTTTCTTTACTTACAATTCTTTTTCAATATGTTTCTTGTTAAAGTTTTTGAGTTCTATTTCTTAAAATTCGTCTTGTAATTCTTTTTCTTTACTTATAATTCTTTTTCAATTAGTTTATTCTTAAAGTTTTTGAGGAGGGTGGTCTTTTAGAAGGCATTACAATTCTTTTTAAATTAGTTTCTTATTTGAG
Source organism: Dipteris shenzhenensis (assembly GCF_047967505.1). Classification (NCBI taxonomy): domain Eukaryota; kingdom Viridiplantae; phylum Streptophyta; class Polypodiopsida; order Gleicheniales; family Dipteridaceae; genus Dipteris; species Dipteris shenzhenensis. The sequence continues at coordinate 24,244,983 of NC_141611.1, forward strand.
TTTTTGAGTTCTATTTTAATTAGTTTTTTATTTATATTTGAGTTTGTAAATTTGAGAAATGAGAGAATAGGGAAGGAGGGAAAGAGAGAAATTAAGCGAGAGAAGAGGAGCTCCTTAAATGAGAGAGGAGAGGGAGAGAGGGAGAGAGAGAGAGAGATTCACAGAGAGAAGAGGGGCTCCTTAAATGAGAGAGAAGAGTAGGGAGGGAAAGAAAGAGAGAGGAGAGAGGGGGAGAGAGATTAAGAGAGAGAAGAGAGTCTCTTGGGGGCCGTGGCTACTTTGAGGGAGGGAGAGAGTAGGGAGAGAGAGAGAAAGAGAGAGAAAGAGAGAGAGAGGGAAAGAGAGAGAGGGAGAGAGAGAGAAAGAGAGAGAGGGAGAGAGAGGGATTAAATTAGTTTCTTATTTGAGTTTTTGAGTTTTATTTTAATTAGTTTTTAATCACATGGGCAGAAGAGCTTGGTTTCTTCATCAAAAGGAAAAGAGACTCTTTCTACTTATGTCAAAAAGGGAGTTCAATGGTGTTGAAGATCCATGGGATTCTACTTTCTTCAAAAAAGATATGACTTCAAGCCTTGTGGTAGGCATAACAATATAGCGAAAAGACACTTTTGTGGATATTTTAACAAAGAGTTCAAATCCTGAAGTTGGCGGTATTCATTTTATTGTGTCAAGGAGAGACTCAAAGAACTTTGTGATGCCTCCTCCTCAACCTTCAAAGTTTCCAGAGCTGCAAAGTGCATTGGAGACTCTTTCATATACTTGGGAGCAATTTCCTAGTGTGATGGCAAAAAGGATGCATGCAAAGATAATGTCTCGATAATGTTTGAATACTTTCAGGATGCAGAATATGCTCCTCATATTCAATGATCTTCACATGAAGAAGATCAAAAAGCTCAGACTTCAATGCAGGGACAAGAAGAAGGCACACTGTCACAAACCTGTAGAACATGAGCGCAAACTTCTAGAGCCAGAAATGGTGGATGTAACTAAGGATGATGAAAAACAAGCCTTGAGTGCACGGAAATTAAAAAATATTGAAGAAGATCAAGGTCGATCCACTGCAGTTATGCTAGAAGCTCTTGCTAGCAAACCACGATGTGAAATGCAAAAGGCTAGTACTGCAAGAGCCACGGTTCCAAGCAGTAAAAAAAGACATCGTCCCACTGTAGAGAAAGATAATGTGGATGAAAAACGGTCAAAAAAAGAGAAAGATGAAGAAGACTCAGAATCCGAGGCTGAAGATGATCAGGATGAACTCACATCAATCAAAAATCTTAATCTGCGTCTTAATGAAGCAGTTACAGATGATGATGTGGGATATATTTGGGGTCAAAGGATGTGGTTTGTGAATGCCAAAGATGTGGAAGCTGCAGCTCTCTTTACTAATAGCCGAAGCCTTGATATATCCTATGCAATGCAAATATACGAGGCTTTGAGAGATGGTAAGAAAACTGTGGCAAGCAATGTCGTCTTGCACCCAATAATGTTTTGTCCAACCAAAAATAGTTTTCTGGATCAAATAACATTTACAGGGCCTACACATTTCGAGGAAACCTTCAGTCAATTCTTTAAAGACATTCTTAAAAATATTCCACATGAACAAGGCGAAGAGGCACAAGGTGAGAATATGCTAAAGGAAGTAAAGAAGGAATTCCTCCTTCATTGCAGATTCCAGCCCATTGATGGTCAACATTAGGCTTATGCTTGTAATCAGATCGCAAGGGAAGCAAAGGAGGGCAAAAGACTCACTCCAGATTTGTAAAGATAAGCTCATTCCATTATTATCCTGCAACAATCTGTATATTCAAGCATGAGATCAAGTATTTGATTGAGTCCGAAAGACTTAATCATTATGTCCATGGAAAGCGTAAGATATCCTCAACATCAGAGGTCTTACAGAAGGCAAGGGTTATATGGACAACATTTGGTTCTCCAAATCCTGATTTGAAGCGAAAGGTCACAAAAGCAGACGCCGACACACTCACAAACTTTCATACTTCTTTGAGTGCAGTTGTGCCTAGGGGAACTCAAGAGCAAGAAGAAAGTATGACAAGCCTCAAGGTGGTGAGGGACAGATATGCCGACTACACTTCTATCATATTTCGTCCTGTTGAAGTGTTCAATGAGATGCTTGAAACGTGCATTGCTTGTGAGCGTGGACAGCTGACCTATGAAGCTCCTTTGTTTATCTCTGGCAAGTCAAAGGTAATGGATAAGAAGGAGTTGACGGCAAGGATGTGGAGGCCTGTAAAGTACTTACCTGATAAGTATGCATCCATGGCAGCACAAAAAATTTTAAAGAAAGAATGGTTTTTTGGAAAAAAAGACAAAGACCACTGCATGGAATAATGCATTAATGTACAGGTGAGGCGTGATGCAGTGCATAGTGCCATTAAGTATTTGCTGTCAGAGAAACAAATTCCACTTACTCATTGTAACATTGACTATAATGTGGTGAAGCATATAGCTTCTTTGTCAACACCCAAGGTAAAGCTATGGGCAAACAGGTGGATTAAAAAGGATGAAGATGGGTCGGAAATAGTAACCTCTTAAATGAGAAAAGAAATCCCACAACAGGTGGTTGCATATGTGGAAAGATTAATCAGCGAGATAAGGATGCCGACAGATATGCACCAAAGCTTTCAATTCAATGTAGAGGTTACGGCAGAGTCTGGAAAGCTTGTGAACTTTAGGGGAGTCTCAGAAGATGACTTCTTCAAGAATGAGTCAGCATGGGATAAGCCACAACTACTCTTTATCAATGAAGTTTCTAGCGATGATATCCATAACTTCATTGATAGAATAGTATATACCACCATTAGCAAAGTGGCGATTTGCAACATTGTCATTTTTGTTGATAAAAAAGACAAAGAAGCCATGCAGGTTACTCTAGAGCGAGCATATTCATCAGATTTGAAGATCTATAGTGGTGTTTATGCAGCAAAGAGAGGCAAGAGAGAATGTGGCATAGCGATTCAAACTCTTGAATCATTCTTTCTGTGTATGCAGAGTCCCAACCCTGATCACTCCTTACAAAAGAACATAAGAGGGAATTCAAATAATTTGAGATTGATGCTAGAAGAGCAAGATATTCCCAGGTCCATACATTATCAAAAACACAACTATGGAAGTCCTGCAAAAAGTGGAAGTCCTGCAATAAGCATTTCATGGCTTATTTCCAGCTTCAAGCAGATCTAACCACAGGCTATGAAAAAGTGATAAACTGCAAGGACACCGATGACATGGATGATTACCTTGAAGATCATAATGTCCCAGTTGATGATGATGAAAAGATGGACTTACATGACCCGTTCACAGAGAGGTTGGTGGATGAAGACAAATATGATGATGCCTTCTTTGATAATTATGGCTCGCAGGGTTATGAAAAAAGGCCACTACGACAATACTTAGCGGTATGAACTCTCTATTTCTCAACTAAATACAATTTTTTAAATAAGATTTAAATTTAAAGATAATGAATCTAATCTCTCATATTTATTTACAGGCAATAGAGGGAGAAGAAATGGATGAAGTCAATATGGAGGCACTCCCTTCTACTTCAACAATGCAACCACCTCTAAATTTGATCGAAAAATCAAATTTAGCTGCATTGGATAAAATGGAGAGCTCATTTGAAGTTAGGATCGTTTTGAAACGAGAACCTCAGTATTTAAGCTTTGGTAGAGAGGAGGTTTCAATCCTCTCCAATCCTTTAAAAGAGGTTAATGACAATGTTATCTTGGCCATTCTCAGGTAACGTTTATTTATTTGTTGCTACTTCAATGAGCTAACATTTGTTTATTTATTCACAGTGCAGTTATATATCACTTTCCTAGTGCAGAATGCAAATCAATTCTATGAGCTAATGTTTGTTTATTTCTTGGTGCAGTGTAGTTATTTCTCAGCTTCCTAGTGCAGTGCAGCATCGTGTCTACATGCTCGATGCTCTCCTTTCTTCTATTCTTAGCTCTTCTGAAAAGACTATAGAAGATGTTTGTACCTGGTTAAGCCCTTTGAATTTAGATGGGGTGCGAGTCATCTTAATGCCTTATCATGAGGCGTAAGTATCAACTCTAACCTTATTTTTACTATTTCTTTGGCAAGTTTGTGTAAAACAATAATCATTTTTATTCTGGTCGTGTAGCTCACATTGGAGTCTGATCTTTTGGGACCTTGAACTCAACCATTTATGGTTTGTGAATTCAATAGAAGGCTATCATGCCAACTCCCCAAGGTAATTATTCTCTTAATATTTTTGATACTTTCTTATTTTGTATCTTATGATCGACATATTAATATATTTAATATGTCATGCTGGACAGTGCTACATATCGGCTAGTATCTACTGTCAGAACAACCATGGAGCAACAAGATCAAGTAGAATTCAAAAGACGTCTGCCAGTGGAGCAAAAAGATGGACACAGCTGTGGGTGGAGAGTTGCCTACAACTGCATGTTGTTTCTTAGAGAAATTTTGATTTGGAGTTACCAGTCAAAATGGAATCATATACAGGAGCTGATCTTCTGGCATTTTAGGCTGAGAGTATTCAGCATTTAATTACTACCAGTGGGAAACAACCTGAAAATATGACTACATTGTAGCATGTATAAAACCTTATCTTTATAGTTGTATGCTTGTTCCAGCCTTTAATTGGGATGTGCAAATCTCATAACTTTTTTATATTTTCTTCCAAGAGGAGAAGAGACTGAGTCTAATGAAAGCATGCTATCTTTATACTTTTATGATTATTTAAACCATTATTTTTATTTGGGATGTGTAAATCTCATAACTTGTCTAATGAAAGCATGCTATCTTTATACTTTCTATGATTATTTAAATCATTATTTTTATTTGGGATGTGTAAATCTCAGAACTTTTTAAATTTTTCATCCAAGAGGAGGAGAGACTCACTCTAATGAAAGCATGTATGAAACCTTTTTAAATTTTTGCTCCAAGCAGAGGAGAGACTCACTCTAATGAAAGCATGTATGAAACCTTATCTGCTTGTTTAAGCCTTTATTTGGGATGTGTACATCGCATAACTTTTTTATATTTTTATGGCAGAAGGAGGATGTGGAGGACATAGCAAGTGAAGAAGAATATGATGTAGACTACTCCCTCAATAAGATGAGTCATGAAAATATGAATCTATTGGAGCAGATTGGAAGTTCATTCACTGCTATGTTGTTAATTCAACAACAATCTCATTTTTTTGAATTTGGTGAAGAAGAGATTTCAATCCTTTTGAATCCTAAGAATGAGGTTAATGTGGGAGAGGAGATTTCAATTCTCTCTACAGCTTCAAATGAGGTCAATAACAACGTTATGATGGCCATTCTCAGGTTTGATACAAACTATTTCTCTACTTGATAATTCAATATTTTGATTAAATCTAATAAGCCAATATTCATTTATTTGTTGGTGTAGTATAGTTATCTCACGATTTGGTAGAGTCGTACAAAATCGTGTGTATATGTTGGATTCCCTCTTTTCTCCTATACTTAGCGATAGCAGAAAGACAATAGCCGATGTTTGTAAATTATTACAGCCTTTACATTTACATGGTGTGCGAGTCCTATTTATGGCATATCATGAGATGTAAGTATCATGGCAACCTTTATTTTCATCTTATACTGGCAACATTGTGTTAAATAATAATGGTTCTTAATTATTCGTGTAGGGAACATTGGAGTCTGGTGGTTTGGGACCTTGAAGACAACTATTGTTGGTTTGTTAACTCGATTGCAGGCTTTCATGGCTCAGTGCAAACGTAAGTATTCTATTAATCTGTTGTTACTTCTATATTACATACCTTATGTAATAGACACACTAAGTTTTTTTAATATGTCACGATGAGTAGGTCGATTGAGAAGTTGGTATCTGCTATCAGAGAAACAGGACAGTACAAAGACTCGGTAGACATCCAAAAGCGTTTAGTAGTAGAGCAGGAAGATGGGCGTAGTTGTGGGTGGAGAGTTGCCTACAACTGCATGTTGATTTTCAAAGAAATTTTCTCACTTAAGCCACAGATCTCATCGGAAGACTCTTTGGAGCTCAAATATTCAGAGGAGGATATACAATTATTTAGGGCTGAAATCATTCGAGACCTAATTGCTGCCATTAGAATACAACATGCAACTGAAGCAATATCAGAGCTTCCCTTTAAGGAAGAGGAGACTGAGTCTACTATGAAAGCACTACACACTACAGAAGAAGTAGAGACCCAGTGTACACCTACAGCACCACAGCCTCCACTGGAAGCATCAGAAGAGTTACTACCGCCTTCGCTTGCATTTAAGGAAGAGGATACTGAGTTTACTCCGAAAGCACTACATACTACAGAAGAAGTAGAGACTGAGTGTACATCTACAGCACCACAGCCTCCATTGGAAGCATCAGAAGAGTTGCCACAGTCTCCACTAGAAGCATCACAAGAGTTGTGATGCATGTATGATGTTGTGTTTGTAGTTTTTGTTGATTATACACCAATTTGTGACTTATTACTTAAGTGGCATTTTCTGATGATATTTATATAATTTCTTTATGCACACAATTTTATGATATGAATGTGTGATGATGTGATTATTTGGAAATAAATCCTTGTGTGATGAGAATTTTGATATGAATATGTGATGATGTAATATTTGTAATATAGTTCTTCATGCACACAATTTTATGATATGAATATGTGATGATGTGATTATTTGGAAATAAATCCTTGTGTGATGAGAATTTCGATATGAATATGTGATGATGTAATATTTGTAATATATTTCTTCATGCACATAATTTTATGATATGAATGTGTGATGATGTGATTATTTGGAACTAAATCCTTGTGTGATGAGAATTTTGATATGAATATGTGATGATGTAATATTTGTAATATATTTCTTCATGCACACAATTTTATGATATGAATGTGTGATGATGTGATTATTTGGAAATAGATCCTTGTGTGATGAGAATTTTATTCAGTTTGACAGTCTCCACTCACTTAAAGTAGAGCATTCGCAATGCTTCTCTGACTTTATTCCAACCCTTATCCTTATCATCTCCACGCACTTAAAGTAGAGCATTCAATCTCCACTCGCTTTATTCCAACCCTTATCCTTATCATAGTGAACACATTGTGCCTCTCACTTTATTCCAACCCTTATCCTTATCATAGTGAACACATCGTGCCTTAGTGCACTTGTATTCTTCCATCCTAGTCCTTCCACAAACACTCTCTTATTTCTTACATCCTAGTCCTTCTGAGTAACTTGTATTCTTCTATCCTAGTCCTTCCGCAAACACTCTCAGAGTCTTCTTTCATCCATCCTGATAACCAAGTATTCTTCTATCCTAGTTCTTCCACAAACACTCTCTTCTTTCATCCATCCTAGTGCTTCTCATTAACTTGTATTCTTCCATCATAGTCCTTCCTGTAGACACTCTCTTCTTTCTTGCATCGTAGTCCATCTCCCTTTCTTTATCATCTCCCCACCCATGGATGTCTTTGGCATTGTCGAAGACGTGGAGTTCGGAATTAACAATCTCAAAAAATGGATTGCTGACCAAGGAGCACAGAGAGAGGCCAGAATTCGACAAGGTTCTCCTTTGACACACATGGAGAGAGAGGAATTTGCTGCACAAAGGCATGCAGAGAGGGAGGAGACTCTCAAGATAGCAAAGGCATGGAAGGTGAGCTGAATGTCAGGGTAGTTCATGTAAGGAGAGAGCTCGTCTTTAATGCAGACCTTAACGGTGGATTGGGAGCTGGGATTTTGAGGTGAAAGAATGATGTGGGAGATAGATGCAGGATACAATCAAAACAAATATAATGAGAAGAGGGATGCGAAGAAGGATATTGCAAAGTGATGGATTCGAACAGCTTGGCACGAGGCAAGGGCAAGCAAACCTTGGAGAAGACCCCTTAAGAATCAGTGTGGGCTCCAGTTTCATGTTCAGGCTTAGCGTAGGCAACATTGCAGGCTTCAAACTCCGTTGCAAAAATTGAGATATTGGAGTTCTTTACCACCCCTTCGTAGGTGTGATCGGAGATGAGGCTGTGCCAGTGCTAGAACTCCTCGACTCCATTGAGTATCATACTGCCCACCCACAAGTGAATTGTTCATCATTCCAGCAACAATCCATGGTTCCGGTAAGTAGACTCTACAATGGTCATCATTTTGGTATTCATCCATTCTATTGTCTCGGCAAATTTAAGTATAGTAGCTAATAAAGGCACTCTTGATCTAACGGTTTAGGATGTGCCACATGGTTTAATGGGGTTAGAGTATTCCATAGAACCCTCTAGTGCTCGCCTAGTAAAAATCAATCTACAAATATGTGGGTCAAGGAGGTGGAAGAAAACCAAAACATCTCTTTAGGCTGCCTACCGTAAAGATTTTGGAAGTTACTTCAACTTACAACTCAACTCGCGATCTTGGAAGTTACTTCAACTTACAACTCGCGATCGGGACGTATAAAGAGCTAATTATATTATAAACGATCATCGTTTAGAACAACGCGATACGTATTAAAAGCTAGTCCATGCTAAGTATTATTATATTACAAACGATCATCGGCGATGTGTATTAAAACTTAAAAGCAAGCATGGATCGCCATTTGACCAACTCGCCGAGGAGCAGCGGTTTGAACGAACTCAACGAAGATATGTTATAATATACAGCGAGTCGGGACTCTGGACTTGGACCCCATCAAAACTTTTTTTGAATGCGTCAATCTCAATTCATTACTCTCACGTAGTTCACTGGCATTGTAGAAACTTCCAAAATCTTGTGAAAGAAAGCCAAAAACTACGTTCTGCAAAATTTGAAACCGGACAACTACCGTCCAGAAGCAAATGTGATCTGACAGATTACCTGTTATGGAGACACTAACGTGAGTACCTTTCATCGCATCAAATCAAAGAAGTTCGTATAGCAATTCACCACTTCAAAATAGACTCGATCATGCTGTAGTCCTATTCTTACGGAGCCTTTGCACTTCCAACTGCTCTCGAGGCTCTTCTCTCTTCTAAGTTCTGGCTTAGTATTGTTGACCTGGTCTAAGGCATCGCCGATGCGCCATGTAACTTTTTGGGCTACACTGTGCCCTATATCTATTACGTCCGCTTCGACCCTCTCACGCAAACTTATCACTTCATCCTATTGAATCTTGATTGCCCAAATACGTCCAGCAGTGCCCTGATAATCCACTGCAATCGTTCCAACTGTCCACCTCCCCTATTTCAAATTAGCTTCAACGCTCGCACCGACTCCCATTTTCCTAGTGTATGGCTTCCCCGACTTCGCTCCATCTCTCTATCAATCCCTTATTGCCTCTCATCCTTGCAGCTCTTCTCGGTTTGGCCTCTGCGGGACGTTCCATAGTTAACCAGGATGGAACCAATACCCACCATCTTCATTTTAAGGTAAAAAGAACTCGCTGCATGCGACACGATTAGGTTGTTTATAGCGTCCGGGTCCTGATGTTTCTTTTTTTCGGTCAGATTCACTACACCAACGTGACCAGACTGTGCCACACCAAGCAACTTGTGGCAGTCAACGGGAAATTCCCAGGACCCAAAGTGTATGTTCGGCAGGGTGATCGTGTCCTCGTAAAAGTGACTAACCTTGTGGCGCACAACCTCACAATACACTGGTACAGCTCCTCCTGCATAGGCCAGCTTGCTGTCATTGGTTTTTAACGCCGTGATATGATGAATAGTTTTCTGGAGGTGCCCCTCTGAGAGCGATTCGAAATCTGTGTAATGCAGGCATGGAGTCAGGCAGCTGTTCTCGGTTTGGTCAGATGGACCTGCTTATATCACACAGTGCCCTCTGCGTCCACAACAATCCTTCGTCCATAACTTCACAGTTGTCCGAGAAATGGGCACCCTCTTCTGGCACGCACATTTTAATTGGCTTAGAGCCACTGTGCACGGCGCCTTCATAATCTTGCCCAAGCACGGTGTACCATATCCATTCCCAATACAGCCACGGAAGGATTTTCCAATTGTTCTAGGTACGAACATTCTGCTTCTTCATTTTACTTATTGAATTCGCCCCATTGAATTCTATGGTCTGTGGAGGAGAGAAGATTGTGTAAAGCCTGCTATACTCATCGAACACGCTCGTTTGATGTACAGGGGAATGGTGGAATATGGATGTCTTGGATGTTGAACAATACGCTTTAGCAGATGGCGGAGGTTACAACTTGTCGAATGCTCTAACCATCAACGGACAACCTGGTCTGCTCTACAATTGCTCCCAGAAAGGCAAGCATTTCTACTATCACGAAGCCTAATATAGAGACGGGTCGCTTCATAGCTGCTTGATTGCTTGATGTAACCTGGCGTTAAAAAATTCAGTTGGAGCTCCGCGTTAGTCTGATTTTATATTGTTTCTTCTTCTGCAGATGCAGAGATCTTCCATGTGAAGAAAGGAGAAACTTATCTTCTTCGGATAATCAACGCTGCCATGAACTTCCAGTTGTTTTTCCAAATCGCTAGCCATACACTCACCGTGGTGGAAACGGATGCTTCCTTGTCCAAGCCTTACACAACCAATGTGGTTGTTCTGGCACCCGGGCAGACGGCCGACGTACTGGTCACCGCAAATCAAGACGTGGATGACTACTACATGGGCGCTTCCACGTACTCTCCTTCTCGAACAGATTATGTTCCATACCCCAAGGTTGCAGCAACTGCCCGTTTTCGTTACGAAGATGCGAAGCACAAACGGCCCGAGGAGATGAAATTTCCCACGTTTCCCGCCGTTAACGACAGTGGGTACGCGTTGAATTACGTGAAGAGCCTGAGGAGCCTGAACACTGAAAGACATCCCGCATCGGTTCCTAAAACAGTCGACCGGAGCTTCTTTTTCACAGCCGGATATTCCTTGGTAGAGTGCCCCAATGGGCAAGTTTGCCATGGCCCTTTGGGAGAGAAGGTATCGACGGCTATCAACAACATCACCTTCCGCGATCCCGAAGTCTCCATCTTACAGGTTTGTTGTGCGAGCACACCGTTCTATTCACCTCTACCAATTTTGACTATGTAATGTTCGCGTTCAAGGAGTGGCAAGTGCCCAATTATAGCGGCTGATTCATGAATTTCTGTTTTCAGGCATTCTATGAAAATACGCACAGTGCTGGAAAGCCCGGAATCAGCTCAGATGATTACCAAACTGACTTCCCCAGCGTGCCACTCGTCCAATACAATTATACCGGGGTCACTCTGCCGAACCTGCACGCACAGTCTGGCACAAAGGTGGAAGTGGTGGACTTCAAATCCAATGTGCAGCTGGTCCTTCAGAACGCGCGCACTTTGTTCTTCGAGAGCCATCCCTTCCACCTGCACGGGTACAATTTCTATGTAGTGGGTTTGGGAGTGGGGAACTACGATGCGGGAAGAGACCCTGAAAACTTCAATCTGGTGGATCCTCCGGCGATGAACACGGTGGCGATTCCAGCAGGAGGATGGGTGGCCATTCGATTCTTCACGGATAATCCAGGTAAATCTAAGACTCAAATTGCAGACCCTTGTTTGGGTAGGATTAGTGGGCGGCTCTTACTACAGAATTAGCTGCTGCATGCGTGATCAAATGAGCAAGTTAAAACGATAGTGTTACGACAATCGATCGGTGACATTTCTCTCAATGTAAGTTCGGAATCTACGGGCTATTAGTGTGATTAATGATTTCTGCCGCGGCTGCTGCAGGGGTTTGGGTGATGCATTGCCACTTCGAGATGCACACATCCTGGGGGATGGAGATGGCGTGGATCGTGAAAGAAGGCAAGGGAAGCCACGAGAAATTGCCGCCTCCACCGAAAGATTATCCCAAATGCAGCTAGTTACATTTATCCTTCGAGTGACGTCGATCAATGTCGAGTCGCGACCCTTGCTTCCTCAGACTCAGTCTTCGATATTCATCTGAATCCATGCCCCTGAATCGTGAATCCTGATGCATGTCGAAGAAGCCCCAAATAATTTAGTACAACTTCAAAGCGAAAAATCGATCTCGAACGGGAAAATGACGAAGATAGTTTCTCATTTGGTATTTTTCCATTTTTTCCCCATCGGTAAATGAGAAAAACACCAAATGACTAAGATATCTTAGTCCATGGGCCTTATGTCATGGAAGGGAAATACTTGTGCAAATGCACCATGGAAAATAGAGGGGAAATACCCTGGAAATAGAGTGGGACCATGGGAAATAGCAGTCCATGCTCTAGAGCTCAAGATGTTGATTCCTACACTCTTGAGAACCATTGATGCGGCATTTCCTTTATAGCATGTCTCACTTTCCCTTTGATCCTTATGTCATGCACCAAGGGAAAAACATCCAAAATATGCTTTTCCATGTGAAAAACATCCAAAATAGCCATCCTTATTTTCCCCCTTTTTACCCTCCATGACAGAAGCCTCTAAGGCCCTCTAGATCACCCAACACATGTACCTCATTCTTTGTGGGGACCTTGGATAGGTCCTTGTTACATTGTATAAATTCTTGTATTCCAATCTTAACAATACTGGCATTCATAATGACACATCAATGAGGTCATGGTTTTTACAAGTACGAATCTAAGTAAATACTAAAAAGGCCTATCTATAATCAATTCTTTATACACTCAATGGACTTGGAACCAATTCTCCAAAATTAGGATGCTATAATAGAGATTGGATGTACAATCTCAAGATTTCTAGGCCACCTTCATTGAAGGACGAGAGAAAGAAAGAAAGAAAGAGCTGTGAAGGCACTTATTACAAGCACATGAATGTTTTGGAAAGGAGTGGAAGATGTGATTGTTGTCATCTAACTAGTCATATTTGCATTAAGTGCCTTTGATATTAAGAAACCTACTTTGGGTAAAGGAGTGCAAAGTTTGTGTGATATGGTGGAACTATAGATAAGTGTTTAAATTTTAATTAGATGATAGGACGAGATGCACCTTTTAAAGTAGTTACATAGGTAGCCTAGCATGCTAGTTTGAGCAAGCATTAGTAGAAGGCTCATACTCCTCTACACATTGATGCCCTAAAGGAGGATAAGAGAAGGAATAGTAAAGCATTAAATGTTCTCACTAGAGACTGAGCAATGGGAGATACTGCATTGGTAGATGCCAAAGTATTGATCACTGAGATGGGGGTCAATCTCACCTTTGAGGTAGCCTAGAGAGTGGGCAAGGTTGATGCACTGTTAACGCCTATGGTCGTAAAATTTAGGACTATGGCAAATAGATCCACCTTGATGAGTATGAGGGCAGCTATGAATGGACTAGGACATATCTGGATGATGACCTCATGATGTTGCAAGCAATTTAGCATTAAAGGGAGACTCCAAGGTCCTAGTGATGGCACTCAGCCTTAAGGGGGGGAATGGGATACATACAAGGAGAGGCAAAGAAATCATACAAGAGAAATCAAAAAGGGAAGAGAGAGATGTAGAAAGCACATGATGGTGTCAATCCCATGAGGCAAGGACATAAGATAGATTGAAAATGGCTATTTCGAATTGTACTATCACCTTTGGTCTGACCTAGGGGGTTTCCTAGAGAGCTATACAGACAACGATGTGAAAATTGGGACATGTGGCTCTAGGGATGTAGTTGTCCTTTTTTAATCACACTTGAGACATGAAGGAGAACATGCACGGCACATGTGGATACAAATTTAGCTACCTAGTGCATGATTGATTTTTATTGCTATGTGTTATTTTCCCCCAAATACATCTTATGCACATGAGGTCACCATAGAGGGTCACATCCCATATGAGACAATGTATGATGGAATCTCGAAGTGTAGGCAGGGGGGGATCCTCCTTCTGGTTGCACAAGGAACAAATGGGTTGGCCTTCTTGGTGCATGACATGTGACATAGGCACTTATTGGAGATGTAAGAAGTTGGTGAGAAGTGAATGACTTGATCATCTAAAATGGTCTCCAAAGATGGCCATGATCTAGAGGGCTTACTTGTTTTCCACATGGAGGCAAGACAAGCGCAATGGACTACTTGAGGGGCTTCCCAACCTGTGTCATGTGTAGAAGACCTCTGTATTCCTTTCCCTTACTTAGTACCAACCACTCCTATCTGGCATTTAGTATCTCGATTACCATGCCAGTCTTGCAAGACTGGACCCTCCTATCCCTACTCATGTCCAAATACATTTTGACCATGCCCTTGATGCGATATATCTAAGCCAATTGTCTCATGAGTTATCGACATCCTTTGGTCCAGATGATGCAGATCTCACCCATGCCTCAAACACTCTTGTCTCTATGGTTCAAGATGTTGCCACCAGATCATTCCCTACAACCCAATCTGCATTACACCTCCAGTAGGAGGATGCCTTAGAAGCTATGGTTTGATAATGAGTTCCAAGAGATGATATTCCACCTCATACATGAGCATGCACACTACTACAAAACTAGATAGAAATGGCAGCCCAAAAGTGACATTTCTACATTACTAAATGGCAATTTCTTGCTGCCATTTCCACATGTGCCATTTTTTGGAAATGGCAACCAAAAGTGTCATATATTTTTGCCATTTCTATGTCCATAATCGCAACCAAAAGTGCCATATATTTTGCCATTTTTACGTATGAAATGGCAACTAAAAGTGCCATATAGTTTTGTCATTTCCACATACAAAATGGCAACCAAAAACGCCATATATTTCTGCCATTTTTATGTCTAAAATGGCAACCAAAAGTGCAACATATTTTGCCATTTTTACGTATTAAATGGCAACTAAAAGTACTTGGTCAGATAACATACCCATCCGATAAGTACTTGGTCAGATAACATACCTAAGGGTGTGTTTTTTTGCAGATGTGCATACCACTAGGGAAAAAACGGTGTATAATGCATGATCGACTATGCAAATCATATCCGATGGTGACAATACTTTGCACAGACGTCAACGTAGTGGAAACGGACTTGCGTGCAAAGTGGAGCCCCCGTCTGATAAGTGCTTGTTTGAATAACACACCTAGGACCGTGTTTTTTCATGGTTGTGCATGACACTAAGGCAAAAACGGTGTTTTATGCTTGACCGACAATGCAAAGCATATCCGATGGGCACAATAATTTGCACACACCTTCAACTAGGTGGAATTGACTTACATGCAAAGTGGCATTCCCATCCCATAAGTGCTTGATCAGATAACATACCTAGCAGCGTGTTTTTTTACGGATGTGCATGACACTAGAGCAAAAATAGTAGTTAATGCTCGATCGACCATGCAAAGGATATCCGATGGACACAACACTTTGGTACACCTTAACCTAGGTGGTATTGAAATGTTCTCAATGAGGCACACCCATCCGATAAGTACTTGGTCAGATAACACACCTAATGGCGTGTTTTTTGTGGATGTCCATATCACTAGGGAAAAAATGGTGTATAATGCATGATCGACTATGCAAAGCATATTCGATGGTGACAATACTTTGCACGCACCTCAACGTAGTTGAAACGGACTTGCGTGCAAAGTGGAGCCCCCATCCGATAAGTACTTATTTGAATAACACACCTATGGCCGTGTTTTTATATGGTTGTGCATGACACAAAGGCAAAAACGGTGTTTTATGCTTGATCGACAATGCAAAGCATATCCGATGGGCACAATACTTTGCACACACCTTCAAATAGGTGGAATTGACTTACATGCAGAGTGGCATTCCCATCGCATAAGTACTTGATCCAATAACACACCTAGCAGCGTGTATTTTTACAGATGTGCATGACACTAAGGTAAAAATGATATTCAATGCTCAATCGACGATGCAAAGCATATCCGATGGGCACAATAATTTTCCTACACGTTAACCTAGGTGGTATTGAAATGTTCTCAAAGAGGCACACCCATCCGATAAGTACTTGGTCAGATAACATACCTAAGGGCATATTTTTTTGTGGATGTGCATATCACTACGGGAAAAACGTTGTATAATGCGTAATCGACCATGGATAGCATATCTGATGGTGACAATACTTTGCACGCATCTCAACCTAGTTGAAACGGACTTGCGTGCAAACTGGAGCCCCCATCCGATAAGTACTTGTTTGATTAACACACTTAGGACCGTGTTTTTATATGGTTGTGCATGACACTAAGGCAAAAACGGTGTTTTATGCTTGATCGACAATACAAAGCATATCCGATGGGCACAATACTTTGCACAAAGCTTCAACCAAGTGGAATTGACTTACATGCAAAGTGGCATTCCCATCGCATAAGTACTTGATCGGATAACACACCTAGTAGCGTGTTTTTTTTACGGATGTGCATGACACAAGCAAAAATAGTATTTAATGCTCGATCGACCATGCAAAGCATATTCGATGGACACAACACTTTTCATACACCTCAACCTAGGTGGTATTGAAATGTTCTCAAAGAGGCACACCCATCTAATAAGTACTCAAGTGGTCAAATAACAAACCTAAGGGCGTGTTTTTTTGCGAATGTGCATATCACTAGGGAAAAAATGGTGTATAATGCGTGATCGACCATTCAAAGCATATCCGATGGTGACAATACTTTGCACGCATCTCAACCTAGTTGAAACGGACTTGTGTGAAAAGTGGAGCCCCCATCCAATAAGTACTTGTTTGATTAACACATTTTGATGGTTGTGCATGACACTAAGGCAAAAACGGTGTTTTATGCTTCATCAACAATGCAAAGCATATCCGATGGGCACAATACTTTGCACACACCCTCAACTAGGTGGAATTGACTTACATGCAAAGTGGCACACGCATCCCATTAGTGCTTGATTGGATAACATACCTAGTAGGCTCATGTTTTTTTACGGATGTGCATGGCACTAGGGCAAAGTAGTATTTAATGCTCGATCGACCATGCAAAGGATAACTTGGCATGTCCATTTGATGAGTACTTGATCAGATAACTTCTCCCACCAATAAATTAAGTACTAATTAAAAATTATAATAAATGAGTAGATTATTAAAAAGAGACTAATATTTATGTAATTGTTGCTACTGCAGCTTGCTTGCGAAGGACTCTCACAAAGGAGATGGCTATAGATTTGGTTCCACGGATGGATGTGATTTTATGTAGCAAAAGATAAGTAGTTGCATTTGCTACAATCCATGGTTGTGATCCCAATTCAGTTTGCCACTTTCGAAGACTTGGCGAAAATAAGGTGGCAGTTACTGTATCAAAGATTCTTAGTGCACATGTTGAGCTAAAGTATAAATGTGGAGATATGGAAACACTTGACTTATGCAATAGACATTATTAAGAATACAAAGTGCACCACCTTGGATTTTACTATAGGGGACATTTTACAAATGAGATCATTTGCAAATAAGACTGTAGCAGAAGGTGAAGTATTGGGATTTGAACAAGTGGAGCAATGGTCATTTGCACAGATGAGGATTCTAAAAGTCAGTGATGATGGTATGGTTGATAACATAACATCCTTATGTGATCCCTACTATGAGGTAGGCAAGAATATGAGATGGAGCATGCAATTTTTAAACATGAGAAAGAGGCACGTGGTTTTCAATGATAAAGACAACATATACTACAATATCAAAGGACCTAAAAAGCATTCCCATGTGCCAGGCTCTATCACTTCAAATGTGGATGATTTCAATATACTCAATTATAGAAGTGACATCTTATCTGGAGTGGATGAGTTCATTGGTTCTGAGAAACAAAATGATTTTAGAAGCGAAGCCTTATTTGGGGTGGATGAATTCTTGCACAGTGAGAAGGGCAAAGGTTTCAATAGCGATGTCTTGTCAAGTGTGGATGAGTTCATGCATATTAACAAACCTGGTGTCAATCAAGCTTGTGGATTTGTGAAAGCCATGCAAGATGTCCCAATGAGTGATGTTCTCTCAGGAGTGGAAGAGTTTCAAGGTTCTCAATACTCTCGTAGAATATTGAATTCATTGAATGGTCCTAAGAGTATGTTAAAAATGAGGATGAGATCAATAGAGGATTATTCAATATTTAACTTTGATTATTATATGGACAAGGATGCAATGACCAATCATGGATGCTTGGTTACAAACAAATGTGAGGAGAAGAAGTGCATAAATACAGATAACAACATGCACGAGGAACGAAAACGGTCATACATATGCATGAAGCGAAAGCGAATCCAGGCAGATCCACAAAAGCAACCAAACAGGAAGAGAGTAATGAAGGAGGAGAACATGTTAAATGGATTGGGATATTTATGTTGCAAGCGAAGATGTATGCGCTTCATTGACCTTGCAGACATTAGGGAATGTAGAGGACACATGTGGCAAAGAAGAGGAAGCGAAAGAAATGAATACCTTCTCACAAGTCTCTCTTGCTTTCTTTAGAATGGCAATAAAAGGCTAAGTTCAAGACAAAAGGTAAAACCTCTCGTAAATGGAAAAAGGATTTGCAATGAGGCATATCGCAATATTACTGGATTATCCCATGGTACATATTGGGATGTAGTCACCAAGGCAAAGGGCAGCAACAAATTTAGCATTCACTGTAATAGAGGAAGGTCCAAATCAAGAATCTCAACTGTCAGGGCAGTAGCAATTTTGCAAGACTTCATACATGAAAATGCTTTACCTCAACCCCATATATCTACCAAACTCCCTAACGTGATCACTGAAATGCACCTTCCAATGGGCTTGACAAAGCTCGAAGTATTTGACTCTATTGCAGAAAAGCAAAGGCAAAGAGGGGATGCCGTAGCTTCTTCTCATACTTTGTATACTCTTTGGAAGAAGAACTTTGGATATGTTAAAATCCCAAGGAGGCAAAAAATGTCAAAGTGCAATGTTTGTGATGATTTAAAGCGAGCGATTGAGAGTGCAACATGTCTAAATCAAAGGGAATTATACAAAAAAAATCGAAAATCTCATCATGACCTTATTCGACATTCCAGACAAAAATATGCATTTTGGAAGGAGCAAGCTATTTCGCATCCTGATGACTACATGTGCCTTATTGCAGATGGCATGGATCAGAATACAACAACATTGCCTCGTTTTGTTGCCACTCCACCTAAATCACAAGGAAAGCACTTTCTAAAGACACATGTATGTGGAGTGTTAGTGCATGGAATTAAGTTCTTTGCAGATATATGGATTAATTCCTTGTATCTACATGATAGCAATCAAGTTGTAACATCTATTATGAAGGAAATTCGCAATGTACATGTATATATATATATATATATAGCTCTCTCTCACTCCCCACTTCATCATGCACAACAAGACAAAGCACCCATAGACGTGCACACAGACGCGTTTAGTGAACTAAATAAAAAACTTACGAGCATGTCTATTTTTACGTTTGGAGACCCGCGTCTACCAGCACGTCTATATAGCAAATACACGCGTGTATAGACACGCATTAGATGCTTAAATAGATGCTTTTATAAACGCGTTTATAGATGCAAAAATAGACGCTTGTCGAACAGACAGACACGTATATATACGTGTTTATAGAAGCGCTGATAGATGCGCTTTTTTATAAAATAAAATTTACACAATGCATTTTAATTACAATTCCAAATAAAACATTACAACTCGAAAACGCAATAAAATTGAAAGCTCAAAAAGTGCTTGTATATACATATAGCACGAAGCTAAGCCACGTCATGTGGCTTCAAGTACAAAAAATAAGGAAGCTAAGCCACATCATGTGGCTTCAAGTACAAAAAATAAGAGGAGTGTATATACAAGAGGCATGAAGCCAAGCCAGTGGCTTTAAGGACAAAAAAGAGTAGCTAGCACTACTTCTACGACTAATCTATGTTCTCCAGGTCCTCGCTTCCTTCCACGCTCCCTTCTACGCTTCCTTCTACGCCTCCTTCCTCGTCCTCCTCATCGTCTTGTGCATGGGCCTGTAAACAAGGGACAACATATATCAATGTATGAAAAAAAAAATCTTTACTTACAATTTTGGCATTATTTAATTACTTTCAAATACCTCGGGGGCCGCTCCAGTAGCTCGGGTATACTGCTCCTCAGTAATCAACCCGTCATCATAGAAGTGCCTCCATGTATCTCCTCTTCTACGATGGTGACGGTGGTAGGCTGTCTCCACAGGAGTAGGATATCTGCCCATGATCTCAAGCTGCAAGACAACACAATTTGCGAAGGGATTAGTACAAAGAAACAACCTCCTAATAAACTACATAAGCAATATAATTTGAGATCGATACTTACAAATTGGGCCTCCCATGATTCAACACCCCCTGCTCCAAAATGCGTGCTTCCATGTTCCTCCATCTGGATCCTTCGTGCCTCCATGTGCTACAAACTGGGGTCCTCCCTCACTGACTTCATTGCTTTCTTCCACTCATGCTTGTGAGCAGTGTGGGGTGGGCCCATTGGTGGTTGACCTCCCTCAAGCCTGGCAAGCTCCACTAGTGCCTGCCTCTTAAGTGAAGATCTTTTATTGCCAAGTATCGTAACAATCTTTGACTTGGCCCATTTATCTGTGAAGTGGTGATTGGGGGGGTTAGGATACCTAGAGCAATAGCAGCGAGGGTCTCATCAGCCAACCTCTTTGGCTGGTCTTTGAAGTAGATAAAGCAATCTCTGTAATTGTTAGCAATTATAGTGCGCATGAAGGCCATGATGTCCTTCCCCCACGCATCCATCAAGATGCCTCCTGTCTGAGTGATGTCATAGAATATCGTACCATCACTTGGAGGCACGTCTAAATCATTTGAATCATCATTGTCCCCACTGCCACCCCTACCAAAGCACTATGCCATGCATCCCCCACCGCTCTCCCTGCTACTACGCCTGCTACCGTGTCGTGTCGAGCTCGTACGTTGGCCACTTGTAGCTGGAGACTGCACGGGACTACGATAACCACTCGTAGCTAGAGAACCGAGTCTCAACTACACAGGAGTACGTCGACGGCTCTGTGAGACAGAAGGACCTCCTGACAGCATGGGGGAAGGGGCATAAGACGGCATGGCAGAAGGGGCATAAGACAGCATGGGGGAAGGTGCATAAGAAGGGGCATACGACGGCTGTGCTGACTCCGCTAGGGTGATCTTAGCAGGTGTGGGGTGGTTTGGAGTCTGTAGTGCCGACTCCTGGGGAGTGTTTAGAGTACTCGTCATATACCCGTATAACTCTCCAGGACTAGGACGGTGCCCTAAAAGGTTATATAAGTCCTTCCAAATAGAATGCCGGGGATCAGGTGAGCTAGAAGCGCTTCCTGGCCACATGTTGAACTGGAAAAAAGAAAAAAAATCTATTACTGATGAGCTGTGAAGAAAGGGGAAGGGAAGAGAGAATCGGGTTACTGTCGAAGCACGTCTATAGACACGTATGATTAGCGCATCTATAGATGCACTTTGAGATGCGCCTATATACGCGCTCTGACAGACAGACATTTCTAAAAAGTAGAAAAGGACATTGCGCCCGACACACAAACGTGACACTGATACCCATATCATGCATTTTTTGGATAGGAGAAAGTACAAATCCAAAGAGAGTTAGATACGAGAAAGTACAAATCCAAAGAGAGCAAACTTCCAAAAAAGATCAACTGCAAAAAGACTTACCTTGAATAAAGGTATGGAAGGTTCTTCTCCTTTTTCAAAGTTGCAACTTCTCCTCCTTATTTGCCCTCCTCTCCTTTAAGCTTGGAAGTAAGTGTGGGTGCCTTTCTCTTGAGTGTAAGCTTGGAAGCAAGTGTAGGTGCCCTCCTCTTAAGCGTCAAAACTGTGGATCAACTAATAACGAAAAAAGCAAGCCGCGCGAAGCATAAGTAGTGTGAAGAAAAGCAAAGCGAGCGCGCTAAAAGCAGGTTTAAAAGCTGCGTCTATAGGTGCGTCTAATAGTGCA
This sequence comes from Dipteris shenzhenensis, assembly GCF_047967505.1. Classification (NCBI taxonomy): domain Eukaryota; kingdom Viridiplantae; phylum Streptophyta; class Polypodiopsida; order Gleicheniales; family Dipteridaceae; genus Dipteris; species Dipteris shenzhenensis. The sequence goes on from NC_141611.1 coordinate 24,266,818, forward strand.
TCTATAGGCGCATCTCTATACACAGGGTAGATGCGGTTTTAGACGCGGTTTTAAATGTGGTTTTAGATGCACACCACAGAACAAACAGATGCTTTTTTAGATGCGCCTTTAGACGTGCCACGGAGTTTGAGGGGAAACATTTGAAGAAGAGCAAATTTTTTTGGGTTGTTTGTTTGTAGGATGTCTTCATCTTCAACAAGGAGCTCCAGTGAGGATGAATCCCTCCATATCCACCATCGTGAAATGTGGTTGGAGCAAAAAATCAAATGTATGTGTGACTGATGTCGAGGAAACATGTATCATGCACGCAGGATTACACTCAATCACATCTCAAAGTATGGAGAATGGGATGCGACCGTAAACATGGTAAGTGTTAAAGAGTTAAGGTTGATTGAGATACCTATGGGTGTTCATATGTTTGAGTTATGATCCCATTTTAATTTGATACAGGATGCAGTGCCACACCCGCATATGTTGCCCTATGCTCGCCACAAGGAGGCGAAGCGTCGGCGATATGAGGTGGGATCTTCAGGAGGGACGGTTACGGATGCATGGAGTGATGGTGATAGTAGCCCTCTACCATTACCTCATGAAGCCGTGGAGGAGGAGGTGTTTGATGATATGGTGCAGGATTTATATGTCCATCAAGGGATGGATGATAGCATGGAGCAAGATGATCTTTTTACTACAGCATCGACTCCACTGTTTGAGGGGTGCACATTCTCTATTCTATGTGCCTCCCTTGAGTTACTAAACTTGCAAACCATCTATGGATGGAGCAATGCAAGTTTGAATGCATTACTCAAGTAAGCTTTTGCAAACATGGTGAGTTATGCTAGTGGGTCAATTACTCGAATGCTTTTCCTCATTTATGGTCTTCACGTGCAGGCTATTGTGTAAAATGCTTTTAGGGGAGAATGAATTACCGACCTCAAGAGATATGGCAAGGCAACATGTGACCTCTTTTGGAGGATTAGATTACAAGTGCATCCATGCATTTGTCAACGATTGTGTTTTGTTTCATGGACTACATAAGGATGCAAGAGAGTGTCCTACTTGTGGAGAGGCAAGATATAGAGCAGATCTCAAAACTTTGGACGTGCCTTGTAAGGTTCTGCGACATTTTCCCATAATCCCTCACATCCAACATATGTTCAAGTGCAAATCTATTGCAGAGCTCATGTCATGGCATTCCTCCCATCGATCAACCAATGGCAAGTGGAGAAGTCCCGTGGACTCTCCTGCATGGAAGTATATTAAAGACACATGGCCAAGCTTCAAGGAAGAACCTAGGAACTTGAGACCTGGATTGGGTATGGACGGTGTGAACCTATTTGGTCTCAAAAGCACCTCTTACAGTGTATGGCCAGTGATATTGGTGAATTATAATCTTCCACCCTCTATGGCTATTAAGAAAGGACATGTTATGCTGTCCCTTCTAATTCCAGGGAAACATAAAGTCAAAAACCCTGATGTTTATTTGGAGCCTTTGATTGACGAGGTAGAGATACTTTGGAGAGGTATCGAGGTGCATGATGTGAGCAGGCCTCCCTCGTCACGAGACTTCAACTGCAAAGCAGTCTTAATGTGGACGATGCATTACTTCCCAGGCTATGGCGAGTGTTCAGGTAAGCATTGCACTTCTAATTATGAATAGGCAAAGGATGTGGCACCCTGACCCACCTTCAACTCTTAATTGCATCTATTGTTCAGGTCTCACTACATCAAGTTACCATGCATGTCCTGTTTGTGGTCCTTCGCTAGTTGCCTCACGGGCAGACGCATTGAATAAGGTCATCTATGAGAATCACCATCGATTTCTCCCACCTGATCATCCTAGATATGTTGCCCCTTGGAATGAGGTCCTCCCACAATCACTCACCGTGGGAGATTGGATGAGAATTTGGGACAGTTCCACGACTCCTCCACCACTTGGCATGAGCCGATAAGGGTTTCTAACTATTATGTGCTATATTGGCTAGAAATAAAAATTGCCCGCTAACACTTTACTTTGTTTAGATACTCCATCTTTTATCGTTTACCATATTGGTCCCACCTCAAGATCAATCACTTGCTTGATCCCATGCATATCTTCAAGAATGTGGCATCTACCATTTGGGAGCATTTGAATGGGACACGAGATTCCGCAGGCATAAGGGAGGATCTACGTACCACAAGGAGGATGCGTGAAGCTTGGCCACAAGAGAGACCAAATGGGCGTGTTTTTTTACCTCATGCACCGTGGATATTATCAAAGCTAGAGATGGCGACGGTGAAGCATGCTATTACTACAATTCGTACTCCCACTGTGGATGCATGAGGTGTTTGAAGGGAGCCTTTATAAAGAGCAAGAAAAGAGGTGTAGAGCAATTATATGGCTTGAAATCTCATGATTGGCACAAGATGCTTCAAGTAAGTATTTTATGTGCATAATATCTTTTTCCTTCCAAATGTGTGAGTGAATAATTATAAGCAACTAATCAACCACCTTCTCGTGGGTTCAGTTCATACTACCTACTAGCATTTCACCTAGTGCATCGAAGGATGTGAAAGATTGTATTTACAAGATGGGCGAGCTTGTGAGGTACTTTACATGATACAAAATATGATGCGTATCAATGCTCCATGCAAGTTTGAATGCATATTGCTAATATGGTGTACTTTTTAATTTCTAGGTATGTGAGCTCAAAGGAAATAGATCCCACCACGCTTAAGAATGCTCGAGTTATGTCAGTGGAGGTGGTTTGTTTAGTGGAGGAGACATTTCCACGTTCTATTCTCACAAGCCAACTACATCTTATAGTGCATTTGGTGGATGAGATTGCTATATGCGGTACTATACATGCACGATGGTTGTTCTTCCTCGAGCACTTCATGAAGACCTTGAAGGGCTTCATGAGACAAAATGCAAGACCCGAAGGTAGCATGGCCGAGGGTTGGTTGGTACAAGAGTCACTTGTATATATTTCTGAGTTTCTTGTTGATGTGGATAGCTCTCTCCCACGACTATGGAGAGATGATGAAGACCTAAGGATGACCTCTATTGTGCCTCAAGGGAAAGGACGCAACAAAGTAATAGACACGGAGTTGCATAATAGTATCAACCTCTTTTGCGTGCTTAATAGTGATGTGATGAAAAGATGGGTGACAAGATACGAGGATGCAAAGGCAAGAAGACAAGAAGAAAGGGCCCTCTTTCGTACACACCACGGATCTCATGTGCCATACCCTCAGTATCTAAGAGCACTTCCAAAGGATATTCATGTGGATTGGCTACTTGATGAAATGGAGAAAGCAGAGAAAGATGAGGGGATGCATATCACAATGGAAGAATGGGAGTATGCTAGGGGATGCATGAGCAAGGTCGGTATATAGAATGTTATGCATAAGTTAGGAGCTTTCAATAATTTAGATTGCTTATTTAATTGATTTTTTCTTAGTGTAGTGCACTATGTTCAATGCTATATGGTGTGAGGGCAAGCATTTTCGAACACAACGGATTGATGATAAGAGAAACACACAAGATTGCGGCGTCATTGCTAGCTTTGAGGGAGCCAATGGAGCCATGGATGATTATTGTGGCATAATCCAAGATATTATTAAGCTTGACTTTCGACGCTTCTTTGTGTATGTTTTGGATGTAAAGTGGTTTAAGGACGTGGTGGAAAGAGGCCCTAATGCAACAATCAAATGCCATGCAAGTGGCTTTGTAACTATTGACTCCACAAAGTTTTGGCAAAGTGGGAAGGACACACTAGTACTACCGCAACAATGTGAACAGGTACTGTGCACACATATAAAAATACTCGCTTTTAAATATTTGATGCAAGAAAAATAACATGATTGTATTTGTGTTTGAATTAGGTTGTCTATCAACCAATGGTGGATAATAATAGATGGTGGCATGTCATACCTATTATGCCACGTTCCAGAGTGATGTATAGTGCATTTACTAATATGGAGCGTATGGAGGATGATCATGGCCGTGGATGTGATGATGACTGTGATACGAGAGAGGAGGATGATCATGAGATAGGAGATACAGATATTGAGGCCATTACCCATGAGGACCAGCCTACCATTGGTGATGTTGATTTCGATGAGCACATGAGTAGCACAAGTAGTAGTGGGTTGAATGTATTTGTAGATCTAAACACTTGTTTGGATTTTGAAGTAGATAGTTTGGCAAGGGTTGATCTCATTGAGGATGAGATTGAACCGTAGCCCCATCATTGATATTGGCAAAACTATTTTACATTTTGTCTCATTCTCCTCACCTCACTTAATTCTTGTATATGTGGGCTTGCAAAAAAGCATTGTTGTTCTGTTAAAATTATGTGCTTTGGTAATCATGGGCAATGTTTGGAAAGCAATGATGTACACCAAAATCTCACTTTCTGTATTCTTTGGTTTGCGTCTATGTACACGTCTAAATGCGCGTCTAATTCTCAGTGTAAATGCGCAAATAAATGCGTTGATACATGCACAAATAGATGCGCAGATAAACGTGATGTTAGACGGGCCCGTATTTTCTCAGATTAGACGTGCAATTAAACGTGTTAATAGACGCGCAAATAGACGAGTTGTTAGACGTGCTTGTAGACGCACCCGTAATTCCTCTACTAAAGCAATGCCTATAGACGCGCCCGCTATTTTGCGCGTCTACCAAGTGCATCTACAGTTGCTTTGTGTTGTTGTGATGGTATCTTGGTAAATGGACATAAAGCCAAAAGCAAACCAAGTTTTTGTGTGCTAGACTATAGGAGATAGTTTTAGCTATGAAGTTAACTTCATATCACATCTCCATAAAATCCACTTTCATATCTATAACTTGATTAACCTTTTAAAAAATACATGTGAAAATTCAAGAAATGAACATCCAAACTTTGAAGTATCTATAAGGAGTCAATGCTAATAAAAATTCTAAGAACTCTCAATGTGAACCAAAACTTCTAACAATGGAATGTTATATATCTCAAAGGAGACATAATGGATTGACTTCTCAAACTTCTATTAATATCACAAATTTCAATTAATTAGTGCTTTAGAGGGACATTAACTAGATTTATCAACCTAAGTTACAAGGAGCCCTAACTCAATTTACCTAATTAGTTTCCCCCCTACCTTCTCCCTCCTTTCCCCTCCCCTCTGCCTTGCCATCCATCCCTTGCTCTCCTCATACTACCTTGCCATCCATCCCTACCACCACCATCCCTTTCTTTCCTCCTCCTTGCCTCTTCCATGGCTCTCTCTCTCTCCCCTTCTCCTCCCCCTCTCTCCCTTCACTCATCCCCCCAGCCCCCCCTCTCTCCCTCTACTCAGTCCCCCTCTCCCCCCTTCTTGCCATCTCTCTCTCTCTCTCTCTCTCTTTCTCTCTCTTTGTGCATCGCTTAGTCTCCCCCACTCCCTCTCCCTCTCTCTATTTCCCTGTCCTAGTGTCTCTCCCTTGTGCATACCTTGCTTGATGAGGCCAACGCACCATACTACTAGCATCAGAGTTGAAAAAGAGTAGAAAAATGCAAAGAAGGGAAGTAGAGAGGAGGGAGAGACTGATTAGGGAAGGGACAGACAGGGAGCAATAACGAAGAAAGAAAGGGAGAGAGGAAAGAGAAGTGTAGAGACAAGTGAAGGAGGAGAGGAAGCGAGAGAGCGGGAGAGGGAAGTTCGATAGGGAGGTGGAGGAAAGGTTGAGAGGCGGGAGCACAAAGCCAGACGCAAATGCTGAGAGGGAGATCAAGATGCAGACTCGACATAGACATATTGAGATATTTCATCACACATGGAGGGAGAAATATCTCACATAGCGAGATATTTCATCATAAAGCAATGGCGATGGTGATATTAGGAGAGGGACCTTAGGTTCATATTTCAAGGGGGAATAATTTCTTATTAGGGGGCATGGAACTTGGTTTTATTTACCATGGCGATGTTGGGGGAGGATCTATTAATTGGATTTTCGAGTTTTAGTTCTCTAGAGGGAGCTATTTGCAACAAGAGAAAAACCCATGATCTCCACAAGAACTTATTATGCGTCTTTCATATGCAACAGAAGAAAAACCCATGATTTCAAGTGATTGATAAACCTTTAATCATACGACTATCGATTAACCTTTTATTAAGCACTGGATTAACCTTTTATTAACCAAGTCGATTAACCTTTTATTAAATGAGAAAGCATACTAGATGGATCTAACAGCCACTGGATTAACCTTTTATTAGCCACTAGATTAACCACTACATTGACCTTTTATTAACCAAGTTGACTAACCACTAGATTAACCTTTTATTAAATGAGAAAACGTACTAGATGGATCTAACAGCCATAGTAGTAGAGGTCGACTTTTACGTCCAAAATGATGGTGTAGCCTTTAGCAGAAGTGTTGAAAGTGGTGATGCTGGCCTTCCCGCGAGCCTTTTCAAAGTCACCTGTGCCTCCAATCACATTGATCACTCAAATAGGATCCGCAATTTTATCCTGTCCAAGCAAGCTGATGGTGCCATTGTATGAGCCGTTTGTGAAAATGAAAGTGAAGGGGAAGAGCAAGCTAAATCAGTAAGGCTGTGTGTCAATACCATCCAAGATGTAGATCCCACGAGTGCGACCGAGCTTGGGAGAGAAGAAACTGGGCGTTTGAGTGAGTTTATCATCGATGACAATGATGCTGTCGAAGAAACAACTGTTGGAACTGTCAAGACCGGCAACATTGATTGTGGTGGCATTGCTGTAAGTCTCGGATAAGAGGAGGTCATGGAGATAGAAATGGAGGACAGGAGGCTATTTGGGAAGGCTAGTGAGATGCATGGGGAGGACGATGAGTAAGAAGTAAAGGACAATGAAGCACGAGGAGGAGAACTAGCAAGACATTTTTTTAGAGTCTTAACAAATTTTCATGCCACTTCTTAAAGGCTCTGAGTCGCATAGGGGAACTAGTTTTTTTTCCAGAAAATACAAAAAATGATAATTACAAGATAGTGTCAATTAGTTCATAGAGGAACTTTGTTTTTATTGGGCATAAAAAGGAGACATCATATTTACAGTAGTTATATTAGCAATACCAAAAAAAGATAATTACAAATAGTCTCAGCTGATTCATGAATGGGGGGAGCTAGAGGGTGATATCTAATTCATTGTAGACCTTCCTTCATGCACTTAATCTCAAGCAGTTGGTTTTGGTGACTTGCCACTCTCAATCCCCTCTCGATCCTTCAAGTCGATGCAATATGCATGCATTGGGGAAATTCATTAAGGTGGTAGTTTTTCAAGTCAATGCACTTTGCATGCATTGGGGAACTTCTTCATTAAGATAGCATTTAATTGGTAGCACAAGCTAGATAGTCGGCACGTATTTCTTTAGGAGCAACTTTCATGCTTCCTAGGTTGAAGAGTATTTGTTGGGCTATCACACTCTCTTGTGGTTACTTCATAATATACTGAGACCACCACACTTCATTTAATGATAAACAACTATAAGTCAAACTTCAACTCTCCATGATTACATATGGTGGAAAACAAAAACAAAAATTAATTTTCTCTTTACTCACCACTCAAGGGATCAGAGTGTTTTGAAGGTTCACACCTCGTTTGTCAAAGGAGTAATACAATGAGCTAACCAACATTAGAAAATGAAAGGCAACATATAGCCTTTTAGAAATAAATTATTGCAACCTCCAATCTTAAAACCTAATCAATATCATCACAAAATGCAGTTAGCTAAAAATGTCATGGTGAGGCAACTTTAAATATAGTACTATGTTTTCTAGCTAGAAAATCTAGTACTTCATTCCTAGATAATGATTCATTTGTTGAACTAAAATAAATATAAAGATGCTATCTAATATGCCTAGGATTCATTGAAACACTAAAATGAGACTAAAATCAAAAGTACAATGTTAAATTTATCAAGTGACCTTTTAATTATATTATATATATTGATTATTTTCTTTAAAGCATCATCATTTGATTCATTCTTATATACTACAAGCTCTTGAGTACTAAAAGTGTTTCAGTTTTGGCACTAATATTTTATGCTTCTTACTTAGAAGATATAAAACATCAAAATGATTGTTGATTTTGCTGGGCATCAAATTAAGCATCAAAATTTTTAGCAGCATAAGTGTTGATATAAACATTGAAATAAACGTCCAAATCAAGTCGAAACTAGGCTAGAGCAAACATTTAATATTGTTGAAGAAAACATCGATAAAAGCATCAATATTGGGGGGGGCTGATGCTTATTATTTTTATATATTAATTTTTTGGAAATGCATGTCACAAAAAGTCTCTAGAATAGCTTATTTGGATATTTTAGATGTTTTGACAAAGTATCAGGTTGCATGAATTTTCTTTTATTTTTGTTATTTTCATGTCAATGGTCTTGTAATCTATGGACTTGTATTTATTTGTAGTGTATCTCTTGAGTCATACAAGATGCACTAATAGATTCTTTGGCTACCTAAGATGGGGAGATGGCCTTATTAGCTACCAAATTCTCAGTAAATTTTTGACTATTTTGCAGATGAATGGCCTTATGGGTTCCCTCTAGAAAGAAAATGTTAGCATAAAATTGAGCTTATTCTTGAGGTAGAACCTATTAAGAGACATTGTTATAGGTTAAGCTTTATGCTAGAAAACTTTTTGTCTCACTTCGGTCTTCTCAGTTGAGTTGACTTACAACAGAGGCAAAATGCCTTTTCATCGTAGGCGAGGGCCTTGATGACAATCGAGATGAGGTAATCTCACTACAAAAGACAACATAGAGCCTTTTAGAAGTAATTTTTTTCAACCTCCAACTTTTTCATTGATTTGTTGTCTGAAGGTACTTATGGAAAGTCTCAAATTGTTCATAATTTCTTCTTTATAATTATGTTTAACAATATATTACCATGGTTAATGGGGATTTAATGAAAAAAAGCACGATAATAGGGGGCCCTGTTGGTGAAAATTGGTGTTAGCCCATGGGGATGTGGGGGGGGGGGGGCGGGGGGGTGAGAGGGATATAATATTACAGCTTTTCACCACGTGTCCTGGCATCTTGAATTTTCCCAATCACCCTGCTCCACATAAATTGAGCCTCACCTTGCTCTACATTATTGCACCATCTTGAGGAGCTTTGCATAAAGAGAGCCTCGCCCTACTTATAGACAAGAGGAGTTATTCATGACATCCAAGATTCTATGCACCATGAGTATGCCTAAGCAAGTGGATCTCCCATCAGAGGTTTCGTGGGGAATTAGTAGAATGTTGGGACCTTTCCATTGCATCGATGACCCTGCAAATGAGTTGTCAAGTCCTCTTCTTGCATTGGAGCCCAATATGGAGTACAAACTGTCCTTGATGAAATCATAAAATTGTTGATGAGGAGCCAATAGATTTTGATCATGCTCATTGGCTATATGAGACCAAGGGGACCTACAGGTTTGGAAATGCACTATGGCCCAAGGAAGCCAATCATTACACTTGTGTAGGGGGAATGATGAATCCTCCATTGGACTTCAAAGAGAGATCAAGGAAGCCTCTAACATGCAAGGTTAAGGTTAAGAGAAGATGTGTCATAGACCAGCTAGAAAACAGATGCCGACTGAGCTGAGTGGAGGAAGTGGAGAGATGTGGGGAAGGGAGAGGAGAGATGCCTAGAACCATCATGCAACCAAGAGATCTCTAGTGCTACAAAGTCAGCGGTGGTGCATTCAATACTAGTAGTCACAAAACTAGTAAGTTTATGTAGTCACTACTGACCATGTCCACTAACTAATGGGTTCAATAACTGTGCAATAGGTCACTAGCTAGTAACCATGGGTTCAATAACCACCAGTAACCATGGGTTCAGTAACTATGGAACGGGTCACTAGCTAGTTACATGCTAGTTACCCTATGCAGGAGCTAGCAGCTGTATTCACTATCAGGAAACTCTATCAGTAATTGATGGCTCTGTGCACTAACAAGTGATCATGTGCACTAACTAATGACCATGTGCACCAACTAGTGAACTTTTTTGCACTCACTAAGTGAACTATTTCAGGGTCTTCTCACTCCCACCTCAAGGTGCAAAATAACCTACAAGCCCTACCGACCCAAAATTTCTTAAAATACAACCTCTTCTTGCCAAGGGCTCAAAGTTCCATAGGGATAGGATATTACTTCGCACCATCATTAACTCTCGCATGAAGGAAGCAGCACAATTCCTATCCACAATCCTAGGGGTTAACTGCAACAAGAATCAATCCCTTCTACTCCGCACATTTGTTTTGCTAGGTAGAAAGCTAGAGTGTCCATTTTATTAGAGTCCTAGTATGGTTGACTCTAGGTTGAGTGTAGGGTTTGTCCTATTTTAAGGATTAGTTTAGGGTTTAGAAGCCCTAATCCTATATGAGTCGTTATGTAATGAGTCTTTTCCAATTAATGGAATGGTCATGTCGCTTGTCCTCCTCACTTGCTCTTTGCTTTGATTCCATCATACATTGGTACGTCATTTGTGGGCAAGTTTTTTGTACTTTGGCTTGCACGTGCTCTTTCAGATCTAGATTTCTCTTTCACATTTAAGTTAGCGCACGTGTATTGAGTTATGTTCTGCACTAGTATCTGTCTCAGGGTGAATTTATGATGCGGAGTAGTATTGGCCCTAAGCAAGCAACCTATCTCTACTTTTCTAACATCCTTAAGTGGTAGCCTTTGTCATGGCCGAGTTTTCCCTTCACTGCTAGAATTTGGATAGAAACTTAGTACGAAGACCTTTGTATAAGTGAATGTTGAAGTGTGTATATGTGGATATGTTTGTGTAAGAGCATATGTTCTACTTTGGTCTACACCACACCATTGGGCATGCTAAGCGTGATAGAGTTAATCTTCCCTCCACTCGCTGCTCAGCCCCTCCTCTTAGCTGCTCAGCCCCTCCTTTCCCTGTTTCTCTTTCACATTTCTCTCTCTCTTCCCCCTTGCTTTGCTCGAAATTTTCCAACCTCTCTCTTCACTTTTTCTGCATTTTTGCAGCTCCTTACCCCTCTCTCTCACTCTATTTCATCCTCATATTTCACTTCCTCAATGGCTTCTCGTGGAATTGAGACCGATCATAAATCTTCTTTGTGGTTGGAGGTTGATTCCTTTGGGAAGTACGACAAGGCAAAAGAAGCACACAAGTGGAATTGTTGCTTTTGTAAAGCAACAAAGAGCGGATGCATAGACCAAAGTTTAGGCTCATTTATTGGAAAGAGGTGGCAACGCATCTCCCTTGTTGAGAGATATGGTGCCATGAGCACTTGTAGAGCAAAGGTATGAGCAAAGGGTAAGCTGCCACATGGCATGGAGGAGATATCCCACATGTGAGCAAGCAAAATGGATGTAAGTACCCTCACCTATAAAAGGGAGGTTCATTTGAAGTAATTCAATCAAGCACTTTGCACTATCTCAAGATTCTCTTTATGAGTCCAAGCTAATCTATCTTGGAACCTAATTGACTTGAGATACATGTTATGAGCACTCTCTTCATCATGTTTCCACACAGGTTCCATCCACCTTAGAGTGCTCCATAGATCTTGAGGCACACATGTTTTGTCATGGTATCAGAGCTTAGGTTTAGCTCTCCTAGTTTAGCTCATTAGTAGTTCACTAGGATTGCTTCCATTCCTAGATTAGTTGTAGGCATGCCTTAGGAGCTCATGCTTTTCTCCTAGGATAGTTTTAGTTTTAGATTGAAAACAAATTTCCGTCCCTAGAGAGAGAAAATTTCCGTCCATTGAATGAAAATTCCGTTCATTGCTTTGAGAGAGAGAGAGACTTCATTCCTTTTAGAGATTTATTTTGTGAGATAGATTTATGAGGAGTTGTTCTTCTTCTTCTTCTTAGAGGAAGCTTGTGAGAAAGAGAGCTGAGAGCTTTGAGAAAAGTCTACTGCCTCAACCAAGCTGCTCCAAAGAGACACAAAGGCTTCCATCTACTTGCAAAACTGCTTTAATGGCAGACAACTCCTTCATCGAGGACTCGTTCTAAGCAACATTTGCGTTTGTTGCATTCTCTGCGAGAGACTGGGCACCTTTACGGGCCTTCTTGAGATAAGCCTCTCCAAAACAGGCAAAACCATCACCCTCGAGGTCGAGAGCAGCGATACTATCAACGTCGTCTCATATTTGCGGGCAAGCAATTGGAGGATGGCCGTGCTCTGGCAGACTATAACATTCAGAAAGAGTCTACGCTCCATCTGGTGCTGAGGCTGCGGGGTGGAATTATCGAGCCTTCCCTGATGGTGCTAGCAAGAAAAGATGATCTGCTGCAAGTGTTAGGCATGTCTGCATCCACGAGCTGCAAATTGTCGGAAGAAGAAATGTGGACATAGCAACCAGCATCGGCCCTTCAGCCGCATCAAGCAACGCAGTAGCCCCGAATGTCTCCAACCTGCAACAACGATGTCCAACGCCTACTACAAGCTCGCCAACCCTGCAGCACTCTCAAAGCCATGAAACATTGCACCATCTATGATTGCTAGCTGCCACAACTGCAAAGAAGACTCTCGCATCAAACGGCTCCTACGACGACTCGCTGAGCTCCAGCCTCCCGCAGCGCCATCGTCGTCACAGCGCAGAGAAGCTTCAAGCTTCCTCTTTCTTCTCCAAGGTCTCCCTACAAAAAGACACGTGGCAGTAGATGGAGAAGACACGTGGCAAGATAAGATGTAGCTATGGTTAAATGTAACTTAGTTTGGTTTGGTTAAGTAAACCCAAGTCTGGTCCACCCAACCCACACAAACCATGGTTAGATTTAGGTTATGGGGTTAGTTAAAATGCCACCTAAGCATGCACAGTCAGCAGTGCTATTCAAGCACAGTCTCCTTGCCAAGCACACTCCTGCAAGCAGCATATGAATGCCTGTGCCACATCATCAAAGGCCCTCTTCTTCACAAAACCTTCAACAAGCCATAATTTGCAATCCAGGAAGAATTTGCACACGCTCCAAAAAGGAAAAGTGATCGTCTTTCCGAGCTCTACGCGCCTGTCAGATCAGAATCATTGTATGCAATTAGACACTGCCAATATTGAAAGAATTCAATTGGTAAGACCTTTGCAACAAATGAAAAAGCAACGCATGAATGTAAAAAGCAAGCCAAAAGCACAAGTGCATGAGATGACCATAGCAGAAAGCATGGCATCCACACATAAAGCATCAAGGTACATGGAAGAACAAAGCATCATGCAGGTAGCTACACCAAACAAAGAAGCAAACGAGTCGTCATCAAGCCATGAGCCAAAAGATGACATAAATGGAATGTATTGAGAAATGAAAACCCTTGCCAACCTATAGCCCATATATTTGTAATCAAACCTGACCACCTGAGAGTAGCTATGAAAGCACCCAGGGGAGGTATTGACATGTAAACCACACTTTACCACCTTAAGTAGCAATGCATGCACTAAGGGGAGGTGATGGAATGTAACTCACATCTGACCACCTTGCAGTAGCCAAAGGATTATGGCACCAAGGGGAGGTGTTGAGAGATATGGTGCCATGAGCACTTGTAGAGCAAAGGTATGAGCAAAGGGTAAGCTGCCACATGGCATGGAGGAGATATCCCACATGTGAGCAAGCAAAATGGATGTAAGTACCCTCACCTATAAAAGGGAGGTTCATTTGAAGTAATTCAATCAAGCACTTTGCACTATCTCAAGATTCTCTTTATGAGTCCAAGCTAATCTATCTTGGAACCTAATTGACTTGAGATACATGTTATGAGCACTCTCTTCATCATGTTTCCACATAGGTTCCATCCACCTTAGAGTGCTCCATAGATCTTGAGGCACACATGTTTTGTCATCCCTTTGCCCTTCAATGATAGGCGCTTGACCTTGCAAAGAGGTTGGATAGTATTGTAACATGACCTACAATTCTTGATTCTCGAGGTTGAGAACCACCAATCCTATGTGCAATAGGTTCTTTCGTGTGTCTAGCACACCTATTTGTGTTTCCACTTCTGTTTCCACCTCTTGTTCGGGAGTCGAGCTTCATTTTCACATACAGGTAGGGCTATCACCTCACCAGCCTTGAGAGCCATACTATAGGTGAGCCTTGTGGTTTCATGGCATCATGGGAGGAGGGCACATGTAGACGCAACAATGGGTGATTTCTTTTATGAAGGAGATGTACCTAGAGTAAAAGCCCACAATCCTCACTTCTTTGATATGGTGAATGAGATTGCAGCATTTGGACTATCCTACACTCCTTCCTCATGTGAGGCTCTACACACCATGATTTTGGAGACAGAAATCCACCATAGAGCATGCTTTGAGTCCGATCAAAGACAGATGTGGTGTCACAATGATGGAATTAGATGGAGTGGCACTAAAAGCTGCTCTATTCAAGACATCATTACATACTCTAGGTGGACCAGCTTTTTCATTAAAGCTATTGATAATTCAAAGGAGGGAATGTTAGCCGGAGGTCGGCTAACATATGGATGGAGACCATTGAGTATGTGGGTGCAAATAATGTTATTCAGTTTGTTTCCTACTGGTGAGAACTCCAATGGGGCAGAAGGGAAGATTCTTGAGGATAAGTATTCTCTGATTACCTTCACTCCTTGTATAGTTCATGGAATGAATAATTAAAAGACATTTGGATTGGATAGAGCCTTGCATTAAGGTGGGCAATCATGTTGTTACTTGCTACCACTATATTTTAGTAATTTTTCACATGTTGTTCCCCAAAAAACTCTTGAAGTGTTCTGATACATGGTTTGCTTACAATTTCATCATGTAGAAGCAGCTTTTTAAGCTGAAAACTTATTTGAGGCAGCTTGGTGTTTGTTGGCATAAACATAACTTTGTAGGGGTGCATTAAATCCATTGTTTTGGATGACATCATTTGAGATAATGTTGGCCTATTGCTTTAGGTCACAATTCTATCATTATGTTGAGGCTTCTTGATGGGGATGACCTTGCATTGGGAAGATGAATGAAGGGTTGGATAGAATGATTGAGGCAATTCAAAGTTTAGATGCTTTTTGTGGTTGGAGAAAGGAGTTTAAGGGTACTTGCAATCTCTTGGTGGATAAAATATCATGCATCTTGGGAGGCTATAAATTTGTTTTGGATCCACAATTTCAAGGGTAAGGGCAAGAAACAGATTCTTAAGTGCAAGGGTGATAATATTCAAACTTCTTGTCTCAAAGGTAGATGATAGAAGGAAATTGCAGGAAGAGCTCTCACATTATAGGTGAAGAGAATGGTTGTTTGGTTTGGATCCCGGCACACAATGGCAAGAGCCACGTCAGGAGTATTTCCCACTCAATAGGCCGTAGACAAAGGAGTTTGTGTGGCTTAAAAATAGTTCTCACTACCGTGCCACACATGCACTAGGTCCATACATGATGGAGATCACTTCACATGATATTATGCCACACTCATTGCACAAACCACCTCCTCCCACACCACTTCCCCCCAATGCTCTTCATTCCCTAATCTATTGCCTTGATCTTTTTTGCCAACCCATCTAAACAATGGCCTTTTTTCATGACCTAGACCTGGCCTTAGAACAACCAACCAATATTTTGTAGCTTAACCCCACCACATCATAGCCAATTTTCAAGCTTGGTGTAGGGTTCTTTAAGAGTCTTCTCCTTTCTCCAAAGATGAAGATATTTTGCAATTATCTAAGTGTCAAGTCTTGAGACCCTATCCTTGTGACCCCAATTCCTTGGCCAAAGACCTTTGGTAGTTGCAAACACAAGGCCATCAACAAACTCGTGAGGGGGGATTCTGTTTGGCAAGCTTTTTCCTAGCGATTTTGTGAGTTTTTTTGCCAAATACAATCCCCTTTAAATGGTAAACATAGATGTCAACTAATAGCTCTAGAACTTGCAAACATAAATTAAAAAAACCCCCTTAAATGGAAAACATAAACAACTAATAGAGAACTCACAAACTCACAGTAAAAAACTCTCCAAATAGAACGGCTCCATAGGGGTACTTGGAAACATAAAGAAGTAATAGAAATATTGACTTCATGCATGTTTGCATCCTATTGACCCTTCATCATGTCAAAGGGATAC
Organism: Dipteris shenzhenensis; assembly: GCF_047967505.1. Lineage (NCBI taxonomy): Eukaryota > Viridiplantae > Streptophyta > Polypodiopsida > Gleicheniales > Dipteridaceae > Dipteris > Dipteris shenzhenensis. The sequence continues at coordinate 24,282,849 of NC_141611.1, forward strand.
CACTCTAAATTTAATGTAAGGGTATCCCTTTATTCAATCTAGAGTGGTATCCCTTTCAGATGTATTTAATGACAAGGTATTGAAAAAAACATGTTCTAGAAGATGCAAGGCACTCGAGAAGTTCAACTTTATAAGTGACTATTCAAATCCATGACTTGGCAAACTGTATGTTATTTAATATATGTCAACGGGATACCACTCTAAATTGAATCTAATAGAGGCCAAAAGAGAGATGCATGTCACATCATTGATTCAATTGACAACTACAAAGAAAAAATTCAAAATTGTTTAGGTTATATGAATGTTATGCCAAAAATAAATATATCAAGGGAATTGATGGCTCCAACTTGACTATAACATGGGAAAAACAAATCCTGCATTTTTATGGTTAGAAGCATACCAATGCATGTTTTTCAATGCTCATGCATGATGCATGGTGAAAAACTAGGAAATATCCATTCCAAGCCATGAGAATGACATGAGATGTTCATGATACTTTGCACAGGCCATGAAATCACCTATTTTGAGGCTTTTACAAAGTTTCATGTCTATAAAATACCATTTTCATGGCTGCTAGAAGCACATCAATGCATGTTTTTCAACACTCATGCATGATGCATGGTGAAAAACTAGGAAATATCATTCCAAGCCATGCAAATGACATCAGATGGCTATGATACTTTGCGCAGACATTAAAATTACCAAGTTTAAGGCTTCATCAAAGTATTTTGTCCATCAAATACCATTTTTAGGGCTACAAGCAGACCGATGCATGTTTTTGAATACTGATGCATGATGCATGGTGAAAACTAGGAAATATCCATTCCATGCCGTGAAAATGACACCAACTGGCCATGATACTTTGCACAAGCCTTGAACTCACCCATTTACTACTTGCACAAAGTATGATGCTTATCAAATATCATTTGCATGGCTAGAAGTTGACAGATGCATGTTTTTCAATGACCATGCATGATGCATGGTGCGAAACTAGCAAATATCCAATAAAAATGGCATCGAATGGCCATGATTCTTTGCATAGGACTTGAAATCACCTGGTTTGAGGCTTCTGAATAATATCATGCACATCTAATACCATATGCATGGCTAGAAGTACAACGATGTATGTTTTAAAGGGTGCAAGGTGTGGTAGAAAAGGAGTTATGACAAACAAAGTCAACACGCACCCTAAAACAAGGCCTCCCAGGCTTCAAGATTTTGTAATCCAATACAAGTCATCATTTATTAAACCTAGTAAGAAACTAGAAGTGAGAGAAGTACTATAAGTTTTAGGAAATGCAAAAACAAAGAAAAACATTGTTTTCGTCGGTATAGGTGCTGGTATATACCGATGCCTATACCGGCTCAGATAAACTTTCAAAAAGCAAACCCAAATGCCTCTTTTTTTTATCAAACCCACACACATATGTTAGAAGCACACTGATGCATATTTTTAACACTCATCCATGTTGCATGGTAAGAATTGTGGAAATACACATTCCTGGCAATGAAAAACATACCTGATCCACATAAAAATTTCGCAAGAACAATTCTATTACTTTCATTAAGGCCTATACAAAGTATCATACCCATCAGGAGTGTTAATGATGCAATCATTAAGGATGCTTGTATATTTAAAGAAAATTATGAGATTCAGACATTGGGTCAAACCATAGGCTTAAATGTTTCTTGGAAAACTCTTCATGTAATGCTCATGTAATGTCTTTATAATTTTATATTTTATTTTGCAATGTAGAGGTTGTATTATTTATTTCTCAATCAACTATTGAATAATATTTGTTATCAAGTAAAGTGCATGTATATGTGTATGGTGTGCATCTATGCATGTGTATGCATGTGTGGCCTGATGGCTGGATGGCTTCAGATAGAGTTGGTACACTGCCAACTAGGCTACATGCAAGTGCAGGAAGGCATCCCATGATTGATCACATTGAGGGTAGATGGAGCATTTCTCGAGGCAGCCCACTCTCGGGTTGCGAGGCCCGTTTGGAGTCCCAGATGGTCCCGGATGGCTGTGGGCCGAACGGAGACCATAGGTTAGTTGCTCTATTTTGTGCACCGGTTCTATCGTGTGGTTGGTGGCCTATTTTGAGACTGACCCCCAGTCGACCATTTTGGGTAGACTGGGTCGATCACCCAATTAAGCCCAACCGACTACGATTGGTGGCTATATAAGAGCAAGCCCATGAAGTCCATTTCATCACTGGCTATAGCAACCCTGATTCCTTAGCATCCAGCCTCCATCCTCTACTATTTCCAGCTTGCCATCAAAGCTTCTTTCATAGGAGCGCATGGTTGGGAAGCAGCGCCATCTGTTGTATTAGTTCTATAATAATCAAATTTTTGATTCTACATACTATCTGGTTTGCTCTCTTGTGTACGAGATCCTATTATCTGTTGAGCACAGACGTTGTATTATTTTCTTACACTCCACCACTCCTCCACCATTCCCACGACCCAATAAAATTGAAAAAGAGAAACTTGACATGTCTACTTAACTCTATGTATAAGGAGAACCCCCATTGAATTGGGAAGTAATCCAAGAAGAGAGAATAGACAAGTCCAACCATGCAAATGTAAATGCCTCATAGGCAATAGCAAAAAATGGAATAGTAGAATCTATCAAGACTCATTTAGGATGATATTGGTTACTCTCATAAATGGTCACATTTCAGTCCCCTGGCATCACATATATTGCAATATTCAAAATGTGTAATACCAAAAGCCCAAATTTTTGTTATGTCTTGAAATTACGTCTTATAGAGCAATCTATAGTGCTAAATGAAGACAATAACTTATCAAGATTCCCCTAATATTCACCATGATAGATCTTCGCTCCAAATTTTCATCCCAAGGAAGAACTACCAATCAACACACAAAGTCCCCAAAAGAGCTAAAAGGCATTGGGGAAAAAGCCCAATAGTGACCCCACTACCCCATCGTTCAAGCATAAAATCATGGATCAATTCAACAACAAAGTACTAATCATCTTCACTAAAAGCTTTTTTAACCATATATTCCCATCTTAGACTATCATACCGTTATCTTCTAGGTTGACAATACACAGGTCTCTACTTGAATTTCTTGGCAAAATCCATGGCCATTATCATGTTCACAATATTTTCAAAGTTTAATCTTCCCTTGACAAATATATGAGAATATCAACAAATGAATTGTTTTAAAAGTGTGGATCACTATGCACATTTGGTAGTGACGAATACTTTAGGATGTACTTGATACATACTCGAGTATGTTAATTCTCATGATCTCGAGTGGTATTGTCGACTTAAAGATAAAGTACCATTGGCAATGCATGTTCCCATAAGAATATCACCAAATGAACTGTTGTAATTTTCAAATTCGTATTAATAAATTTTTCTCTCTATCCACCAAACCCAAGCAAAAGTCCCTAATCCTAATAGCCAACACTTTAAAAAAAGTCTTGAGCATCGCTATGGGTAACCAATCCCCAAAAATACTAAGCTAGGACTATCAGGAAAGATCTTAGCCAAGCCATTAATCATGCCTTCTAATAGAACACCATTGTAACACATAAAATTAAGCAGACTAACCAAAACATACTATATGACATGCCAAATTCCCTTATAAAATTCAACAATTAGACCATCTAGGCTTAGGAATTTTAATAACTCCATGCAGCTACAAGTTTCCCACAACTCTGTTGTAAGAATGGCCCTCGAATGGCCTTAAGAGTAACACGGTTACAAGCTCTCTTATCTTGCCAAAATTTAATGAAATTTAATGGCTGTTTAATGGACCGCCGCCTTTGAAATCCCCTCCTAGTCCTCCCTCTTCCTCGCCATCTCCTGCTAAAGAAACACCTCATTCTTTCCTTGTTCTCGTATGTAGTCTCTCTCTCTCTCTCTCTCTCTCGCTGTGTGTGTGTTGGAGAGCTTCACCTCGGCCCATGCTTCACCTTGCTGTGTGCGTGTTTTAGAGCTTCCCATGAGCGTATCTCATCCCGTAGATGCAATGATTCATCTGCCTATAGCTTCAACAGAGCTTGCAGGTCATTGGGTGTCATTGGCTGCTCATTGAGTGTTGTTGGAGCTTGCAAGTCAATGGAACGTTGAGGGATGCTACTGCAATGGATCATCCTTGTCTTCGACACAGCTCCCAGATCGGAATTCCGTCCTGAAACATTTCCCCAGGTCACAACACTTTCTCTCTCCCACACTTTGCCTGTCAGGAGCATCTAAGCGACTGCAACCTTCACCTTCACCTTCATCGCTCACCATCTGCTATATATCAGCAATATGTGACGCGTCAGAATCATGACAATCACAGGTTCGCCCCTGACAAAGTGAAAAGAAAGAGAGAGCTGAAGAATACATTCAAGCTTCCTAAAGGGAATAGGAGGGCAGGTGCGCTCCATAAATCGGCGCCAGGTACTGATCCAACAGCTGCTTCTAAGAGTTCGGGGTGGTCCTCAGAACGGAATGTGGACAGTTCACGAAATGACAGACAAATTGAAGGATTGTCGAAGGTAGCACATTAAGGAGACATTAAGTTCCAAATCCATAGGGGTTGCGACGGCAGGTGGTCTAGAGGAAGATCGGGATTTGCATGATCCACGAAAAGTCCAAAATGGCAGCAGTTCCAGTATAGAGAGTTTGCAAAACATTACTAGCATCTGATGGCAGGTGCCATATTGACTATTGTTGCCTATCCAGAAACCTATTGACATTTTATTTCTAGGTGGACTGCAGAAGTTCGGTATCTTTGTGCTTAGATGTCGCCCCACGATAAAGATGCCGTCCAACTTTCAAAATGATTCACGCTGTGCTGGTGATGAATACACAGGCAAGCCTCGCCTCACAAAATTCTACGAACCAGTTGTAAGTAAATTCTTGTTGTTTAATGTGATTGGGATGGATTGTGTTCCACGCTATCATTTGATGAGATGATTGTGAACAAGATAGAAAGCAATGAAAGCTCTAGGGTTGAAGCCATCGAGACTGACGGTAGAGGTGCTTCTCACATCATTTAATCAACTATCTTTCAATGTTGTAGTTAGCGGTGGAGGATCGTAGAAGTTACGATTGATGGTGCTACAGAGACACAAAAAACTCCCTCCACAAGCTCTATGATATTAAAGGGTGATGGTGGAGCTTCTCAGACGATGACCTCTTTTGCCAACACGCGCTTCCCTCCTGTTTCCTTGCAATCCGATGCCATCACATTCAGCCATGGGTTCTCGTACTCCTCCCTTCTTTCCCTCATGCCTTTTTCATCCATCATCCATCTTTCTCGATTGCTTCGCCTTCTTGTTTCCCTCACCTCCTGCGAAACAATCGTTACCTCGCTTTCTGCTTTTTTGGCCCTGTCAATTGAGCGTAGGAGCAGGGAGCAAGTTCCAACTACTCCGACCGAAAGCCTTAGATCTCTGGTCAATGCATGGAGCTTGATGCTGGATAGAGGATGGGTCAGAGCCGTAGAAACTGGCTACCTTCATGTTTCCTTCATGTCTACATGAGTAGTTGTTGAGCGACCACGTCGCAAGTCACTCTCTGGCTCCTTGAAGAAGGATTAAAACCATGCTACCCTTTCATTCCTCCACAGTGACGCAGGCCGCCCTTTTGTAGTTTTGAGAATTGTAACATCAGCCACTTGTGCCCTCAGAAAAAGAACAATCTTGGATAATTGTGTCCGCCTCGTCCTCCCCTAATCCATCTCAGTCACTACCCCATTTATCATGCAGTTGTGCAAAAGGTTAATCTTACTATTTCCATGTTCAAGATTGGTGTGATGTAGATCTGATTGTTAATCTTGCTGATCAATTCTATGACATTGCAATTGTACAAAACATCCTCAAGATCATTTTAGCAACGATAACACTATTCTCTCTTAGATTGTCCATCCAACTTTAGTTATCATATAACAAACATGTCTTGTAGTAGCTGAGTGGGTTCTATGTGTGTGTGTGTGTGTGTGTGTGTGTGTGTGTACTTGCACCCGAGTGGATTTTCTCTCTCTTTCTGTGTTTGAATGCAAGCAGAGGCATGAGAAGAAATAAGATCAGCTATCTTGATTTGAGGGTGAAGGTTAGATATTAAGTTGATTGGTCTTGGTCTTCTTACATTGAAATCTTAGACACTTGATTAATATGTAGAAGAGGACTCTATTCTTGTTAGTCAAAGTGCATGTAGATAAGAAATTTGATACTTTGCTTTGGTCTAGGGAGGACAATTAAACTTGCGGGATAGCTCCCATATTTTATTTAAATTTAGAACATGTAGTAAAAGTTACGTGTCTATTGAAAGAGAAATCAAGACTTACAGTTTTATAGCTTGCCTTCTACTGAGAGGATTTTGATTAATTGTCCCTGGATTTGTGCATGTCACCGAGGAGACTCTCTCTTAGCTTTGTGCATGGTTAGCAATCCCAAATCAAAACTATAATTGAGGTAAAGATATGATAGCTTTGCTTTCTCTTCTCAATAACCTACCCTTTGGCACATTTTACCTCTCAACATTTTTATTGATCAGTTGATAAAAAAATTTTGGGGGGTTTTTCTTCTTTGCATACGCTTGATGTAGTGTCGTCCTTTCATATAATATGTCAATGCCATAACTTTTTTATTCTTGACTATTAGATATCCACGTAGTGTCGTATTTGGGCTTTTGTCATAATACGCTGATCATCTGATTTATCATGTAATATTTGAGTCAATTACTTGGGTCATGCATTTGCATGGTGCTTATCTTTTCGCATTGTATCGTATTACTCGATTATACATGCAGTTAGATAAGTAAGTTTGCATTTCGAATTTTGGTTGTAATATTCGACCTTTACTGTCATTATAAGGACTCCTTCTCATGGTTTTGAAACTATCTCGACACTTGCATTGTATCGTATTACTCGATTATACGTGCCATTAAATAAGTAAGTTTGCATTTCGACTTTTGGTTGTAATATTCAATCTTTGATGTCATTACAAGGACTCCTTCTCATTGTTTTGAAACTATCTTGACGCTTGGTCGTATCATTCGACTGTATGTGACGTCGTCTGTCAACCTTAGAAGAGTAATAGGATTCAACACTTTGTCGTTTATTCAGCTTTTGGTGTTGTTCCTTAGATATATAATTTACAAAATAAGTAGGCTTCAATACTAGGTCATTTATTCAGCTTTCAGTGTTGTCATTATTTCACAAAATAAATCTTTAAACTTCGACACGTGGTCATTTATTTGGCTTTCAATGTCATTGTAGGTTATTAGTGTTGTACGATAGTTTCAGCTTCAACACTTGGTCATTCATTCGACTTTTGGTGTTGTTGTACATAACACTATTAAATGTAATTGTCCAAGCTTTGATACTTAGCCATTTATTCAATGTTCATTGCATTGTAGCTTGCAATTGGCAAAATAATAACTCAATTAGACTCCTTCAGCTATCACCACCTTGGTTATAAGTAGCATTGAGATTTGGATTTGCATGTTGGTATTCTTCTACCAAGTTTCCATCCTCAATAAAGACCTAACATTAATTGTGAAGGCCCAAATTGTGAGCAAATTGTAAGGATTCTTATCGCTAGCAACAAGTAACCATAACTCAAAGGTATACAAATTCTTCCACATGAAAAAGAACTCCTTGCTTTGCACTCTTTGTGGGCATTATCAACTCCAACTTTATACCCCTATCATGCTGGTGAAAGCATGCACTCCTTTCTTCTTTCTAAAGGATTTCATCTCCCTTGATTCATTACTTGCCTTGCTTCCATTTCACTCTTTGCTATTCCTCTTTTACCTGTACCCACATCATTGCCCTCTTTGGAAATATTTTGTGTAGAATGTAGGGAACCATTGCATGAATGCTAGTGTGTAGAGGTTGCAAACTTCCTAATAAATATACAAATGTGTGGAGAGTGACCACTTGATGGAAGAAATTGATGGATTATGTGGCCATGTCTGACAGTTGTGTGGTTCCAAGGAGAACAATTAAAAATAAATGTTTTAATGGGGTTAGAAATGTCACACCTTAACAATCTATCTGTCTACTGGTAACGTCACATTTTGTAACACTATATGCAGACAAAGAATGGGCTTTTCATGGCTCCCATTTGGCCATTTTAGATGCTTCTCCTTGAACACTCAAGAAAGATGCAGACTCAACATCTTGTAATGATCTGGGAGATGTTTAAGAGACAAACTACATACTACTAACATTACAATATTAGAATTGTATATAAACAAAGTGTGGACGTCACGGGTTTCTCATCAAACATAAAAAATACTGGTAATAAATATGATAAACTCATTTTGCATGCTAGAGCCACCTCCAAATGCATTAAATGAATGCTCAATGTCTCCCCAATTCATGCTCATACATCTGAGGTAACAATGCTAGAGCCGATGATATTTGTGTCTTTGAATCATGCCTATCCATGGGGTCTTTGAAATTAGCTACCCAAGTATATGGATTCAAGTTGAATCTTATCTTTAATCAGTTGTGGGTCATCGTCCATTGGATATTATTTGAAATACTCTTCCAATGTTGAGAATCTTGTGTCTAACACACACTTCTCCACACACCAAATGGTAGACCCATGTAAGCATGATGCAAATTTCATAAGAATGGAGTTCATTTTGTTCTTTATTGTAATTAACTTTGTGTTCATCGATTATTTAAAATATGAATATATTTTAGATTCTCTCTCAATACTTGATTTTTTCATGGATGTTTTGCCAGAAATCCTTTTGTGAAAAGATGCAAGCAGAGCAAAGGAAAAATTGGCTCAAAGTCATTAGGTGGCATCTTTGTATAGGGATAAGTCTCGGGGGGGTCACTTGTCATATGTAACCCTATCATGTGAGTTCAATAAATGGGTTTTTATTAATTCAATTACTTACAGATTTATACATACATAAGGAAGTAATTTAATACCCAAAGGTTAATATACATAAGGGCATTTTATATTAAAAATTATCTAGAAGCTTGCAACATGTGACATGGATACTTATGTAGAGTGGCTTATGTCATGGGACATTTTGAAATGCTAGTACTGGCATTTTCCTTTTGAAATGAGTAAGCGCTCCTCTTGCATTTTCTTGAATTCTAGAGAATTCTAAAAATCTTTTCTCTCTTTATTGCTCTTTTTGGCCTTTGCATTAGGATGAGATTAGGATACTATGCTTTCTTGAATTCTAGAGAATTCTAAAAACCTTTTCTCTCTTTATTGCTCTTTTTGGCCTTTGCATTAGGATGAGATTATGATGCTATAATTCTCTCTTTATTGCTCTTTTTTGGCCTTTTCATTAGGATGAGATTAGAATGCTTGAATTTATTTTTTGAAGTTTTTAAATCTTGTCACTCTCTTTTTTTTTCTTTCCATCCACAGAGGGATTGCATTGAATCAATGGTGGAGGAGTATTTTTGAAGTTGATGCCTCTTATACTTGATTTTCAAGTTCTACTCAGTCTATTTAGCACTACCTTTGTAAAGATCCTTCTAGCTCTCAAACAATTGATCTATTATTTAAAAAAGGATAGATAGTGGAGAGTCACTCCTATAATTAAATCCATTGGATAAAACCTGTGAGAGTAAAGAAGTAAGGTATTTATTTTTAGATAGCTCTATTCAAAAGGATTCTCCCACTTGGGAAAATATAGTATCCATATAGCAACAAGGGATCAAAAGCAAAATGAGAATTTGTCATTGAGTGAGAATCCCATTATGCTTGAGGGTTTTTCATGCACTTGTGCCTAGAGTTGTAGATTAGCAAGTACCATGAGCATCACTACCAGTGACAGTTTGGACTAGAATATGGTAAACATGATGATTAATTCAAAGTAAATGAAAGAATAAAACTATTTCTAGGTTAGTAGGAGAACATAAGCCCTTGTGTCTTCTACATTGAGAGCTAAAGAAGGCTCTTATGTATGGTATCTTCAAAGATTAAAGAAGACCCTTTCTAGCTTCTTTAGATCATATCTTTTCTCGAGGTATTATATATGCTATACAATGCCTAGAAATGTCATCTTGTTGTTTGCAGCATATGCTACACAATGCCTAAAAATGCCTAGAAATGGCATCTTGTTGTTTGCGGCATCTAGTGGTGGATTAGTTATTAGAAGGACAATGCTAAAATCTCCCCAAGTTGTCATGGATGTGGTTGTACATAGGTGTTAGCATGGCATTGGAGCATAGGTCCTAAATGCAGTTATATTATAGTCATACATCCGATTAACACAATGTACAATAATAATGAAACCTAGCATAATTTAACAAGAAGTAGCTAACCTAATATACACATGGTTTAGGGGGGCACAAGGAAACACGTTGAACCACCTCCCTTTCACCATAGCTAGGAGTCTTGGTGGATAGCAGGGCAACCACATGTCCAGGCGAGTTGAAGCAATGGATGAGCAGAGGTTAGTGTAGGGCAAAGAGAAAATGCTCGCCAGGAGGGCTACTATTTCCACAAGGCAAGGGGAGGCACAAGGTGTTGCTAGGAGGACTAGGAGAGAGTGGGGCAAAGGAGGCCCAGGGGCATCCACCATGGTTATATGCCTATGAAAGGGAAAAATGATTCTCATAAATATTTAGTGTGTGTGGAAAATATGGATTCCACCCATTACAAGCTATGGAACTTATGGGGTGGAATCTATATTTTCTAAATGCCTACATCACCATCCTCTTCCCTCTATTGTCTCTACACCAATGACAATGCGACTCTTGTGTTCAGAACCTATTTGGCATTATCAGTCACGAAGTTTCATTTCTTTGGCTAGGCCCTAGCATCCATTGCTCTACAAGAGACCTTTGTCTCACCCTGCCCTACTCCTCCCTTTCCTCCTCTTTTGTAGTGTGCCTCGTCCCCGCTGGGATAGAGCAATGAGAGGGAACTTGATCTGCTCTTGGCTAGAGAGGTAGCCACTGTTGTAAGGCTCATTGTTGCCTCAGTTGGAGCCTTGGTGCCTCCCTAATGGGCATCATAGCTCTATCTACTAACTCAAATCATTAGTCATGCCTTCTAATAGAACACCATTGTAACACATAAAATTAAGCATACTAACCAAAACATCCTAAATGACATGCCAAAATCCCTTATAAAATTCAACCATGAGGCCATCTTGTTTTAGAACGTTCTCACAAGTCCTCTCCCATTCACTATCAACCATAGGGGAAGAATTGTCGAAGATGCAATCGCAAAATCAATCCAACCATGATGTCTAGGTTGTGCAATATTGTGAGAATATTCTTGAAATATGGAATCAAATGATATATGAATAACACGGTTACAAGCTCTCTACAAGCTATGAAGGTGATAGCTCATGCAATCTTATCTAAATCTTGCTAAATATTGCTGCCAAAATTTAATGGCCCTTTAATGGGCCACCGCTTTTGAAATCCCCTCCTAATCCTCTTCCATCTTCCTCGCCATCTCCTTCTTCCCCATCCTCCACGATTCCCTCTTGCTAAATCAACACTCCTCCCTCCAGAGAGTACGCTTCATCGTCTCGTGTAGGCTCGCTCCTCAAAAAGCCTGTACGCCTCCATTTGCAACTATCTCCATCGCCTCATTCTCCAAGATTTTGTTCTGCACCTTAACTTAATGGATGAAAGCCAGCTATTTCCAATACCGAGGTCGCTCAATACCCATCTTGGCTGTTTATTTGAAGTTTGACTGCTCCCCAATCTAATTATCAGCATTATTTGGCTTTGCATTGTTCTCAATCCTCCATTTCTGCAATTGCAAGCCTACACGTTCATTAACAAGAGACTACTTCGCAGCAATAGGATGTCAACACGCCCCGTTAGCTACAACGCTGCTCGACCTATGGGTTCTCTAATTGGTTCCAACTGTTAGCCGCAACACCGCTTGGTGAAACTTCCGTCCAAGTTCATTCCTGCAGGTAATATAAATATGAAAGTAGAGTAGAGCAAGGTCCTATGGATTTTCTCATTACCTTCTCTTTGTGGAACTAGTTAATGGTTCTTTTGTTGTGTGATCAATCAGCTGTCATTGCTCTTGTCATCGATCTTGGATCTTTCTGTCATCGATCTTAAGCAGACTCAAGCAATCGATGCCTGCTTCTCCTCCCATATGTATTCGATTCTCTAAACCAAAGTAAGTTATTTGGCTTGGGTACCTCTCCATTGTCCAAGGAAGAGTAGCAGGAGTTGTGACTTGTAGCCATGCACAACTCGAAGAGAAAAAGGGACGCTGATGTGCCCGAGTGTGGCAAGGCCATTCAAAGGAGGGCGGCTCTGTCTATTGGCATACATCAGGTGTTTATAAGTCATCGTGGTCTAGAGATGAAGCGTAAATTTGCTAATCACTTGTATCGTTTTCTGGAGTTACTGGGAATCAAAGCATTTTTTGACATGAAGGAGCTCCCGGAAGGAGATGACGTTCGCCCTTATATGCTGGACGCTACTAGGAGAACAATCATCGGAGTGCCTATCTTTACTAGAATTTAAGCAGAGTCTCGGTGGTGTCTGGATGAGCTTGTGCAAATGATGGAGAGTAACACCACCCAGACATCTAAGGTGATTCCAGTCTTTTATGACGTGACACCAAAAGAGCTAAGGAAGAAGGATGGGCCATTTGCAGAGGCTATCAAAGCCCATCGACAAGAAGGCAAGTATGACGAAGAGATGATCAGACGGTGGGAAAATGCCCTGCAGCAGCTTGCAAACCCCGCTGAGATGTTGTTACTGATGCACAACACGGAGCTCCTCTATCTCTTAAGTATGGACCTGATCTTCTTAAGTATGGGCCTGATCTTCTCATAAAATGTGCTCCCTCTCTGCGTCCTTAATACTCTCTCCCTCTTTGATAGTAATGATCCATCTCTATGATACTCTATCCTGAGAGCTTTTCTTTTTTGAGAAAACTTTTGCGAGAGCCAAACCTTTGAATCAAACCTTTGAATTAATTAATATCTATTAATGTTTAATGCTTTTACATTTATTAAGTTATAATATTTTAAGGTTGCACAACCTTTATTCAATCTTATGGTGACTATCGTGAAATTGAAACTACACTATGTTGTGTTTCACAGCCTTTGTTCAATCTTATGGAGTTTATGGTTTTCAATCTTATGAGTGACTATCGTGAGATTGAAACGGCACTATGTTGTGTTTTTAGAGGATGAGTTTGGGAATGTTCCTGGATTCATCTAGGTATATGCTTCTGCCATATTTGCAGACATGCAAATTTCACCTTGTGAAGTTTTTGTCCAAGTTGCGGCTTGTTGGTACTGCGATAATTCTTTCTATCTTAAATGGTGCATTGCCCTATCAGCTAGTTTTAGATTTAGATGCTCGTTTGGGAGAGACTAAAATGAAATTGTTTAGACTTCACAAGTAGCTGTAGCTTTGAATGAAGAGATTTGGACTACTTTTTGATTAGCCTTCTCCTTTAGTGCTAGCCTTGATCATGGCTGAGTTTGCCCTTCACCTCTGGAGTGTCGATAGAAACTCAGTACGAAGACTTTGTATAAATGGGTGCTCAAGTATGTGTGGGTGTGTGGATTTGTATGTGTGAGAGCATACTTTTATACTATGGTCTACACCCACTATTGGGTGCTGATGACGTCAGTGGGGATGTCATAGAAGCTAGTCCGTACTATGCGTGATGGAGTTTATGGTTTTCAATCTTATGAGTGACTATCGTGAGATTGAAATTGCACTATGTTGTGTTTTTAGAGGATGAGTTTGGGAATGTTCCTAGATACATCTAGGTATATTACATTACCCTTGAAGTTTGGGAACGACTCAACTGGAGTTTATAGCTTGCCTTCTACTAAGAGGATTTCTATTAATTGTCCCTTGGATTTGTGCAGGTCACCAGGGAGACTCTCTATTCCCTTTGTGCCTGGTTAGCAATCCAAAATCAAAACTATAATTGAAATAAAGGTATGATAGCTTTTCTTTCTCTGCTCAATAACCCATCTATTGGCAAATTTTCGATAAGTTGATAAGCTTTTTTTGGGGGGGTTTCTTCTTCACGTATGTTCGATGTAGTGTCATCTTTTCATATAGTATGTCAATGTCATAACTTTTTTATTCTTGATATTACATGACTATTAGATATCGATGTAGTGTCGTATTTAGCCTTTCGACATAATACGGCGATCATCTGATTTGTAATGTAATATTTGAGTCAATTACTTGGGCCATGCATTTGCATGGTGCTTATCTTTCTGCATTGGATCGTATTACTCGATTATATGTGCAGTTAAGTAAGTAAGTCTGCATTCAATATTTGGTTGTAATATTCAACCTTTGATGTCGTTACAAGGAGTCCTTCTCATTGTTTTGAAACTACCTCGACACTTGGTCGTATCATTCGATTGTATGTGTCATCTCTCAACCTTAGAAGAGTAATAGAATTCCACACTTTGTCGTTTATTCGACTTTTGGTGTTGTTTCTTAGATATATAATTTATAAAATAAGTAGGCTTCGACACTAGGTCGTTTATTCGGCTTTCAGTGTTGTTGTACCTTATTTCATAAAACAAATGTTTAAACTTCGACACATGGTCATTTATTTGGCTTTCAGTGTCGTTGTAGGTTATCAGTGTTGTATGATAGTTTTGGCTTCAACACTTGGTCGTTTATTCGACTTTTGATGTTGTTGTACTTAACATTATTAAATGTAATTGTACAAGCTTTGACACTTAGTCATTTGATTTGATGTTCGTGTCATTGTAGCTTGCATATGAAATGGTTGTTTGTGTTGTTTAGTTTAGAATACTTGTGATCTAGTATAATTAATAGACTAATGGGAAACCCATGCGTTGTTGCAATTGGTAAAATAATAGCTTAGTTAGACTCCTTCAACTATGACTACCTTGTATAGTTAGGCCCATGTAAGCATGATGCAAATTTCATAAGAATGGAGTTCATTGTGTTCTTTATTGTAATTAACTTTGTGTTCATTGATTATTTAAAATATGAATACATTTTAGATTCTCTCTCAATACTTGGTTTTTTCATGCATGTTTTGCCAGAAATCCTTTTGTGAAAAGATGCAAGCAGAGCAAAGGAAAAATTGGCTCAAAGTCATTAGGCGCATCTTTGTATAGGGATAAGTAAGATGAGCAAGGAGCAAATAACATACATAACTAGCAATGCAATACGGATAGAGTGTTTCTACAATGAGGTCATAGCCAACACAATGGGAGAGATGTTGCCCAAGAGTGAAATGAATGAAGGTGGAGTACGTCACATGATCAATAGCAGCATAGGAAATATGAAGAAATGTGCAGAAGACTTGCGAGATGACTTGCCTCCTAATATTGACATGGAGAAATTAGGTTTTTGGGATTTGAAGTGGAAAGAGGAGAAGGGTAGAAGCAAGAGGGAAAGAGGAAAAGACATAGATTCACATTTCACTATTTCGAAGAGAGTGCGATATGAGCAATCAAAACATTCATGTGATCCATCTTCTGAGGCATGGTTAGCTATTGAGGGTAGTCACGGGGATGCTTCTCACAAAGCACATTCATTTAGGAATGGTGATTGTTCAATTGTGTTAGGTCTCCCCCATGAGGCTATAGAGGAGGGTGAGAATCTTGGTGCTGGCTCATTTGGAGTATGCTTTAAAGTCACTTTTAATGGCATCTCTTTCTTTCCTCGAAGTATTACTTATGCAGTGAAGCACTACAGAGGAAACATATCTCACACCTTAAAGTCATTTGACAAAGAGTATGGAATGCAAATATTACATCCAGGGATTGTCAAATGCATAGGATTTACTAGAAGCTTACCTTGGATCAACATTTTTCCATACTTCAATGGAGGGAGTATTGGAGACATGATGATGCAGCTACCCTTTGAGAAAGGGACTTTCAGAAAGCAAGTGTTATGCTTGAAAGGCATCCTCGAAAGGACAAGGAGCATGATCCAAAGCAAAGATCTCTTAGCAACTTTTTGGTTTCAACAAAAACTAGAAGCCCAAGTACGAGTGCTTTCTCTGTTGATTCAAGTTTTAATAGAGAAAATGAATCTTCTTTTGTAAATTGACTTGCTATGTTGGGGCCTTTGGAGCCATGAGGTCAAAGTAGGTAACAATTATGTCAAGATAAAGCCTTTCTTAGATGATCAATGTGGCAGGAAGTATTGGTTTATAGAGTGTCATGTTAAGGCGATGTTAAATAATGGATGTACTGATATTCATGTGGATGGATGCTTTCGTCACATAAGTTGCATACGCATTCCACAAGATGGGCAACCATTTAAAGGATTTACATGCCACCATTGCAAGGGAGATAGGGGTACCGATTGTGGAAGAAGGCTAGATTATCTTACAAAGAGTGAGCTTAGAAATGCAACTCTTTTTGCTAAAAGTCGAGTAAGAGACCTTTCTAAGCAACTATGGTGGACAAAGTCTCAGGTTGCCATTCTTTCAGTAAGAGTCCGCACTTTAAGTGAAGCTAGCATAGAGTCTCTCAATCGAAAGGATGTAAAACGATTTTGCAACAACATAATCGAAGCCCATAGATTGGAAAAGTTTGGTGGTAAATTTGCCTTAAGGGACTTTCTACAAGATGTTGCCACAAACATAATCAAGTCAAGTGCTGGATAAAGATATAGTGAGAACACAAAGGCAATATTTAAGGTTGCAAGGATGTGGGGAGGTCCAAGGTTACATGACTTCTTGAGTTCCAACCTCAATGGACCTTCTTTATCAATGACAACAAAGCGAGGGCAAAGACTTGCTACTCAGTTTGTACCTGGTATACATGGATATCTTTTTTATGCAATCACTAAAATTTATGAAAAAGAAAAAGAAAAGCATGGAATCATGTCAAGGATTCCCTTCATCATAGTGGAAGATGAAAGTACAATAAAGAAGCGGATAAGGTAACCTCCTTTTTCTCTAAATTATTTTCATAATATAAATCTTGTTTTTGAATGCAAGAGGATTGCATATGATCTTACAAACTTGTGCTTATTATTGCTTGTAGGTGGAATATGCTTGTGGGTTTTGATGGATATAAAGTAGATGATCATGAGTGCATGACTACATGCATGATCAAAGTGGGAGAAGGACAAAAAGGATATGATCAGATTATTGATGCATTTCAAAATTGTGTCATTGGTGGACATGCAAGAACTTTTCTTGCCAATCCATTGCATGATGCACTCCCATGCTTGGTTCTTGCACTTGCGACTGATTTGATGCAAGTTTTTTCTGCAAGCAATGGGATGCTATTTTAAACTTATGGAATGAGAAGCTAAAGACCACGGTTGGTCCAATTATTGGACATGCATCTGATGGTGATAGTCGGTGAAGAACATTGATGATCTCCGATTATCTAGATAAAAGAGGTAGTAGATTTGGGATAAAATGGGATGGATGGCCTCTCTCAGCAAAAGTTTTAGAAAATCAAGTTTTTGGGCTACATGATCAAGATTTTGTACATAATGGAAAAAATTTAGTCAATGTTCTTGACAAGCCTAAGCGTCAATTGGCTATTGGCAAGGTTTGGATCACCTTAAATCATGTCATTATTGTGTATGATGCTTTTTCTATCGACAAGCATATGCTAAGGGAGGGAGACATTAGGCGAGATGACCGCCAAAATTGGGCTGGAGCTTAAAGAATATGCAATAGACAAGTGCAATGGTGCTTGGGAGAATTGGCAAACAATGGAATTCATAGAAAAGAGAGGAGCATGCTAGGAACACAAGCTTATCTTGAAATTGTTGGAGACTACATCGACATCTTCTTATCTCCACATTTGAATCTTGTGGATCGAGTCTATCTTGTGGGCAAATTCTCTTTTTTCTTTCAAATTTGGAGGTCTTGGATTGTTCATCATGCCAACTATACGTTGAATAGAAACTTCATAACTAAGGAAGCTTTCTTAGATGTGCAACTCTCATGCCATTTTGTGGTCCTACTGATCAAGTACTTTGGAGAATTTTGTCCAGGCCTAAGGTGTCCTTTACATCTTACAGGTTCAGATGCAGTTGAAATCTTCTTCAGCAAGATTGGAAGCATGGTGGGACAAGAACGTGCTAATGACTTGATGGATATGCTACATAGTGCAGGTAGTATGAATAGGCTTGCACACTTTGAATGCAAAGAGGATAGTCCTCTATTTACAAGGGCACATAAGAAGCAAGAACATGTCTGGAGAGAATTGAATCTCAAAGAGAACATGCGAGAAGCTAATCTAGGGGACTATGAGCGTGTGTCAACTGATGATAAAATCATCGAAGCATTGAAGAAGGGACTAAAAAGTGCTCAAGAAATGTGTGAAAGTTTGCATATGAAGCCAAAGGGTGAGAATATGAAGTGGTGGATGGAACCTTGGTCAAATGGATTTACAGATGCATATTCACAAGAATCTGATTCTGAAGAAGAAGACCAATGTCAAGCAGATCATGTGTCAGAAATAGATGATAATCACAACGATGCCTCCATAAGTGAAATTAGACATGTGGTGGATTCTCTCCTAGATGAACAAGAAGCAGTGAGCCTAGTTGTTACCATTGATGGTAAAACTCTCTTCAAGTCCACATTGGTAAGCCAACTTAATGGAAATCCCACACTCTCTAAAGATAGACTCACAAGGGTTCACCAAGGAGTATACTACCCTAAGGAAGATATACCTCTTACTACATCAAATGAGAACCTATTTGGAATAGGTTCCGATTGTGCCGTATTCTTTCATGAAGAATACAAAACAAGGAAAAGCAAAAGGAAATGCAATCCAAGATCTTTGCACAGAAAGTAAACACAAGCTATATGGTACCTTGGACGAGTTCAAAAAATGAGGAGAAAGGTTGGTGGGGGGTATGTGGAATATAAAAGAGGGTTCAACCTTTCAGATAGACCTTTTAGAGTAGAAGTCCAGCTTGGGTGGTATTACAAGGCAAAAGGTTCAAGATGCTTCACATATGACCTTACAGACCTTGACATGATAAATATTGAGAGCGTAATTGCATTGGCAAACCTCACCTATGAGTGTAGTAGCAATAAGTATACTTTAGATGAGAATGATTGGAATGTATTCAATGACTTTGTAAAGGGGCATTAAACGCACTTGGTAGGGGCTTCTTTGTAATCTTTCCAATATAATAAAAGCTTTATTATGATTATTACTATGCGCTGAGTTTAGTTTGATTTGTCTTGATGGATTTTTTCAATTATTTTTTTACAGGACCTTGAATCACAGAAGTGGATGATTTGCAACCGCCTGGGTACTTTTGTTTATATATATGCCATAAAGCAAGTTTGAAAATGCTATTTTGGCATCGGGTACAACAAGATGTTGTATGAATGTAGCCTTTATGGTTTTAATAACATGGTTTGATATGACTTAGTAAGGGTTTTCATGGAAGAAAAATAGTGGAAAGGTCTTCTATAAATGTGACAAAGAAGAATGATCTTTCCATCTTTTGCTTCTCTAACAATCAAGACATGGAAAAAGTGGCAAGGCCAATCGTGAATGTGGCCGAAAGCATGGTGTTTTAGATTTCTCTTCTCTACTCCTTCCCTAACAATAAAGACGGAAGAAATTTCTAAGTCTCAGATATACATTGTTTAAACAAGTTCCCAATCTTTCACATAAGAAAGCTCTAGATGTTTGTATTTGGTAAGAAATAAATATTATATATCATCATTGAATGCTTTGTAAAATTGGCTAATCTGTCATCCCTTCTCCTAGCTGAAACACCATACATATGGTTTTGTAAAAAATTGAAAGATATAAAGCATTTATAAAAGCTCCCAATCTTTCATGTAGTATTTTTATAAACTTTGTTTCTTGAGCTCTTTACGTGTTTCAAGTGACTTTGCACAATTCTTTGCTCGGTGTATGGCACACATGATTTGTCTTGTTTGATATTTGTTCCTCTTAATTTTTGCACATATGTCTTTATTCTTTGTTTCTCTTGCCTTATGGCATCATCAAGACACAAACCCATCTTAAACTTATGCATTGCCCATCATTGCAGTCGGTACCTCAATTTTTTGTGTGTAGATTCAAATAACGCAGGTGATGTAGAGATCTTGCATTCTAAATATCTCATCCTACCTAAAGGGACTCCAAAAGTAGTAGTGTATGACTTACATAAGGACTTTTAAAATTCCTCTAGGAAAATAAATATACTTACAGAAGGGGATTTATAAATTTTCCCAAAATTTACAGAGGGGATACTAGGAAATACTACAAATAGGTTACATAGGGATTTAGAAAAGAACCCTTGAATGCACGTGATATAGACATATTACACTAAGTGACGCCCCCGAGGGATAAGTAAGATGAGCAAGAAGCAAATAACAAACGTAACTAGCAATGCAATTTGGATAGAGTGTTTCTACAATGAGCTCATAGCCAATACAATGGGAGAGATGTTGCTCAAGAGTGAAATGAATGAAGGTGGAGTATGTCCCATGACTATTAGTATCATAGGGAATATGAAAAAATGTGTAGAGGACTTGCAAGATGACTTGCCTCGTAATATTGACATGGAAGATTTAGGTTTTTGGGATTTGAAGTGGAAAGATGAGAAGGGTAGAAGCAAGAGGGAAAAAGACATATATTCACATTTCACTATTTCAAAGAGAGTGCAATATGAGCAATTAAAACATTCATGTGATCCGACTTCTGAGGCATGGTTAACTATTGAGGGTAGTCATGGGGATGCTTCTCACAAAGCACATTCATTTAGGAATGTTGATTGTTCAATTGTCACTAGGTACCCCCCATGAGGCCATAAAGGAGGGTGAGAATCTTGGTGTTGGCTCATTTGGAGTGTGCTTTAAAGCCACTTTTAATGGCATCTCTTTCTTTCCTCAAAGTATTACTTATGCGGCAAAGCACTACAAAGAGAACATATCTCACACCTTAAAGTCATTCGACAAAGAGTATGGAAACTTTTTTAGAGGCAGTTTCCTTCTCATAAGTGGCACACAATTTCTTCCACAAATCTTCCGTAGTCTGCTCATTTACTACTATGGAAATAAACTGACTCTGCAAGATGAAATCTAATAGTAGACTTTGCTAATGCATCCAACTCATTCCAATCATCCTTAGACATATTTGCAGGCTTAGCTTCAATCCCTGCCAAGGGTTTAATCTGCTTCTTTTGAATAAGCACATCCCTTATCTGTTCTTTCCACAAAGAAAAGTTTGTCCCATCAAACTTTTTAATGTTAAAAAACTCCTTTTCAGACATGGAAGAGGATGACATAAATAAAGCAAAATCCCAAACGCTAGTGCCTGTAAGAGAGAATCATACCAAATACTAGGTGCACCCAAATGTGTATGCCACAATATACTAAAATATCACCAAAACTCAAAGCTCAAAGCATCAAAAGATGCAGCTGACTCATGTGCATGTACTATGCATCCATATGAGCAAATCTGGCCCAAAAGAAAATGCCACTACAATGGCAATCCAAAATGCCAATAGGTGCCAAATGGCTTAAGCATAAACACCATCCATGGGCATATGCATCAATAATATCTCATCCAAGAGAGCATAACACTACCAGTGCATCACCTACAATGTGTCAAAGCTGTCCCTCAGCATAATATAGCATCCATGTGCAAAGCATCCATAAAAATAGCATCCCACAAGGCAATCTAGGCCTATCAACGCATCCAATAAGGATTACAATGCATCTAAATGGCCTATAAATCATCCACTGCAACCCAATGCACACCATGAATGAGCGCACATGGCTCAAACTGCAACCAGAGTGATCTGCATAAGGTATACTCAAGAAATCATGGTCCCATGAAAAAGACCGCTATTGAAAATAGAACCTGAGATGCCTCAAATCATGAGCACCATTGCATAATTAGACTCATCAAGAAAATTTGCAAATATCTCTCTTCTACCGGAACTCCAAAATCCCAACCGATGAGTGAGAAATGGCAGTCAACACTTATCCATTGCCATGTGGCATAAATCTAAGGTTTTAAAACCTTAGAATGAAAAATGCATAGCAGAGAGACGAAATCGAATACACAGAGATCTATAACTCTAAAAATACTCCACCAAATCATGCAAGAACTGACAGGTAGGGGTTTTTGGGCATCCGAAATGCAATGGGACAAACGGTTTTGGGAAGCGTGGTCTTAATCACTGGGTCCAACCTCGGGGGGGTCACTATGTATAAACCCTCTATACCACGTGCGTTCAAGGCTTATTTCTAAAATCCCTTATCTGTAAATTTTTCATTAATAAAATGTACCCCTTTTCTATACAAATCTGTAAATTTTTCTCAAAACTATTTAAAATAGTCCCTTATGTATATTTATTTCTGTAAATTTTAGAAATAAAAAATATCCTTCTATTGAACTCACGTGATAGGGTTACATATGATGAGCGACCCCCCCGAGGGTCCAACACATGGACTGAAAAACGTTTTTGGAAACAGAGCTATTTGTAAACTCCATCGAAGTGCAAATGATGAGCAACATAGAAGTTTTAGGACCTCCTGAGTCCACCGGAACTGACAGATCTACAAATGGTTGCTGCAAACTTGAGTTCCAACACCCGAGCAGAAAAACATAGAAACTGACATAGTGAGTCAGAAATCCAATGAAATGATCCCAGATTCAAGAATGAAGGTGTTTCCAAACTCCTGAAGTGAAGTGGACACCAAAAGCAAGCAATAGTTGCCTCTACAAGTCAATACGGAGTCCCTGTCAATTGAGAGTGCTCTCAACGGAAGCAAGAACGGAAGAGGGAAAGCTCAAAAAATGACTTTTTCTTTAAAAACACTTAATAGGCTCTCAAAACCACTTCACAAAACCAAAGTTACTCTTCCAAAGGTTCCTCCAAGGTCTCTCCATACTTGGATGCAAGTAAAGTCACCCGCAAAACTTCCCACAGAGCTTCTCCTTCCTCCCACAAAGCTGCTGAGTTTCCAAGCATTCATGCATGCTCAGCTAGATCACTCGGGCTCTAATGCTAGTTGAGAGTGCTCTCAATGGAAGCAAGAATAGAAGAGGGAGAGAGAAAAACAGAGAGCCACACAAGTTTTGGTGGGTGCAGAACACCCTAATCTTCTTTTTCATTCATTTATATATGTGTTTGAGTATTGTACATAACCGAGGTAAAGGCACAGTGACCTTTAACCCCCACAACTCATCCCCCTCTTCTCTTTCTCCCTCCATTCCTAGCTACAACACCTCCTGGAGCAGCTGCTCATCCCCCTCTGGTCTTTCTTCCTCCATTCCCATGCTCTTTTTCCCTCTATTCCTAGGTGCAGTACCTCCTGTAGTGGCTACTCATTCCCCTCTTCTCTTTCTCCCTCCATTCCTAACTACAACACCTTTTAGAGTAGTTGCTCATCCCCCTCTACTCTTTCTCCTTTCATTCCTAGCTACAACACCTCTTGGAGCTACTCTCCACCTTCAGTTGCACCCTCTATACCTTCCCCCCCTCTCCCTCTCTCTCCCTCTATTGGAGCTGCTCTCCCCCTCCAAGCCATACTTTTAGATCCACTCTTGTTGTTGTGACCTCTATACAAGCATGGTGAGGAGACCATACATGTCCTCTATGTCCCATAGGAGCAAAATTGCAGTGGGTGAATGGGTGCGAGATGGTTGCCTGGCACCTATAGCTTGAATGATTAGATAGTCATGAGAGGATCAGCCAAGTGTCCACATAAGCTTCCCAAGAGCAAGAGATGTGATCTTTTGCATGAATGGAAGGGCTGAATCATGAAGTTCAAGCGTGGGAAGAAAGGATGTCTTGCAAAGGTGCAACACATCTACATGGGGAAGGACATGCACCTTGCTCCATTCAAGCAATCAATCGACAATACCATCTCATTGTAAGTATGCATTTTGTGTAAGGTGTAATGAGTCAGTTTGAAATTTAATTTTAAAATAGCACTTGTGCATAGAAAATGTATTTCCTTCAGACTTTGAGGAGTGGGAACTAGTCAAGTGCTTCTTAGGTAAGTTTATTGCCATTCATGAAAATTTAAGAAGGCAAATGCATGCTAGAGAGAAGTCCTCTGCTTTGAAATAGAGAAATATCTATTGGTATAAATTTTCCAAGTACATTACTCCAAGGATGGCATCAAGCTATGGCCATCTTAAATGCATTGCAACACCACAACTTGAAGACATGGATTGCAGCAGGGTGGACACAAGAATAATGCAATCGTACAATGAAAATATTGCAAAGGATGTGGGCATGGCCATGAAGTTTACATTTGGCTCTAAATGGGTAAGGATGTCTTGGTTTATGCCTCTACACATTTTTTCTTCTTCCAAATGCATAGAACAAAAACCATGTGGTCATGCAAGTGCTTACATAAGAATGCCCTTAAGGAATTGCTTGGGGTGAATTGGGAAAGTAGGTCAAGTGAACAAAAGGGTGATCTATTTTAATGCCATGTATGTAAGGACAATGTGGTTGTCAAGTACCACATCTCCCACCAAATGTTATATTCCTCTTTCCAAAATAGGCGTTGCAAGAAAATATTTGGCAATTGGCTCCCCCTTGAATCTAACGATGATAATAATACAAGGGTAAGTTATGTATTGATTCTAACGATGATAATAATACAAGGGTAATTTATGTATTGATTCTAACGATGAAAATATTTGGCAATTGGCTCCCCCTTGAATCTAACGATGATAATAATACAAGGGTAAGTTTATGTATTGATTCTCATTTAGGAGATGTCAAGAATGTGACCATCACATCACAATGGACTCTCAGGGATGTGCACAAATACTTATTGGTCATGGAGGATGGCATGTCTGAGTCTCTTTACTTTACCTTAAATGGTGAAAAGGTAGGAAAGCGTGTAGAGAAGCACATGCATAGTGCCACTTTTATCCCTCCTGCAATATTGAAGATGGTAAACAATATGGGGTGGAACAATTGTGGATTTTGCATTTTCCAATTCATAATGGTGGAATTATATTTGATTGTTTGAATGGTTTTGTTTCATGTCAATGTCAGGTTTTGCCCAAAAAAAATAAAGTTACTTTAGTTTCAAAGTTTCACTACCATAGCCATTGTTCTCCTAGCTACCAAACCACCATGGATTCTGCTAGGTCTGCCTTCCATAATTTCATCTCTCATACTCCATTAGTTGATAGAGAGGAGGAGTTATTTTCAATCTTTGATAAGAGCATAGATGTCGTAGGCTTGAGTCTACAAAAAGATGGGTCCCAATTGATTATTTAAAGTACTTGTTCAATAAAGCACCCAAGCTCGTGAAGTGTTTATAGATCACTTTTGAGCCTAGTTCACACCCCTAGGGTTTAGGGAGGTAGACACTAATGACCTCCTAGCATGTGGACTCATCAAAAACATAGGAAATAGGTTCCTATCTTGGGAAATAACCTTTATTTTCCTTCTTCAAGAGGAACAAATGGAAGAGGAGGTGAGCCCTGACCCTGACCCTAACACTTCCCCTGCCCTTGCCAATCCTCTCATTTCTATAGATGAGCCCAACATCCACAATGAAGATCCCATTGATAAAGAAGCTGAGGAGCAGGAAGCTGCTTTGGCCTTGGAAGTGCTCTAGAGACCTCCTAAACCCCATTCTACTTCTCAAATTCCATCTACCTTGGTCACCTAGATCTTCACCACCCTCCCTCCCAACCCATCCACCCCTTTGCCCTGCCATGTTGCACATGCACATGCACAACAATTTCCAAAAAAAATTATGAATTTTGGAATCTATAATTGACTCAAAATAGTGTTAACTTTATTCATCAAACATTTTACATTTGGGGTTCTCTTAGGACCCAACACCTCCCCTGTCTGACTCTATGTTGCAACCAAAGTGCAACCCCTTGACTCCCTGTTGTGAGGACTTCCATGCAGCACATCTCCTTGTCTTCTTAACACATTAAATCACTTTTGCAAGACTTGAGACGTCTATCGTGTCATGCTTGAGAGTCCTAGCCTCTAGATATCTATAAAACAAGATGAACATTTCATGTAGTGCATTGCTTCACGCGATACCACCCCCATGCCTTGTATTCTTGAAGTAGGCTGCCTTTTCTCTGTAGTGCAATTTCTCCATTTCTTGAGTATTCCAAATGGACAGAGGGCCCCATTGCTCCACAAACCACAATGCATGTGCATAAAGAATATGACGTAAAGAAAAACATCATATTAGAAACATAAACTGACTCAAGTTTAAAGCACAAAATTTCAACCTAAGGAGGATTACCATGTAATTTGTAATATGTGACTCCCCCCATGCTTCTACCATCAACGATATGAATTCCCCCAATGTTGTCTTGAATCTCTCATAGTACAGCTCATCTATTTGACCTTTTCTAAGAAAATTTATAAATGCATCAAGCTTTGTCCACAGTTTTTCTTTGAATGTAGCAATTCGCAGATGTGAAGCTTGATTCGTAGTGCACTCACACAAAGCTTTCTAGTAATCCGAACCTAGGGTGCTTTGAGCCAATGTATATTTTTCTTTAGCAGCATTGTGTTTGGACAAGAACATCCTTGCCTTTCCTCCACCCATGGTCACTTTAGCAGAAAGATTTTGTGTCTTTCCTTATTGTTTCTTGTCTTGCTTAAGCTTCATATTGCCTCCATGAAGTCCCATTAGTAAGAGTAGTTCTCAGCTTTTGCAATGCATTATGCAGAGACTTGCTATGGCCTCAAATTCCAAGCATAAACTAGATGGATATAGAGTAACTTATCAAAGTATACACAGTTCAGTATGCAAAGTACACACATGTATCTGCTCTAATGGAATCGATAGAATGAGGTCCCACTTAGGATCCTTATTGACAATCAAGGGTTGCACTTTGGTTGCAAAAAAGGATGCTATTCTCCTTACCTTTTGCATCTTCTGAGAGTGGGTGCAATACAACCATGTCCATTTTGCATCTGCACTTGTATCACAACCATACAAGAACTTGAAGCAAATCACCAGCTAGATGTCATTCAACTTGAAATGTTCCATGCCCATCCACTATCAATGTTTGCCTGCCTCTTGTCTTTGAATAATCTACGAGATGCCAGTTCTCTCCAAAACCCACTAAACCCACTTCAATGTCTCGTGGTGCTCCTTTGGGGTCTCAAAGGATGCAAGCCACCAGATGTCTTTCTTAGATTGGATTGAGAAACGCTGCTGCAAATTTGAGACAAAGCACTACAATCCATTAGATAAAGGGGTGGATCTAAGGGATATCATCAAAGAATAGAGGGATGAAATATATACCCTTCTTTAAAAAAAAGATATAATGGAGGATATGAGAGGAAAATCTGCTTCAATCTAGGCCATAACTTATAAGGAAAATCCAAGGGAGGAGATGGGTGTAGAAGGGGCTTCAATTTGGTAGGCCATATATTTAATAAGGGAGGACATGGGTGTAGATGGGGCTTCAATTTGGGCCATAGATTTGATGGAAGATCCAAGGGAGGAGATGGGTATAGAAGGCGCTTCAATCTAGGCCATAAATTTTATGGAAGATCCAAGGGAGGAGATGGGTATAGAAGGGGCTTCAATTTGGGCCATAGATTTGATGGAAGATCCAAGGGAGGAGATGGGTGTAGAAGGCACTTCAATCTAGGCCATAGATTTGATGGAAGATCCAAGGTCCAGGAGATGAATGTGGTTTTGGGGAGTGGGAGAGAAGATGGACATCATGGAGAAGTGTATGGGAACCAAACAACAAAATGTTTCATTGAGTTGAGAGGAAGTCCTCTCTTTTATAGAATGGGAGAGAGGGTGGCCTAGATCATAGGCACCTCTTCTACATCAAAGAGAAATCATTCCCTACATCATAGGGACTCCTAAATCAAAGGCACCTCCCTATGTGGGGGCCTTTGCATTACATCATCACTTATGTCATAGACTATGACACATCATAGCACTTAGTGTGCTACACGCGCACACACACATGATCATAGGACAAACCCTTGATCACACAACTCCCAACATACCCCTCCTCAAATGTTTGCCTCTTGCTATGTCAATGATTCATCTAGGCACATAGTTTCACAAGCCATCTCATGGTGTTCAAGGATAAATCTATGGCTAAGATCTCATGCTAGGAAAGGTGCCTAAGGGTCAAGGTTTGCAAAAATGGGATAGATGCCCCCAAATGGTTATCTCCCTTGCATGTACAAGGATTAATTTTAGGCCTTTGTATGGACCTAGTTTCTCATGTCTGCAAGAGGTACCATGGAGGTAAACACATATCACATGGCCTACATCATATGGTGACTAGAGGTGATTTACAAATGACAAAACACATAACATACTTTTTGGAGTACTACTCTACGCAGAGAACCTCGAAATTGTCCAAGTGATGATAAAAATCTCAAAAGATAAAGTCTTTATTTTCTTCTACCACAAAGTTTGTGACTTCATTTGTTGATGGAGTTCTCTCGTCAATGAGATTTGCCATGTTTTTCTTCTTCTCATTGCAAAACTTCTTTGAATGATTGTTCTTGATAGGATAACTACAAGGATTGATTTTGTAGAAATCTTTTTCAAGATGACTGGTCTTTCCACAATGCTTGCATGCCTTGTACTTGTTCTTTGATGTAAACTTCACTGCAAGTGCTTGTGTGTGCTCTTCACCCTTTCTTGAAGTGTTCTTTCTCTCTTCCTCTTGTAGAGCACTGATGATGCCCTCTAGAGTGGGTTGGGGAAGATTCTTCAAGGTAGTCACAACATAATCATCATCTTGAGACACTCTCTTTAAGAGCATAGCCATAGTATCATCTTCAATACGTAGTGAGTTGATTGAGGCCACTTGTGTCATAAGACTCCTCAAAGTATTAACATGAGCTACAACAGTGTCTCCATCCATCTTAGGTTCAAATAACTGAATTTTCAAATTCAACTTAGAAGTTTGAGAACTGCACCAAATAACACATCTAACTTATGCCAGACTTCAAAAGGGGATTCCAAATAAAAAATATGATGCACAAAATCATCTCCCAATCCTAAAACAATGAGTGCATAAGCCTTCTCTAGCCTTTTGGCATCTACAAGTATAGTTGAAGAAGAGTCACTTGCCTTCCCTTTACCCTCGGGGGGGGTCACTATGTATAAACCCTCTATACCACGTGCGTTCAAGGCATATTTCTAAAATCCCTTATCTGTGTAAAATTTTCATTAATAAATGTATCCTTTTTCTATACAAATCTGTAAATTTTTTCCAAAACTATTTTAAATAGTCCCTTATGTATATTTATTTCTGTAAATTTTAGAAATAAAAAATATCCTTTTGTTGAACTCACGTGATAGGGTTACATATGATGAGTGACCCCCCCGAGCCTTTACCTTTGGTTGTGGTGGATTATCCTTCTTGAGATGATTGATTCCATGGCTTGACCACGCCCCACAAATTCTCTTTCATAAGCACAAATTTGATTTTCATTTGCCAAGTGTGAAAACCTTGGCTATTGAACTTATCTATCTTAAAGGTAGCCATTGAGAGAGTCTTAGCTTTATAATCAAGAAGTTTCTACTCTCTTATGGATGGTTAATATTTCAAAACAAAGAATTCTCCCTCACTGTACAAATGCAAGTTATTTGCTATGTACTCATAAAATCCCAAATTCTTGGCATAGAAATATCCAATAGGCTTTTCCCAAAGTCTCTTGGAAGGAGTTTTATTTACCTTGATCTTTTCCCTTCTTGCTAACTTGGACTTCTTCACATAGTTCTCATTAGAAGAACCACAAGAGTTAGTCATGGGGTTACAGCTCAAATGCTCATGAATAATCATAGTGCATGTGTATCATCATCTTCAAATCAAACAAGATACTCACAATGGAATAAAATACTATAAGAGAGTATTTGAACCAAAACTCTAGCATTAACTAAGAATATCTTGTCAATGAATCATCCCTAAGCTTGCATCAAGCATTCCACAACAAAAAATGCCCAAAATTGTAGAGAAAAAGCAGAGTAATTTGGAGGGCTTGATCCCTATAAAGCATAACTAAAGGGTAATTTTATGCACAATCAACACTCTTATACCAGAGAATGTTCACCTAGGAGGACTGCCAAAAAAATGGGCAAAGTTGCTCATGAGAACAGCACCTTCTCCGACTGGTTTTTGTGTGTTTTCTCCTTGCTCCAGCAACTATTGGGCCTTAGACTTGGATATAAGATAGCTTGTAGTTTTGCCCACCTGTGGCTTAGAGGAATTGATGAATGGTCACACCTATGGGAAGAATTGTGTGAAAGGTCACCGAATAGAGAAAGTGTTGGCATGGGCAATAGAGGAAAAATGTTGGGAAACGCTTGGAGCTAGAGGTGCACCCTAGGGAGAGGAAACTTTATTTTAGGGGGCTCTAGAAATGGCACAGCAGATGGAGAGAACAAAGCTAAGAAAAATTTGATAGAAAAGAGGGCAAAAATGAAGAAGAAGGTGGAGGGTGGAGAAGAAGATGATGAGGTAGCATATTGAAGCTAGAATGGGCTACGGGCTCAAGGAGGCTCTAATACAACATGGTTTGGAGTGGGAAAGAAGATGGACATCATGGAGACTTGAGTGTGGGAACCAAATGGCAAAATGTTCCATCGAGTTGAGAGGAAGTCCTCTCTTTTATAAAATGGGAGAGAGGGTGACATGACCTGTGCTTTCCACGGCTCAAAGAATACTTCAAAAATAACTTTGGATGTGAAGCAAACCCAAGTCAAAGCTTGCAATTGACCTGTAAATGAAACCTTGTAAGCCTAAGGTTCAATTTAAAAATGCCACGTGTCAAAATTTTAAAGGTTTGAACCTGTGAATGGATTTTTGACAGAGAAATAGACGATTCAACATCTTAGAGAGACAAAGATTCTCCAAATATCCATAGAATCATGTAAGAGTTGACATATAGAAGTTTTCAAGCCTTTGGAATGCAATGGAATGAACGGTTTCAGAAAGTATGGTCCCAATCATCGGGTCCAACACATGGATTGAAAAACGTTTTAGCAAACTAGTCTATTTGTGAACACCTTTGTAGTGCGAATGATGAGCAACACAGATGTTTTAGGACCTCTTGAATCCTCTGAAATTGACAAATTTATGAATGGTTGCTTCAAACTTGAGTTCCAACACACTAGTAGGAAAAACGTTGAAGCAAAGACAATGAGTCAGAAATCCAACGAAATGATCCCAAATTCAAAAATGAAGGGGTTTTTGAACTCCCAAAGTGCAATGGATACCAAAAGTAGGCAATTGTTGCCTCTGCAAGTCATTCTGGACTCTCAGTCACATCGAAAGGAATAGGGGAATCGTCAAAAAACGTCTTTTTGCTCCAAAATCACTGCATGCTTGCCAAAAACCACTTAAAAAAATCGAAACGACTTTTCCAAAGGTTCTTATAGGTCTCTGCACACCAAGATGTAAGTAAAGTCGCCCACATAGCTTCGTAGAGAGCTTCTCCTTCCTCCCACATAGCTATAGCAGTAGGATTCAGGTTCCAGGCACACACATGCTCAGCTAGACCACCTACAAGCATCAAATAGACCACCTGGGCTTTGATACCAGTTGAGGGTGCTCTCAATGGAAGTGGAATGGAAGAGGGAGAGAAAAGAGAGCCACACAAGTTTTTGGTGGGTGCAGAACACCCTAATCTTATATGTCATCCATATATATATGTGTGTTTGAGCGTTGTACATAACCGTGGCTTAGGCACAATGGACTTTAAACCCCATAGTATCAGATCAACATGAAAGTTTGCACTCGTATTAATTTGACTATGTTTGTGTCTTTGCAATGTTTCATGTTGATTGGGCACCATTTGAGTGGATGGGCATGCAAAATTCCCAATTCATACACAAGAATAGTGCATCGGTGCAAGTCCCATTCATGCGTCACCATGGAGTGTCACCTGGGCATGCAAATTTTAATGGGTATTCATCTGAGTACTTTTTGTATTCTCTCAAAGTTACATGTCCATCGTGGACTATTTGGGTAGAAGGGCTTGCAAAATTCCCAATTTGTGCACATGAGCGGTGCATAGGTGCAAAAAAATCTCATTCATGGATCGTCCTGGAATACTCAGGAGTTAGATGGACATTAAACTTTGCATGGGAATTTTTGTGTCCTCACAAAGTTTCATGTCCAAATACCGTTTTGGTGGATGGGCATGAAGCTTTCCCAATTTGTGTACATGCGTGATGCATAGGTGCAAAAACATTCTATTTGTGGGACCATCATGGAATGATCAAGTGTCAGATGGACATGCAACTTTGCATGGCTCTTAATTTAAATCATTTTTGTATCCTCATAGGGTCCCATGTTGATCAAAGACCTTTTGTGTGGATGGGCATGCAAAATCCCCAATTTGTGCACATGCAAGGTGTATAGGTGCAAAAATCTTAACCGTGGGCCTTCATGGAATGGTCAAGTGTTAGATGGGAATGCAACTTTTAATGGGTATTAACTTAATAAATTTTATGTCCTATTCAATTTTCATATAGATTGGAGACCGTTTGGGTGGATGGGCAAGTGAAATTTCCAACTTGTGCACATGTGTGGTTCATAGGTGCAAGAAAATCTAATTTGTGGACCATTAAGGGAATGGTCAAGTGTTAGATATCAAGTTTTATTTTCAATAGTGGTCATTGCCATGGGGCCGTGATTCTTGGGACATACCTTATGCAAATCACTCTGGTTTTAATCTAAGCCATGTGCGCTCATTCGTGGTTTGCATTAGGTTGCACTAGATGCTTTACAATCCATTTGGATGCATTTTAATCCTTGTTGGATGTGTTGATAGGCCTAGATTGCCTTGTTGGATTCTTTATTGATGGATGTTTAGCACACAGATGTTGTTTTATGCTGAAGGACAACAATTTTGACACATTGCAGTTGATGCACTGATAGTTCTATGCTCTCTTGGATGAGATATTATTGATGCTTATGCCCACCATGGACGATGTTTATGTTTGAGGCATTTGGCTCTTATTGGCATTGGGTTTGTCATTGTTTTGTCATTGCAGGTTGACATTTTCTTTTGAGCCATATTTGCTCATATGGATGCATAGTATGTGCACATGAATCAAAAGCATTTTGATGCTTTGAGCATTGAGTTTTAGGTTATATTACCCTCCATTGTGGCAGACATATTTGGATGCACCTGGTATTTGGTGTGATTCTTTCTTGCAGGCACTAGCATTTAGGATTTTGCTTTATTTGCATCATGGCATCCTCTTCCATGTATGAAAAGGAGTTTTTCAGCATTAAAAAGTTCTATGGGACAAACTTTTCTTCATGGAAAGAATAGATAAGGGATGTGCTTATTCAAAAGAAGTAGATTAAACCCTTGGTAGGGATTGCAGCTAAGCCTCCAGCTATGTCTAAGGATGATTGGAATGAGTTGGATGCATTAGCAAAGTCTACTATTAGAATTCATCTTGCAGAGTCAACTTATTTTATAGCAGTAAAATGAGCAGACTATGGAAGATTTATGGAACAAATTATGTGCCACTTATGAGAAGGAAATTGCCATTAATAAAGTTTACATCATGAAGAGGTCGTTTGAGCTGTAGATGAAGGAAGGGGTCTCCATTTATTCTCACTTGAATGAATTCAATTTATTTTTAGGAAGCTTTAGGCTCAGAAGTTGAATTTTGATACGGAGACCACAGGCAATATTCCTCTTGTGTTCATTGCGATCCTCATGGGATACCTTCCATACAGTTGTCAAACTCTACACCTGGTGTCATACTAAAGTTTGATGATGTTGTGGGTAGCTTGTTGGCTGAGGAGATTAGATGGAAGTTTATGGAAGGCAACAAGCAGGATGCATTCTTAAATGTGCAAATCCGAGCTGGCCCCAGCCCTTTGAGGACTTTTTGCCCTCCTGCTGCCCACAATCCCCCCTCTTAGGCCTGACTTCAGCCCTCAGATCCCCTTTCTCTCTGTGACAGCCTTGTGGGGTTTCCAGGGTGCCCAGAAGCTCTTCAGGCGCCCCCCTTTCCTCCCCTTGACTTTTTTTTTCCCCTTCTTCCCCTTTCTTTTTTCCTCTTTTGATTTTCCTCCCCCTTTCTTCTCTAAGCTAGCAGGTAGCAGCCTCTTTGTTCAGCTCTGGGATTTAGATACAAAAGGCAATTGCTTGGTCTGGACAGAGGGGCTCTCATGGCAGCTCCCTTGGCACCATCAGCTTTCCGGATTTCCCGCTCCCTAATAGATGCAGAAAGCTATCCAAAGCCTTCAAGATAGAGTAGTGGTGGGGCACATTGTCGGCCTTACCCCCACATGATGATAGGTTCAGGCGGGCTTAGCCCTGGATAATGACCTCATTCAAGAAGTCACCTGTAACCTCTCGCTTATAAACTACTGCAAAAACACTCTCATAAGTGCTCTCTCTCTCTCTCTCTCTCTCTCTCTCTCTCTCTCTCATCTTGGAAATAATTGTGCATGTAACATAGTGCGAGCAAGTGACATAAAGTTTTCTTTTGCAAATGGGTCTGCATTTGTTTTAAAAAATGTGAGACATGTGGCTAAGATGACCAAGAGTCTCATTTTAGCAGGTCAGCTAGATGATGTTGGTTTTTAGACTACCTTTGGCTTTCAGAGTTAGAAATTTAGAAGGGCTCTATGGTTTTGGCAAGGGGTGGCAAGTGTGGGACATTGTATCCCTTACATGTATCAAGGGTGTCTAATCATATTATTACAATAACTGAGCAACCAAGTACTCTTTTGTGGCATTTCTAGTTGGGGCACATGAACCAAAATGGAATGAAACTCTTATGCCATTTGGGTTATGTACCGCATTTGAGTTATGAAACTCATATGCCAATTGGATTATGTACCGCATTTGAGTTTTTTGACATTGAATAGTGTGAGCATTGTCTCTATGGGAAGAAAACTTAATCATCCCATAAAATAAGGGGAAAGAAAAAGCTTGAAAAGTTTGGCTTGGTGCATTCAGACTGTAGACGTATGTGGTCCCATGCCTACACAGTCATTAGGCAGGGTTGAATACTATGTGACATTAATTGATGATGCAACTAGGAAATTGTGGGCTTATGCTATGGCTCGAAAGAGAAATGTGTTCTAGGTATTTCAAAAATGGTTGGCATTTGTTGAAAATCAGACAATCAGAAGGCTTAAATGCCTATGGACTAACAATGGTGGAGAGTATCTCTCTCATGACTTTCAGCATTTCTATGATGCACATGGGATCAAGAGGGAGCTCACGTCCCCTCATACTCCAGAGCAAAATCCAGTTGCAAAAAAGATAAACCATACCATTTAGGAAAGGTTGCAATGCAAGTCTTTCTAGTGGTTTTTGGGCGGAGGCAATGAAGACTATATTGCATGTGATCCATAGATCACCTAGTAAGAGTTTGGATGGTGGTATTCCTGAAGACAACTCTCATTTGTGTATATTTGGGTGTGAAGCATATGCACATGTGCCAAAAGAACTTTGGAAGAAGCTAGATCCTAAGTCTAGGAAATGCATCTTTTTGGGTTATGGTGAAAGTGGAGAGATGGGCTATCGTCTCTAGGATCCAAAAGCAAAGAAGATCATATGAAGCCATGATGTGGTCTTCAATGAGAAGAAGATGCATAAATGACCCATGAGGTGCAAGAAATGGTGCCACTAGGTACTCCCACACGTACACAATCAAGGGCAGAAGATGGATGATCTATTAGTGTGGAAAACAATGAGCCAAATGTGGCTGACATGCAAGCAAGACAACAAGCTGAAATGCCCTTGAGAAGATCAACTAGAATGTCTAGACTACCTAATAGATTTGTTCCAGGGGCAGACTATGTGATGCTTACTGATTGTGAGGAGCCTTCTTGCTACAATCAAAGATGAATTCACTCATGAAAAATAAGACTTGGGACTTGGTTTCTTTGCCCAATGGAAAGAAAGCATTACCATGTAAATGGTTCTACAAGATGAAAGTCACAGGTGATGATGTGCCTAAGTATAAAGCCCATTTGGCTGCTAAAGGGTTCAACCAAGAGAAGGGTGTGGACTTTGATGAGATCTTCTCTCTGGTTGTGAAGATGACCACACTTAGATGCATACTTGGACTTGTGCTAGTAGAGGATATGGAGCTTATGTAGATGGATGTCAAGACAACTTTCTTGCATGGGGATTTGATAAGGAAATTTACATGGTACAGCCGGAAGGCTTTGAAGAAAAGGGCAAAGAGAATTTGATTTACAAGCTGAAAAAGAGTCTCTATGGCCTTAAGCCAGTGTCTAGAGAATGGAATCAAAAGTTTGATGCTTTCATTCGGTCTCAGGGTTTCAAAAGAAGTAAGATTAATCATTGCCTCTACACTAAAAGGGCTAAGGATAATAGCCTAATACTCCTAGCACTTTATGTGGATATGCTATTGGCTAGCAAGAACACTTATGACCTGGATGCATTGAAGGCCATGTTGCATGAGGTCTTTGACATGAAGGATTTGGGACCTGGTGATATTCTTGGAATACACATCATGCATGACCAAAGTATGAAACTCCTTTGGCTTTCACAAAAGGAGTATGGTACAAAAGTATTGCAGTGTTTCAATATGGAAGGGGGGAAGGATGTAAGTACTCCATTTCCTCCATATGTGAAACTAAGTTAGACAGATAATCCCAAATCAGATGAGGAGAGGGCCATGGGTTCCTTATGCATCAGCGGTTGGGAGTCTTACGTATGCTATGATAGCTACTAGACTAGACATTGCATTTGCAATGGGAGTTGTTAGCCGGTATATTGCTAATTCAGAAAAAAGGCATTGGGAGGAAGTTAAGTGCATCATGAAATACATGAATGGTAACAATGAGATGTGCATGGATGCTATCATATGCACCAAACGAAACACAAAAAGTTCTTGTACATGTACCCTCTACTTACCCAGTGCAATTTAAGAGGGGGTGTTGAGGATGGTCTAAATTGCACCATACCTCTAGGACATTAGGGACAAACACTAACCCTAACCCTAAGGGGTTCACATGTATATCTTCATGTTCATGTTTATTATAACTTAGTGTATAGGTAGCTATATTGTGTACACTCTTATCTCTCTCCCTCTCTTACCTCCACTATCATATGGAGGATGCGTGGTGAAAACCAAGGAAATATGCTTTCCATACCATGCAACCAATATCCACTGGGTATGATACAATGCACAAGACGTATGATACTTTGCATGGTATATAATATCCAATGGGTATGATACATTGCATAGTCCTTAAATACACTAGTCCAAGTCTTGTGCAAAGTATCATACCCATCAGGTATCATTTGCATGGCTAGAAGCACACTGATGTGTGTTTTTCAATGTTCATGCATGATACATGGTGAAAATCAAGGAAATATGCTTTCCAAACTACAGAAATAATATCCACCAGGCATCAAACTTTGCAAACACTCTAAAATAGCTTATTTTAATGGCTATACAAATTATCATACCGATAGGATATCATTTGCATGGCTAGAAGCACACTTATGTGTGTTTTTCAAAGAGTTATATGCATGATGCATGGTGAAAATCAAAGAAATATTCTTTCCAAGCCAAGAAAATGATATTAGATGGTTATCATAATTTGTACATAACTTAATATAAGTAATTTAAAGGCCTCTACAAAGTACCATAACCATTTGGTATCATTTGCATGGCTAGAATCACACCGATGAATGTTTCTCAATGATCATACATGATGCATGGTGAAAATCAAGGAATATGATATCCAATGGGTACCATATTTGCACGTCTTAAACTAACTTATTTCAAGGAATGTTCAAAGTATCATACCCATTTGATATAATTTGCATGGTTTTAGGCATACCTATGCTGTGGAAATTGAGGGAATCATGGTAAGATTCACTTAAGTGCAAGAGCAGTCTCCATGAGGATCATCTTTTAGCCCCATCCTTATGCTCTCATCTTTAGTACTCACCTTCCAAGCCTTTTTGCACAATTTCTAGGACAAAATAAGTACATGTTTACTTATATGTGTGTAAGATTGTTATGCTTATATTCTAATCCAAGCCCATGTATTATAACCCTCCTTGGATTGAGACATGTTTAAACCCTCTTTTCTCAAATTATATAGTTAAGATTAACACTTTTGAGTTCAATTTGAGTATAACACTTATAACAAACATACGGTGACATAAAATATTAATTCTAGTGACAAGGATTTCTTTGATGATGCATGCAATGGATATATATGAATTTATCAAGATGCCATGTTCCAGTACATTTTATTAGACAGGTAGCATTGTGGAATCAAATGAAAAGGTGAGCCCTCCTTGAGCCACATGTCATCATTTTTCAATTCTAAAAATTCTAATCGTTTTTGGAATGGAAATGCCTATCTTGGTCAAACTGTCTTGATCCTTCTTCTTCCATCGCCATCTTGTTATCTTCATACCCTTCTAGCTTTCAAATCTTTCAATATTCCAATGATCTCCATCTATTCTTCTTTTGAAGCTCTCATGGCCTCCTCACTCTCTTTCTCCTTCACCTTCAATTTGAATTTGCATCATCTACAATGCGATGGCCATGTGCTTCATCTCTCTGTGCTGCTTGATGCTTCTATGTTTCTTTTCTGCTAAAAAAGAAGAAGAAGAAGAAGAAGCATCATAATTATCATCATTTGTAGTTGCAACAACTTGCGATGATGGTAGAGATTGTAGCCAGGTCATAATGCAAGAATTCTCTTACCGTGCCTTCAATTTTTGCCTTCCTCCCCAATTTCTCTCCCTTTCTTTCCCTCAAATATTTCTATAATGCAAGGAATTGCAATTGTAATCTGTTTCCCCATCTCGGTGATTGCCTTTCGTAATTCAAAGCTCCCCTCTTTGTTTCGTTTCCTTCTTGCTATGAGTGGCCAATCTCCTCCTTTCCGATGATGCAGCATTGGAGGATCCTCAGAGTGTGAGAAAAGTGTGCAACGATTAAATTTGGAATCAAAGTTGCCTTCTCTAGAGTCATTGCTTGCCAAGGAATCTTGGACGTGTAGAACGTGGAATCAAGCAACAACTTCGATTCATTGACCCTTCAGAAGATCACCCTTGCCATTTCACATCGGATCCTCGAACAAATGCATTTCAAAGACAAGACACTTTCTGAGTCCTCTTAATAGTAAGTTCCACTGTAAGCTATTGTACTGATAGATAATCTTTGTTACAATAGACATCTAGTAATTGTCTCTCTATACACTCAAATTTTCACTGTAGAATCACATATCAAAATTACCACAAGAGGGAAGGGGACATCTAGTGATAGTTGTCACTATTTGGAGCTCACAGGTTTGACGTCCTTGTCCTTACCGAGGTCAATAGGTTATACACATTGTGATCAACGTGAATTGGCTTTAGAAATTAAAGGATTTCCAACCATGTGCAATGTCAGGTGAACAATTTCAAAGGTAGAGAAAGAGAGGTTGAGGCAGTGAAGGCACACACTGTCATCGCCAATCATTCATGCATGAAAATATTAGTTTCAACATTGCAAAATGCAACAACAAGCGGCCAAGTTTCTAACAACCCTACTTTCAAAAAGCTTCTTATAATTGTTACCCCAACTTACAACATGTCATTTCAGGCCCGGTGCTTGACCCGGCTTTCTGAAATCCTCCTTAGCTAGTAGAAATAAAAACTGAGATCCCGAGCAGCAATGGATATTAAATATAAGGCATATATAGCATGCAGCCAGGCCCGTATAAATGAAGCTTAGCTTATCACTAGGTCCTCCACATTAGTTAATCCTTTGTTGCTTGGGATGGTACCCCTCCCCTTCCAAACCAGTCCATAGTGTAGAGAGAAGTTTTAGTGCCAACCTTTGATTTGGCATCTAGAAGTTTGTGATCAAGAGGGGCACATGCTTGATCATTGCACTCTACATCAATTGGGGCTCTCAATGTCACCCAGTGCAAGATCTCTAAAGTACTTTTGACCCTCTGCCCAGGGACCTTTATATAGGGAAGTAAGCCCCTCCAAATGAGGCCAATTGGCCCCCCAATCTCAGTTATTAAAGGGTAGCTTTTCCCTTTCATGAGTAGTACTTTTGCACACAGCAGCAAGTAGTGTTGGTCCTCATCCTAGCCCACATCCATAGGCTCTTCCTTGGGAAGTTGGTCCACATGGGCTTGGGCACATTGATCTCTCCACTCTACTAGCCCTTGCCAAGACTGATGCTCACGATATCGCTACAATAGCACCCAAAAGATGATGCAAACACCAAGAAGAGTCCCCTAGCTAGCTATCAATCGATTGATTGTCCATCTAAGTAGATGGACCTGTGTATGATATCTATGGGACCAACTCCACTAGGTGGCAAAGGGGAGAGGAAAGCTCATCTAACAATGGCTCAAAATTGGGTGAGAGCTAGCATCAAGGAAGAAAATAAATGATACAATGCTAGTGTTGCTCGACTTGTCTAGGTCTATCCTCCTACTCTATAGTCTTCATGAAGTGGACCACTATCTAGCAAGTCTCAGGCATCGGGAATGAGCAACAAGACTCACCTCATTTCCAAGCCCATCTTCATGGGTTTCGTTATTGGCAATAGCGAGGAGCTTGCTCTGCAACTTCTAAAGCTATCCAAAGTTCTTCTTCAATCGTAGCTTCCTGATCGACTTTGATTTGTTGGCGTTGTTGAAAGTCTGGGATCAAGGAGCTCAACCATCCTTTAGCCCTCTTGTCTCTTGCGCATTGCCATAGCTAGGAAATACCAGCCTGCTGACGCTAATGCCAGATTGATGTAACCATTCTCAAAAACTGTAACCACCATGCCAAAACTGTCACCATTGCTTTTCTCATTCACACCCAACTGTCGAAGCCACTCTGGTGCCATGTAACCAGGTGTCCCATGAACTTTTGTCACCACTCAGGTTTGGTCTCGATTCATTTCCTTTGCAAGGACGAAATCCAATACCTTGGCTGGAAACTCGGCGTTTACCAAAATGTTTTGAGGCTTTAGATCGAAGTGGATACTCCTTTCTCTACATCCTTCATGTTCCGCCTCAACATCTCCCAGTATTCTACCCATAGGATCTCGATTTGGCTACAAAACTCTCACAAGCTGTAATGGCGATTTTTGTAAAGCGAAGCTTGGATTGGGAGCAGCGTGTATAAAATATTTTGAGGCCTGCACGCGGGCATGTTCAGAGTGATTAGCAAGAAAAGGGATGCAAAAGAGGCAAATAAATTATGAGCTTACCAATTGAGGGTGTTGTTGGAAGCCATAGCTGTGAGCAGCTAGGCTCACCCTGAAACATCGTAGCTTCCCTCAGAGCTGAGAGAGCCATCACCATTGCCTTGGTGGGGAATCGAGGGAAACTAAAGGGATGCGCTAGGCGGGAAAGTTGGGCAATCTTATGCAATATCTACTTATAAATTGAAAATTGAGACATTTACTTGCATAGCTGGATGAAAGTAATCAGAATACATCTTGTAATGGAGCTTTGCACCCTTGCACCACTCTTTCCACACTAAGGGAACATGGATGACCTACATGTATGTGCATGACCATCCAATGACATTGATTGTTTTTAATTGTCGCATATGGGGACTTTTCCATCCTTATCAATTTGAACAATATTTTATTACGACAGGTAGCCTAGAGGGAAGTTTTAGTTTTCTAAGCCCTCCTTCAGCCATGTGTCATAAGAGTATACATTGATCTTCAAAAGATCTAATGGTGTGAATTGTGCTTTATTTTTGGATGTGTGAATTGCTTTTTCTTTAAAGCCT
The DNA here is from genome assembly GCF_047967505.1 of Dipteris shenzhenensis. Classification (NCBI taxonomy): domain Eukaryota; kingdom Viridiplantae; phylum Streptophyta; class Polypodiopsida; order Gleicheniales; family Dipteridaceae; genus Dipteris; species Dipteris shenzhenensis. Next base: position 24,324,492 of record NC_141611.1, read on the forward strand.
TGCACTTTGTTATTGTGTGTTCTAGATTGCCCTTACAACAATTGTCTATCTTGGGCTATTGGCTGCCTACACCGGCCAAGCAGCATACCTATTAAAGATGTTGCTCAGAAGTTCTACAAATCCATACATACTGGCCAATGTTCCTGTGTAAGTGGATCTACAGACAAAGAGGCAGAGACTTGGAGCCATAAACATCAACTGCCAGAGCTATATAGTGGTCAAAGAAAGGCCATTGATTTTTTTCTCTTAGCGCTCCAACATTCCTTCTACTGTCCTTCGCCTCATGATATCCATCCTCACCTCTTCCTTCTACTGTCCATCACACTTGACACAACTGACATGTTAAGCTTTTGGATTGTTGGTTTGTAGCACGTATTGGCCCATGATGAGCAAAGACATGGGAAGATTATCGAGGATAACTATAGTAGCTGCTGTAGCAGTCGTCGCAGCTCAAATAAGAGCAGGTTGTAGATCTTTCGTTGGGCCTGTTGGAGGAGCATCGGCTCGAGCACAACATTAATATGTTGAAGGAGCATTAGCTTTAGTGTAGTTGTAGATGGTTCATTGTGTCTGTTGGTCGAGGAGCGATGAAAAGAAAATCTTTATTTTTCGATCGAATCGACCAACATATCTAAAGAAAGGTAATGACTAAGGGAGGTTGTGCACTCTACCAAACAAGCACTCCCATGAACCATTCAAACCTTCTTCTACATTAAATCAATTGTTGTCAGTCGATCCTCCATTCACTCCCATGGGATTTCCCAGCCATTCGTCCCTTCTTTCTACCCCTTTCATCCTTGCTTTTATTGCCTTCCTGTAAGTCGTATGGGCATTGCAAGGAAGATCTGAATCCTTGATGCTGAGCAATGCTAAGGAATCATACATAGAAAAAACCAAAAGTTTGGTCTATGGGCAGTTGAAAGAATGCTTGGCATGGCCATTTATGGTCATTCCACTGTGAAACTATGTTGATGTGGTCATTGGGTCTATTGGAGGAGAATCAGCTCTAACGCAACATTAATCTACGTCTTGCATTCTTTCTAGACGACTTCAATCCATACGTGTGTTAGTGTAGAGTGAAAATTTCGTTCCTATTCACCGTTTGCAGTTCCATCAATTCCTAATTTACATTGTTTGGAATTCGTTAATAAGGAAAGGCTTAGATTGATAGAGGGCGCCTCACTAGCTGTGGAAGCTAATTCAAATGTGGAAGGGGTCGAACAGCAGAGCAAGGACACCTTTGCCAAAATTGAAAGGGATATAATATAGCACAAGAAAAAGAAGAAGACAATTTCTAACATGGCTCCCGGACTGTGATCTCGTCCATCTTCTATGAGGAGGTTTTAGCTTCAGGTTTGTTGGCTCAAGGCTTTGAGAATGATCAGGATGCCTCCTACCTCAAGACTGATAAGCACCATGGAAAAGTTGTTCAACTGCATATGCTCTCCCACTGCAATGGAATTAGGCAATATGCACGAACACGAATTTCAATCCTTGGTGATCTTCAAAAAAAGAAAAGAGAAGCTAAGGAATTAGGGGATGCGATCTAAGTCTCGATAAAGGTGAATTTCTTTTGGGATTCATAGGCATCCAATTAGGCTTCTCACCTGACTTTAGCATGGAGTAAACTTTCATCTATTGTATTAAAATTCATGAAAAGCGTTAGTGTCTAAGCTTTTAGAGTTTAAAGTAGACATATTTTCAAAGTTCAAAGTAGACATATTTTCCTTGGATTCGTGTGCTTATTTAATATGTATTTATTTGATATGTGGGCATGTGGCCATCCGGTTGAGAAAAAGCAAGAAAAAAAAATTTTCACACCTTGCAAGTTGTGGTTCAACAAATAAGGCTCAAGTGTAGTGATCGATCTAAAAGTGGATGAGCAACATAGAATTTGAAGAATAAGGGGTGCCTCTAACGATGGTTGTTCTGCTTCTTGTTAGTGTATATTGGCTTGTCACTGTAGAAAAATGTCTTCTTGCGGAACCAGTGGCAAAAGCAATCCCACAGTTACTACCATGTCATAGGGTCTGGCTGTATATCTAGGAACTGTTTTGGATGATGCAACATCATGCCAAAGGACACTTAGATGGGCATGATACTTTGCATAGGCATTGAAATTGCATTGTTTAAGGCTTGTGCAAAGTATCATTCCCAAAAAAGACCGTTTTTATGGCTAGAAGCACACCAATGCATGTTTTCAATACTCATGCATGATGCATGGTGAAAAACTAGGAAATATCCATTACAAGCCATGAAAATGATATGAGATGGTCATGATACTTTGTACAGGCATGAAATCACCTATTTTAAGGCTTTTACAAAGTTATATCTCCATAAAATACCATTTGCATGGCTGCTAGAAGCACATCAATGCATGTTTTTCAATACTCATGCATGATGCATGGTGAAAAACTAGGAAATATCCATTCCAAGCCATGCAAATGACATCAGATGGCTATGATACTTTGCGCAGACATTAAAATTACCGAGTTTAAGGCTTGATCAAAGTATTCTATCCATCAAATACCATTTTTAGGACAACAAGCACACCAATGCATGTTTTTGAATACTGATGCATGATGCATGGTAAAAAACTAGAAAATATCCATTATATGACACCAAATGGCCATGATACTTTGCACAAGCCTTGAACTCACCCATTTTATTTCTTACACAAAGTATGATGCTTATCAAATGTCATTTGCATGGCTAGAAGTTGACAGATGCATGTTTTTCAATGACCATGCATGATGCATGGTGCGAAACTAGAAAATATCCAATCCAATCCATGAAAATGACATCAAATGGCCATGATTCTTTACATAGGACTTGAAATCACCTGGTTTGAGGCTTTTGAAAAATATCATACACATCTAATACCATATGCATGGCTAGAAGTACAACGATGTATGTTTTAAAGTGCAAGGTGTGGTAAATAAGGAGATATGATAAAAAATGTCAACACGCACCCTAAAACAGGACCTCCTAGGCTACAAGATTTTGTAATCCAATACAAGTCATCATTTATTAAACCTAGTAAGAAACTAGAAATGAGAGAAGTACTAAAAGTTTTAGGAAATGCAAAACAAAGGAAAACTCTGTTTTTGTCGGTATAGGTGCCGGTATATACCGATGCCTATATCGACTCAGAAAAACTTTCAAAAAGAAAACCCAAATGCATCTTTTTTTGCCACACCTCTCTTGTTTGAGATCTTGCCAACTTTTTTGCCACTTCCTCATGACCTTTCCATCATCTTTGCCATCCCTACACCACCCACACCACTGTTGGCCCACTCCCCTCCACTCCAAGCTTCAAGAAGAGGATTTCTATTTTGGGAACTAAAGAAGTGGATGATATTTTGAGTGGTTTGTCTTCGAATTTCTTCTTCTAGGTAAGCTTCCCAACCCTGTCATTTGCATTAGAATAATCTTTGGAATGTGCATTATGTGTTTACACATTTCTTATGTCTTTGTGGTTGCACAAAAGGCAAATATGAGATTTCTCTAAGGCCCAGGGGAGATGCTGCCAAAATTTTCCAATTACTTACTTGCTTGATATGATTGCATCATGTTGCTTGCTTACTTGCTTGCTTGAGTTCGTTGCTTTCTTGGTATCTTGTTGTCTTGTGTTCTTTTATTTCTCTTCTTTGTTTTGATTACTTTGTTGCTTGACATTGTTGCTTTTACTCATTGCTTGATTTGTAGCATAATTTTTAGCACTCATGCACAATGCATGGTAAGAAATTTGAAAATACACATGCCCAACCATGAAATTGATGCCGGATCCCCATCAAACTTTGAAAGCACAAGGGTTTTTTTCTCATTGAAGCTATGTAAAGTATCATGCCTATCAAACACACATAGATATGCTAGAAGCACTCACGCATGATGCATGTTTAAGAATTGTGAAAATAATGCTGCCCAACCATGCAAATGATATCCTATCAACTCAAAAATTTGCAAGGATAAGGGTATTATTGGTATTAAGTCTTGTATAAAGTATCAAGAATTGTGGAAATACACATTCTTGGCCATGAAAAAGATATGATCCAAATAAAACTTCTGCAAGAATAATTCTATTAATTTCATTAAGGCCTATACAAAGTATCATACCCATCGGGAGTGTTGATGATGCAATCATTAAGGATGCTTGTATATTTAAAGAAAATTATGAGATTCAGACATTGGGTCAAACCATAGGCTCGAATGTTTCTTGGAAAACTCTTCATGTAATGTCTTTATAATTTTATATTTTATTTTACCATGTAAAAATTATATTATTTATTTCTCAATCAACAATTGAATAATATTTGTTATCAAGTAGAATGTGTGTGTTATAAAAGGTAAAAGTTATTCCTTAGAATTTAGATGACTTCTTCACACTGTGTACTATGAAAAAATGCACTTAAGACTTTTGATTAATCTTTCACACTTAAACAATACAGAAATAGTGATAGCAAAATCTATGTTGTGAATGGTAGTACTGAATCTTTGGCAACAATAAGATACTTAGCAGCAACTAAATGGTCAACCATTGTGTAATTTTACTCCACATATGCATTTTGTGTTGCCATTTCTTGGTAAGAATGGCAATTTAAAAATGGTTGCCATTTCTTCGTAAGAAATGGCAGTCAAGAGATAGTTGCCATTTTGTGCTGCCATTTCTTTGTAGAAAATGGCAATCACGAAGTGCTTGCCACTTCTTTGAACGAAGTAGCAGTCAAGAAATGGCAATCAAGAATTTGTTGCCATTTCTTCATAAGAAATGGCAGTCAAGAATTCGTTGCCATTTCCTCATAAGAAATGGCAATCAAGAATTTGCGGCCATTTCTTCGTAAGAAAGGGCAGTCAAGAATTGGCTACCATTTGGTGCTTCCAATTATTGCTAACAAATGGCATACAATAAAAGGTTGCCATTTTTTGTTCCAAAGAAATGGTAGTTCAAGAACTAGTTGCCATTTCTAACTGTCATTTTTGCAAAAAATATGGCAATTTGAGAAGCTATTGCCATTTCATACATAAGAAATGGCAAATTTGGATATTGTGTGCCATTTGCCATTGCCATTTCTACCTATTTTTGTAGTAGTGGCACTAGGATTTGGGGTAGCTAATGATGCTCGAGGTAGATTGCCATTTCTCTCTAAGGGGAGCCATCTATTTCCATTATGAAGATGGGCATCTAGTACACATACATGATTTCTCTCTACAAAGGCACCACCTAATGTGTCCTCCTTGCCCAGGCCCACCACATCTATCTTCTTTACTACATAGGATGTGTGCCCTGCATTCCGTCGACTCAACAATTGGAGATCGTAAGTTCATGACGGATTGCTAACTAAGCATTTCGCACATGGACATGAGGCCTTGGCTCAAACCTACTTAGAGTACCACCACCATTATGTCAATACACAAGCAAGGGACCCTATGGACATTGGGAGATACCATACTCCCATGATTGGCCACACATGGCCAAGATTTATGGATCAATGCTAGAAAGAGATCTCAAGTCTTAGACAAAGGCACAAGGGCAGTGAGCTTTAAGATAGGTTGGGCTTTGGAGGCAGCAATCTACCTTAGAGTGACATTTTTACTTTTGAATTTTCATTGAGGAGGCAAGGTCGAGATTCTGGAAGGTCTCTGACATGGTTCCACATGCCCGCATGATTAGGAGACTTCAGGTGATGCAAATCCCAGGAGTCATGATTTGGGGTGTGATCAACCTATATGAGGTGATCAAAGGGAGAGTAAGCACCCTAGCAGGTTTGCTAGATTGAGTATAGAGCACGATTTGAGTGAAATAGGGATACCCCCTCTCACCAACTCTCTTTGTGATCACGACCTTCATTGACCAATTGGGAGCTGAGGTCGTTGCTAGCTGCTTTGATGGTACTCTTTTAAGTCTTCTAACACAACATCACACATGTATTTGTGCACACCATGACATGGTTCGATCAAAAATCATAGATCTATAACTCCGCTTTTCCACTGGTGTCATTGTAGGTCATAGGGTTGGTCACACTTTTTAGCAAATACACAGTGTGACATTAAACCATTAATATCTTACTCATTCTACATGAAATGGTGCTACAAATTGATAGGAAGACACATCGCATATTATAGATCTTAACTTGATTTTTTGAGATTTTTTTGAATGATTTATCTAATTAAAATAGATTTTTTATGTTTAATAATTAAGGGGGAAATGTATTTTTTTGTGCTCCATAGCTTTTTTGGTGCATCATAGCTTTTTTGTCCAATTTTGAATTATTTTTGACATTTGATTTGATAGGGGGTTAATGGACACATAAGGGTATGTGGAGCAATTGTTAAATCTAAAATCCAACAGTTGGATTTTATGGGATCTAAATTTGAAATTTACTTCTTGCTAGAGGATTGGTAAAGGAAATTAGAAAAAAATATACTAATTTGTAGAAGTCTTGTAATACACCCAAAATCACATGTATATTAGGCTTTGACCTGATGAAGCTATATAAAAAAATTTGGTGAAATTTGCATAAGGGAAGGGTCAATTTTGCCTTCCCCAAGTGAAAACCCCTTCATGTATGTAAAAAGGGTCACACTAGCCAAATACCAAGGCTAGACAGAATTGGTGTTAGGTGTGGAAGTGTAGGTTTAGGGAGTTATCATGCTCAATGGCAGCATTTTTGGTGGGGTATCTTGTCCATGTGGAAGGCTAACACATCATCATCCTCAAGAGTGGTCTTGCCACCTCAACATGCCACAAGGGCATTGAGGACACATCAACAACAGGTCGCCTAGTGCCACTTGGGGCTCACATGCCACCTCATCATACCACATCACAGGCCACATCAGCCCCTACATTCCACCTCATTCTGCCACCTCATATTGCCACCTCATACAAGAATCAGACATGATCCACGTCATGAGCATGCATGATGCCACATCATGTGTGATTTGCCACATCAGCATCTCCCTCCATGCATGTACAAAACGTATGTCATCATGTGCTCTCATGCATGCAAGGCATGGAAGGTGGATGGGTCTAATGCATGATGTAGTGTATATGCATGCATGTGGGATGCACGTGGCATGCATGCATGCATGATGTTGTAACATAAAAAATGATGTATTATGTTATCACGTATTAAAATCTTATGCCCACTTAATTTACATTAGAATAGTCATATAGTCAGATCCTCTTCTCCCGCAGTAAGCCTATTGAATTAAATTAAAATCAAATAATTAAACTTATATTTAATCATATATTGTATAGTTGTATGTATAGATTAAAATCACCCCAAATTGTAAGAAGCAATCAAATTAGCATTTTTTCCATCATATACTCAATTGATTCAAATCATCAAAAATTAAGGGAACCACCCAATCCATTCAAATTACTAGATTATGTCAAATTAGGACAACCACTTATTTCATTGATATTACAAGAATAAATCAAGTATAATCTAATCAAATCTAACCTAATCAAATCTAATCTAATCAAATCAAATGTAATCCAATCAAATCTAAGTAGGGGTGTCTAACTTTCCTATAAGAGGGCACATTGTTTAGGCTCATTTCATTTGTTCTTAGTTTGAAGCCTTGCCCTTATTGCCTAAGCTTGACACCTCCTTCTACCTTCTTAGTTTGAAGCCTTGCTCTTATTTTCTAACCATATTCTTCACACCTCCTTCTACTTTGAAGCCTTGCCCTTATTGCCTTCCCCTACCAATTCCTAGCTTCATTGAGAATGGGTTCTCAAAGCCGTAGAGCTAATAGACCTGATAGGAAAAGGAGACCCCCTGCCGCTGATGTTGCAGAGGAAGAGCGAAAGAGGAAGGCTCGTGATCAAAAGAGAGCATTGAGAGCTAAAATCCATGTTGCCAAGGAGCCAACCCCCCCTCCTCTTGCCCCCCCTCCTCCCCCATCTCCTCCTCCTCCACCACCACTCATGCTATCTGATCCCCTTCCCCCACCTCAGACTAGTGATGGATCAAGATCACATGTCTTACCAATGACAACCATTTGTCGTCGTGTCAATAGGGTTGTAGAGTCTTTCTTTGTTGATCTTACTCCTCTCAGTCTACTCTTCTCACTTCCTTGATTGATAATCCTAAGTTGTTAGAGTATAGAAAGCTTGCTGGGATTGATGCACGTAGAGACAGGATGGCATATAGGAGGTCCTTAGTAGTGTTCATCATTCTTATGTGTCTATCAAGAAGAGGAACACTGCAGATGCCTTGGTAGCATGTCGTGCTATTGTGGCTACTATTACTTGACCCCCCATGGCAAATCATGTTTATGCTACATCTCGCTTACTCCACATTCCACCATGTATAGTGAGAGCGAGCATGATCAGGAGGGAGAGTTTGGATGCCAATGACGTTGATGCTCTATGGGCTTCTAGTGGTCACGCACCTCGAAGTGATCATTTGCTCAATGAGAGCAACAAGGCATTCATAGAGCAATTTTGGGAGGATCATTGTAGGGCATCGCCAATTTTCAAGAAGGCATTGAGAAAGAGGGTCTCACATGGTATTTACATCGAGCATGGGGCATGCTTTCTTGAGGTTAGCCAAACTAAGTTGTATACTCAGTTTATAGAGGCACACTTCACTCTTCATTACAATTTCTTGAGAGACCAAGGAGTCACATGGCAGCAGCGTTGGATTTGGTCTGATGGATGTGGTGCATAGTTGAAATCTGCTAGATAGTTTTTTTTGGTTCTGTAGATGGCACCATGACACTAGCATCCTAGTGATTTGGAGCTACTTCCAGAATGGGCATGGGAAGGGGGAACATGATGGTATAGGTGCATACATGAAGCATGCTTTACGACGCCACCAGTTGCGGTATGGTGTTGATTGGTTTAGGGATGCATAGCAGGTAGTTGAGTGGTGCAGACAACAGCATTTGAGTACTAGTGCTACTTCTTCTTATCAATCACGTACAGATAGGGTGATGAAGTGCTTCTTTTGGTCTGTAGATGTTGGGAGTATTGATCGATCCATTACTTATGATTGTCGATCAGTGCATGGTACTTTGGATTTACATTCTATTAGGAGTACATGCTCTAGGGATCCCACAATCTTCTCTCAATGGTTTGCATGTTTTTGTTCTACATGTGTTGATGGCAGGGAGGATGTTCCATGATAGCATGGGCTGATCCATGGACACAACATGTGCTCTCTCCCTACCAACCTTGGGAGGTACTGCTTGACGTCCACGATATTGGGTTCACATTTGGCAGGGATTATGATGATGAGTTGACAAATCTGTTGGCCATTGATGATGTTTTTACTATCATTGGCAATGCAGAGGGTGTGGATTACTACTTGTTGAGATGCTCTTTGGTAAAAAGTGTGCTCAATCAGGATTTAGTGGATGGACATGGGATTTCTTTTGATGCTCACAGCATGGTAGTCAATGGTTACTACTTCCAGCAGATACATAGGCATGGCAACATGATCGAGTTTCTACAATACATGGCTGATTGTGCTTGGCATACATGTATTCCCATCTTGTTGTTACGATCAAGCTCCAACTTCCTCACATCCGATCTCGCAAGGGTGGATCCACTCCACATTGGCGACTTGTAGTACAGGATCATGAGAGATACTTACAGCTATTGCCATGAGAGTAGATCCCGAGGAGTAGTGTATTGTACTATTATTTCATATTGTATCATTGTGTTAATGCTCTATAGTTTCTTTGTATTGAGGATCTATAGTTTCATTGTATTGGTTTTTTGTTCCATGTCATTTTATTGAGGATTTACCTTCCTAGGTCCACATTTGATGTCCGATGGACATCCAACTTTGCAAGAACATGGAAACCATCAAGCCTAAGACTCGTGCAAAGTTTCACACCAATCTGACACCTGGACATGTCAATGTCCTTCCCCGTTATGTATTTTTCCCCTTCACATACACATGATACTCATATGGAATTGGGGCATTTGACCTTCTCGAATCCACATTCGATGTTCGATGGACATCCAACTTTGCAAGCACATGGAATCTATCAAGCCTAAGACTTGTACAAAGTTTCACACCAATCTGTGGACATGCCAATGTCATTCCCCATTAGATATTTTGCCCCTTCACACACATATGATGTACTCATGTGGAATTGGGGCTTTTGACCTTCCCGAGCCCACATTTGGTGTCCAATGGACATCTAGCTTTGCAAGCACATGGAAACCATCAAGCCTAAGACCCGTGCAAATTTTCATGCCAATCTGACACCTAGACATACCAATGTCCTTCCCCATTGTGTATTTTGCCCCTTCACATTCACATGATACTCATATGGAATTGGGGCATTTGACCTTCTCGGGCCCACATTCGGTGTCTGATGGACATCCAACTTTGCAAGCACATGGAATTTATCAAGTTTAAGACTCGTGCAAAGTTTCATGCAAATCTGACACTTGGACATGCCAATGTCCTTCCCCGTTAGGTATTTTGCCTCTTCACATAACATGATACTCATATGGAATTGGGGCATTTGGCCTTCCTGGCCCACATTCGGTGTTCGATGGACATCCATGAGAGTGCTCTCAACGAAAGCAAGAACGGAAGAGGGAGAGAGAGAAACAGAGAGCCACACAAGTTTTGGTGGGTGCAGAACCACCCTAATCTTCTTTTTCATTCATTTATATATGTGTTTGAGTATTGTACATAACCGGGGTAAAGGCACAGTGACCTTTAACCCCCACAACCTCCCACTTGAAGGACAATGTGCCTTTAAGGGAGAACAACCAGTGAGCATACTATCCAATGCCCATCAATACATGACAATACTCAAACCGCTGTGACTAGGTAGACTCTTCGTCAGCATATCTGCAGGGTTATCATCTGTATGAACCTTGACAAGCTCTAAGCGCTTATCCTCAAGTACCTCCTTGATGAAATGGTACCTGACCTCAATGTGTTTGGTCTTTGCATGAAAGACCGGATTCCGTGCTAACTAAATAGCACTCATGGAATCACTATGCAATGTCGGTACACCTGTGTGAATCCCCAAATCTCCCACTAGCCGATCAAGCCATATAGCCTCCTTGCAACCCTCTGTGGCTGCAACATACTCAGCCTCTCTGGTAGACAAAGCAACGCACTTCTGTGCACGATACATCCACGATACTGCACCACCTGCAAAGGTGGACACATAACCAGAAGTGGATCTTCTACTATCCACATGCCATGCATAGTCTGAATCTGTGTACCCAAGTACATGCATGTCTCCTCTACCAAAGCAAATGCACATCTCCTTGGCACCCTTCATGAACCTCATGATGCACTTAACTGCCTCCCAATGCCTCTTTCTTGGATTAGCCATATACCGGCTAATAACTCCCACTGCAAATGCAATGTCTGGTCTAGTAGCTATCATAACATACATAAGACTCCCAACTGCTGATGCATAAGGAACCTTGGCCATCATGGCCCCTTCCTCATCTAATTTGGGACTATCTGTGTGACTCAATTTCACATATGGAGGCAATGGAGTACTCACTGCCTTCCCCCCCTCCATATTGAAATGCTGTAATACTTTTGTAACATACTCTTTTTGTGAAAGCCAAAGGAGTTTCCTACTCCGATCATGCGTGATGCGCATACCAAGAATATGACCTACAAGTCCCAGATCCTTCATATCAAAGGCCACATGCAACTTGGCCTTTAATTCATCTAGCTCATAATTATTCTTGCTAGCCAATAGAATATCATCCACATATAGTGCCAAGATTATCAGGCTATTATTCTTAGCCCTTTTAGTGTAGAGGCAGTGATCAATTTCACTCCTTCTAAAACCCTGGGACCAAATGAAAGCATCAAACTTTTGATACCATTCTCTAGGTGCTTGCTTAAGACCATAGAGACTCTTTTTCAGCTTGTAAACTAAATGCTCTTTGCCCTTTCTTCAAAGCCTTCCAGTTGCACCATGTAAATTTCCTCATGCAAATCCCCATGCAAGAAAGCTACCTTGACATCCATCTGCATAAGCTCCATATCCTCTGCTATCACTAGTCCAAGCATGCATCTAAGTGTGGTCATCTTCACAACCGGAGAGAATATCTCATCAAAGTCCACACCCTTCTCTTGCTTGAACCCTTTAGCAACCAAATGGGCCTTGTACCTAGGCACATCATCACATGTGACCTTCATTTTGTAGACCCATTTACATGGCAATGCTTTCTTTCCATGTGGCAAAGAAACCAAGTCCCAAGTCTTATTCTTCATAAGTGAACTCATCTCTGATAGCATACTCCCACTTGCGTTGATCCTCATGCATCATAGCCTCTCTGTAGCAAGAAGGCTCCCTGCAATCAATAAGCATCACATAGTCTACCCCTGGAACAAACCTATCAAGTAGTCTAGACACTCTAGATGATCTTCTCAAGGGCGTTTCAGCTTGTTGTCCCACCTACATATCAGCCACATTTGGCTCATCATTTCCCCCAATAGATGATCCATCATCTACCCTTAATTGTATCCTATTGGAGTACTTGGTGGTACCATTTCTTGCACATTTGGTGCATGGACAGCTTGCTATCAACATATGCAAGTGGATTCACATCCTGGAAAGTGATTCTCCTCATTTCCACATCCCTCATGGGTGCCTTATGCATCTTCTTCTCATTGAAGACTACATCATGGTTGCATATGATCTTCTTTGCTTCTGGATCCTAGAGACGATAGGCCATCTCTCCACTTTCACCATAACCTTGAAAGATGCATTTCCTAGACTTAGGATCTAGCTTCTTTCGAAGCTCTTTTGGCACATGTGCATATGCCTCACACACAAATATATGCAAATGAGAGTAAGAGGGCTTCTTGCCACTCCATGCCTCTTCAAGAATGCCACCATCCAAACTCTTACTAGGTGATCTATTGATCACATGCCCTGCAGTCTTCATTGCCTCAGCCCAAAAACAACCGGAAAGACTTACATTGGAAAGCATGCATTGCAACCTTTCTTGAATGGTACAGTTCATCTTTTCTGCAACTAGATTTTGCTCTGGAGTATGAGGGGATGTGAGCTCCCTCTTAATCCCACGTGTATCACAGAAATGCTGAAAGTCATGAGAGAGATACTCTCCAACATTGTCAGTCTGTAGGCATTTAAGCGTTCTACTTGACCGATTCTCAACCAAGGCCAACCATTTCTAAAATACCTGGAACACATCACTCTTCCGAGCTATAGCATAAGCCCACACTTTCCTAGTTGCATCATCAATGAATGTCACATAGTATTCAGCCCCGCCTAATGACCGTGTAGGCATGGGACCACATACGTCTGAATGCACCAAATCAAGCTTTTCAAACTCTTTCTTTCCCCTTCTTTTATGGGCTGATTTAGTCTGCTTCCCATAGAGACAGTGCTCACAAAATTCAAAATCAGAGAAACTCAAATGTGGTACATAACGCAAACGGCATAAGAGTTTCATTCCATTATGGCTCATGTGCCCCAACCTGCAATGCCACAAAGAAGTGCTTGGCTACTCAGTTATTGCAACAACATGATCAAACACCCCTGATACATGTAAGGGATACAAAGTCCCACACTTTGCACCCTTGGCCAAAAGCATAGAGCCCTTCTAAATTTTCCAAGTTTGAAAGCCAAAAGTGGTGTGAAAACCAGCATCATCTAGCTAACCCACTGAAATAAGACTCTTGGTCAACTTAGGCACATGTCTCACATGTTTCAAAACAAATGCAGACCCATTTGCAAAAGAAAACTTTATGTCACCTACTCCCACTATGTCACATGCATAGTCATTTCCAAGATGCACACAACCTGTCTTTCCACTGTCATAAGTGGAGAACCATTCCCTATGGGGAGTAACATGGAATGAAGCACCAGAATCCAAAATCCAATTCTGGGAATATGCATCATTTGAAGTGGTAAGCAACTCTGCAGATAAACTAGACATGAAGAGAACGTCATTGTCACTATCATGTGTGATTGCATTGATCTCCTCGATCTTCACTTTTCCTTTGTCCTCCCTTGGACTCTCTTCCTTCTGATTTGCACCCCAATTTGCATTCTTTTTCTTTTCCTTTTGCTCTCTTTTCAGCTTGTAGTAATCCTTTTTCATATGGCCCTTCTTGCCACAGTGGTAACACTCAATGTTCCGTGCCCTGGATTTGCTACGAGACTTCCCTCTTTCTTGGGACTTCCCCCTGAACTGTGATCTGCCCCTTTGCACATTTAAGGTTGCAAAGGCTGCATCCTACTTGTTGCCATCCATAGACTTCCGTCTAATCTCCTCGGCCAATAAGCTACCCACAACATCATCAAATTTCAGTACTCCACCAGGTGCAGAGTTACTGACAGCTGTACGGAAGGTATCCCATGAGGATGGCAATGAACATAAGAGAAATATTGCCTTAGTCTCTGCATCAAAATTTGTCTTCTGAGCCTGAATCTGGCTGAAAATAATATTGAATTCATTCAAGTGAGAAGCAATGGAGACCCCTTCCTTCATCTGCAGCTCAAACAACCTCTTCATGAGGTAAACTTTATTAGAGGCAGTTTCCTCCTCATAAGTGGCACACAGTTTCTTTCACAAATCTTTCGTAGTCTGCTCATTTACTACTGTGAAATAAACTGACTCTGCAAGATGAAGTCTAATAGTAGATTTTGCTAATGCATCCAACTCATTCCAATCATCCTCAAACATATTTGCAGGCTTAGCTTCAATCCCTGCCAAGGGTTTAATCTGCTTCTTTTGAATAAGCACATCCCTTATCTGTTCTTTCCACAAAGAAAAGTTTGTCCCATCAAACTTTTTAATGCTGAAAAACTCCTTTTCAGACATGGAAGAGGATGCCATGATGCAAATAAAGCAAAATCCCAAATGCTAGTGCCTGCAAGAGAGAATCACACCAAATATACCAGGTGCACCCAAAAGTGTATGCCACAATAGACTGAAATATCACCAAAACTCAAAAGCATCAAAAAAGATGCAGCTGACTCATGTGCATGTACTATGCATCCATATGAGCAAATCTGGCCAAAAGAAAATGCCAACTACAATGGCAATCCAAAATGCCAATAAGTGCCAAATGGCTCAAGCATAAACATTGTCCATGGGCATATGCATCAATAATATCTCATCCAAGAGAGCATAACACTATCAGTGCATCACCTGCAATGTGTCAAAGCTATCCCTCAGCATAAAATATCATCCATGTGCAAAGCGTCCATAAAAAATAGCATCCCACAAGGTAATTTGGGCCTATTAGCGCATCCAATAAGGACCGCAATGCATCCAAATGACCTATAAATCATCCATTGCAACCCAATGCACACCACAAATGAGTGCACACTGCTCAAACTACAACCAGAGTGATCTGCATAAGGTATGCTCAAGAAATCGTAGTCCCACGGTAATGACTGCTACTAACTGCTACTAAAAATAGAACCTAAGATGCCTCAAAACATGGGCACCATTGCATAATCGAACTCAGCAAGAAAATCTGCAAATATCTCTCTTCTGCCAGAACTCCAAAATCCCAACTGATGAGTGAGAAATGGGAGTCAACACTTATCCACTACCATGTGGCATAAATCTAAGGTTTCAAAACGTTAGAATGAAAAATGCATAACAGAGAGACGAAATTGAATACACAGAGATCTATAACTCTGAAAATCCTTCACCGAATCACGCAAGAACTGACAGGTAGGGGTTTTTGGGCGTCCGAAACGCAATGGGACTGACAGTTTTGGAAACCGTGGTCTCAATCACTGGGTCCAACACACGGACTGAAAAACATTTTTGGAAACAGAGCTATTTGTAAACTCCACCGAAGTATGAATGATGAGCAACATAGAAGTTTTAGGACCTCTTGAGTCCATCAGAACTGACAGATCTGCAAATGGTTGCTCCAAACTTGAGTTCCAACACCCGGGCAGAAAAACGCAAAAACTGATACAGTGAGTCAGAAATCCAATGAAATGATCCCAGATTTAAGAATGAAGGATTTTCCAAGCTCCTAAAGTGAAGTGGACACCAAAATCAAGCAATAGTTGCCTCTACAAGTCAATGTGGAGTCTCTGTCATCGAACGGAACAGGAAAAAGCTCAAAAAACGACTTTTTCTTTGAAAACACTTAACAGGCTCTTAAAACCACTTCGCAAAACCAAAGTGACTTTTCCAAAGGTTCCTCCAAGGTCTCTGCACACTCGGATGCAAGTAAAGTCACCCACAAAGCTTCTTCTTCCTCCCACAGAGCTGCTGAGCTTCCAGGCATTCACACACCTCAGCTAGATCACCTGGGCTCTGATACCAATTGAGAGTGCTCTCAATGGAAGCAAGAACGGAAGAGGGAGAGAGAGAAACAGAGAGCCACACAAGTTTTGGTGGGTGCAGAACCACCCTAATCTTCTTTTTCATTCATTTATATATGTGTTTGAGTATTGTACATAACCAGGGTAAAGGCACAGTGACCTTTAACCCCCACAATCCAAATTTGCAAGCACATGGAATCTATCAAGCCTAAGACCCATGCAAAATTTCACACCAATCTGACACCTAGATTTGCCAATGTCCTCCTTGTTAGGTATTTTGCCCCTTTACACACATAAGATATCCTCAAGTGGAATCGAGGTTGAGCCAACGTCTGCGCCACTACTAGATGGTGCCAGTGCCCATGTAGATATCATGTGCACATGCTATAAGTCTAAATCCACCTTAATGCACCTAAAGTTTTCTATGTCACATGAAAACAAATAAGTGGAACATAGCGTGGCAAGAGCAACAGTCGCATATGTCTGCGCCAGTACCAAACGATGCTGAGGAAGATACATGCTAAATGTGGCAATAACCACACACATAAGAGCTATAAAATTCAAAGTATAACTTAAAATAAAAAAACATTTCAAAAATATACATACCATGTCAATAGGTTGAGTCTCTGCTCGTGACATAGTGTTGAGCATATGTTGAATGGACCCAGCAACAGACCTCACATCCAAAGTGATGTGAAATCCTACCTCCTGTATAGAAGATGAGGTAATGAATGTTCCTCAAACATCTGGTCCACCAGCACCACGCCCTCCATGTCGTTGGTCTTGCATCCTCCCACTACCAGCTCCACCACCAGGCCATACACTATCTGTAGTCCACTCTACGTCCCAATACAAACTCAACATACAGCTGCATTCCAAAGTATAATGGGATTTGATGATTATTAGGCATTCTTCCATTGTTAGCAGCCACATATCAACTATAGATATGTGATGCTACCAATGGGTGAGAACACCTAGATATCATCAGGGGTGTCCCCCTCGCTGGCCTATTACCATGCCTATCTAAGAAGATATCTAAGACAGCATCCCTAATACCATAAACTTGTTGACCTCATCATATGAAAGACCCTGGGATATGGTAGCAAGGAGATGAGGCGTGTCCAATCCTCTAAGTCTGACATACTACCTAAAGTACGTAATGATGCAAGGATGGACTCTAGATCTAAAACAAGATGGAGGACAATAGGGATATCATGTGCCCTACCGTGAATACTCGATAGCTGGCTCTCAATAGAAGATATAACATCAGCTAGGGACATCAAACCAGCCATGGCAAAGAAAATTGTGAAAAAAAGGGCCAAAATGCTATAAGGAAATGCTAGAGACTAAGGCAACTAATGCTAGAAATAAATGCTAGAGACTAAGGCAACTAATGCTAGAAATAAATCCTAGAGACTACGGCAACTAACGCTAAGTACCAAAAGAGAATACCAAATACTAAACACCAAACGAGAAGAGTAAGCTATGATGACTTAGCAAGAATACGGAGGACTCCTTCAGCTTCTTTGGTGGGAAAAGGACTTGAGGATGGAGTGAAGGAAGATAAGGAGAATGAGGGAGTGGGGCATTTTAGCTTGGAGGGGGTGATATTTTGAAAAAAATGCTTATGGGATATTAACCTATTGAAGGGGTATCATTGTGGTGAGCCGTACCTCATTTGAGGTATTACATGCTTTGTTTTTTGTTTTGTTTTTTTTTAATAATAAGCATGCATGCATGGCCATGTAAATACCTTGATCGAGGTATTTACATGGCCATGCATGCATTGCATGAGCATGCATTACCCCATTGTATGAATGCCACCTAGCCTACCAACTCGCACCACCTAGCTCATTTGAGGTATTCTAGGGCTTGCCACCTTGGCTGCCACTTGGATGCCATGTCATATGCACATACCTTGATCGAGGTATCCCTTGCCAAGTCATATTGCCAACGAGGTGCCATGTCACAATGCCACGAGATGCACATACCTCAATCAAGGTATTTAGCTACTAAGGTGTCAGCACCTCAATCAAGGTATTTGAGTCCTCGAACCTCCAATGGATGACATTTGGCAGAATTGGATTGCTTGAATTACTTCGATCGAGATATGCTAACCTCTACCCGCCCTTTGTATCTTTTGGGATGTGGTTGTCACACTATGCTTGAAGTGGTTAAAAGGTGGAAATCCTTACCTTGCAACCACCCATAGGCAATTAAGGGATTCCAGATTATTTGGAGTAATCCTTCAGTTCGTCATTAGATAGTACAGATAGAGTTTATCATGACACCGCTTCAAATTGATGCCATCTTCCAGATGGTGATGTTTCTTCATAGGGTTTGGGCTTTGCCTAGCTAGAGATTACTGAGGTTGGCACTAGAGTCATGTAGGAGACTAAAAAATAGAGGGGTTAACATGACATGGTATGCACGAGTATCCAAATGTTTCCCTAGTTAGGGTGTATCCAAATGGACCAACTTTCCCCCTTTTAGTACATCTCAGACGCACTGGACCCCTTATCCCCATATCATCTAGTTGTATCTACTCTATCAAGAATCCTCCACCAAGATCCAATTCTATTGTGGCCACTCCTTGAGATTATCAAAAGATGGAGTGATCATTAGACCCTAGTACTTACAAGATAGAGGAGTTTCAAATGCATTCAAGATTGCCATGGGATAGATGCTGGTCTCATCCCATCAACTCACGATCAAGGTAGGGAAAGTTGCTAGCACACCCAAAGAGCAAAGAGTCTATACTGGATGAGATGGACACTTAGGAGCATTTCCTATATACCTACCCAATCTATTATCGAGGATGATACTACCCCCTGTTTCAGGAGAGACTCGATTTCGGACCACTCTCTCAACCGATCGACATCCATGACTAAGAATCTCAAGACCAATTTTTAGTCTTGAGTTTGAGATTTTGAGATTCTTAACTTGGCATAGCACTTAGCAAGGGCCCTAGTGAGCCCTTTACCTCAGCCCACAGTGGCTATGTATGGGTTTCTCTTTTTATTAAACTATGTCTCATAGACCTATCAGGTCTCCCAAAGATGTAAATACGACTTTCTCTCTTTCTTTGTCTCTTTTACACAACCTGCCAGAGAAGGATGTAAGAAGTCTATTGAATACTTGTCTTGTTAAAGTAGATCAAGTTCTAATTCACATTTAAAATAGCATCCATAGAAACAAAGCAATTTGCTTAAGATATTGAAGTGGATTTCTATAGTTTAAGTATGGCATTGATTAACTATGCAAGTAGGCATGACTATACACTTGAGTCAACCTATTGAAACTTCACTCAAGTAAGAATGCTTTCTTTACAAATTTCACTACACACATACACACAACCCCCCCCCAAAAAAAAAGAACTTATTTATATTAATTTAAAAAATTACCATGTGGAATTTTGGTGGTGGTAATTCCATGTGGTATTTTGGTCATGTGCTATTACAGCCATTGAAATGCCATGTGGTAAAGTTTTCTTCTCCTAGGTGGAATTTTTTTTCATCAAAATACCACATAAAAGAGAGAGAGAGAGAGAGAGAGAGAGGAGAGGCAGAGACAGAGATAGAGACAGAGACAGAGACAGAGACAGAGTGTGTGTGTGTGTGTGTGTGTGTGTGTGTGTGTGCATGCACGCGCGCATGCATGCATGTGTGTTTAGATTTAATAATCCCATCAATAAATGAACTATACAATTAATTCAATCATTTGGATAATTATAAAAAGTTATATATGGGAAAGGGATCTAAATTTTCAAAAAATTAAATTGAGGTAACTTTTCACACTATTGCAATCAAAAAAGATTTTTGGACTTGAGCAAGAGGATTGGAAATAGAATTTTTCATTTTATTGAGTTTGCAAACTTAAGACATAAATTAATACAAAAGTGTCGAATCCGTCAAGTAGTCCCAGCTCTGAGGTCAGGGTCCACTTACCTACCACCACCCAAGAAAAACTAGGTGTTAGAACATCATAGTTTCAATTGGGTAGACAGGTAATGCCTGTATTCCTTGGCATGTTATTGCTTTACCTAGGAAAAAGAACATACTATTCAAAATTTTTGTACTTTCTCTCCTGGTTTAGACTTTTTTTTGGGGGGGACCAAAATAAAAGATTAGGGACAGATGAGGAGGGGCACAGTACACACATATGAAGTGTACTCTAACATGAGAGACTGAACTTCGCAATAGTTATAGCGGGTGCATCGAAGCTGCTCTTGGCCTAGAGTTGTGAACCTAGTGAATCCCTTACAATCCTAAAATGGAGGATTTAATATTCTTGTTCTTACAATCCTAAAATGGAGCCATGAGAGAATAGACTCAAAGATCGGGGGGTCCACATCTAGGAAATGTATATATACTGTGAGAGTTCAAAATGAGGGGTATTTTAATTCTCACGACTTACATAAATATATTTATAGCAGGGGTAATTTTATACACCGTTTTAAATTTAACAGGTAGGGTGTGTTTATTCTCATATCCAAATTCAAAGTTATTTTTTAAATATTCTTTCATCTAGGATGATGGATCATTTGAGATGAGGAGGGGCACAATACACATACGAAGTGCACTTTAAATCATTTGAAGTCTCCTATTGGTCCATGACAATTTAATTTGAGAATAGTTTGCTCCATTACTAAATGGCTGCATGGACAATGGAGCATTACCCTCAAAGTTGGCAATCTCCCATTGGTCCACCTCCAAATTTTCCCCTTACGCATATTGATTAGTCAAATGTGTGTCCAAATTACTACATGCCCGAGAATGAACCCAAATTTTCAGCATGTGTCTTCCATGTGTTAGACCTCCCATACACAAGCTTGACTTATGTAACTACAATATATTAAACCATTTCCTTTAAAGTGGGAAAATTGCAAGGCCATTTTGTGGGCCATTTTTTACAAACACTCTTATAACCATAACTACTAATTTGAAAAGTGCACACAATATAGTAAAGTCTTAGAATAGGCTTGAAATATCTCCAAGTGGCCTCATGTGGCTCTTGAAAAGACTCTGGAGGAGAATGAGGTAGATCTTATTTGTCTCTGTCGTGGACTATAGAAAGACATAAAGAACTTCAAAAAATAGATTTGTAATTATATAAACTTGTAGATCTTGTTCTCCTCTTCAATTTGAGCACTAGAACTCCCCAAACGAACACTGTATGCAAAAGTTACGAGCAAAACAGTGAACTGCTATCAAGCTGTCTAGTGACGCCTCCTGTATCTTGATTCTAATGCTTCCAAATGGTCACAAAAGGTGAGCGACTTCCTCTCTTAGCCTAGATCTTCTCTTACACTATGTTTTATATGGATAAATTCAAAGAACCCTGTGTTTTTTGAGTTAGGGCAAGTGATAATACTGCTTGCATACAGCTCTTCTTATGCCTCAAGGGTTATGAGAGCACACAAAACACTCAATGAGCCTATGGTGAGGTAGATTTGAAGTTCTGGAGGTTTCCTAAACCTGCTACAGTGAAAAACGACCTGCTCTTGGAGAGGGAGATGCTATATGCTCCACAAATCTCCCAATAAACCTGCTACAAGAGAAGTAGCATATCTCCACCAACACTATCTGTTGAAGTGGATGTAGTGAGGAGACTGAAAACTAGAATGAGAGAGACACTAGAGAACCTGGTTGCTCCGATACCATGTTACGAAAGTGAAGACACAGGTAGTATGTAGCATACACAGAGAGGGCTTATGTGCCTTACATACGTGGGCACTAAGTACAACACACAACTACTAAGAAAACAACATAAGACAAATTGACAATCTACGTGCTCTACCCATCCTATGTGAGCTGGCGGATAGAGCCACATATCACCATACATGTCAACAGTTTTATGTCCATTTCATGCTTCATTTTGAACATGTTAATGATGATTTTTCTGTAATTTGTTCCTCATTTCCTTTACTTTACAACAGGTTTTGCTGCTACTGCAAATAATGCATTGAGAAGGCCTATGTTTCTACTTCAACTCACATGTTTTTGGTTGGAATTTGTTTACAGGTGCCGTAATTTGTTACTAGTTGCTAGAGTACCTGTAAGCTTCAAAAGGAGATTGTTGGCTTGAAGCATCTCTAATTCTTCCATACTTTGCTCCAGGTTTTATGTCCATTTCATCCTTCATTTTGAACATGTTAGTGATGGTTTTGCTGTAATTTTTTCCTCATTTCTTTACTTTACAATAGGTTTTGCTGTCCATTTGAGATTATCTTGTTGGGCACCTTTTTTGTTATCTAGCCCTTTTATAGGAGCATGGAGAGGCATGATATTGTGATTGTGTTAGATGAGGGTGTGGCTGAAAATCATGTGTTGGGATATGTTCATCTTAAAACCGGTGGTACCTACAAGGACTTGAGAGAAGAGATCATCCTTGATAATCTCATCATAGATGAGTTTATATTTTTGGGAGGATCTAAGAAAATTCCAATAGGGGCCAACCAAGAGGAGAGATGGATAGTTGATGCTACAGAAGTAACCATCCAATTGAAAATGGAATATGATACACAAGGCAACCAAAGTGTACAGTGTCTCCAGATTTATGTATGCATGATCTTGCTCAAGGGTGTGAAAGCTACAATATGGTAGATGATTCGACTACGTGTGGTAGTGTTTCTAAGAACTGATTGAAGAGTCACCTTGCAACACCATCTGAGGTCAAAAAATGGCAGAGGGAGATTAAGATAGCCAAAGAAAAGTTAAGAGCAAAAGGCCGACATGATAGATTTGAGCTCATGTCAAAGGACAAGGATGATAAAGCATTGTTTCAGATTTGGTGTGAGGAGTGTCATTGCTCTTATGGTCAAGGGGGTCCTAACACTTTGTATAATTACACACACTCACACATCAACTCAGCATCCCATACGAGGATTATTGGGTTATGTGAGCAAGAGAGCCATAGAAAAGAGAGCCTTGGTTCATTGGATGACATTATGGAATTAGGAAAAGAAAAAGTAAATGAAGCAATGCTGGAGGTTTCAACCTTTGCAAGTGAGAATAATGTGGTGTTTCAACTAGTAACAGAGACTATTGGAGATTATAGCACTCTATCAAAAGTCTATATAAGCTGCATGCTAGATAACAAGTGGATACCACTATTTCCAAAGATAGGATCTCTACGACAATGCATGATTGAGCATATGAAATCCAAGCTACATATCACAAAGGCTAGTGGCATTGATTCTAGTAATCAAGTGAAGAGGGCTAGTGGTCGCCCATCCAAGGTGACAATTATAGATAAGAAGCAAAGAGATCTAAGTGATTTTTTCAAGAAATGTTCTACTAAAGGTAAAACTCACATGTTCTAGCTGTGTTTTCCATCAGTTTTGTATTTTCCAAGTGAACATTTTTTCTTATGCTCTATTGTAATGTTTTCTTATAGAAAATGACACCTTGCAAACTGCTAATGCATCACGAAAGCCATCAGGTATTTCTCATATGCTTCTATTTTCAATCATTATTTCTGATTTTTTATAGAGATGTTAGGTGTAGCTAGTCATATGGCTTTTGTCTCTCTCTCCATTAGGTAAATTTTCAAGCTTCTATTTTCAATCACTATTTCTGTTTTTTTATAGAGATGTTAGGTGTAGCTAGTCATATGGCTTTTGGCTGTGTCTCCATTTGGGAAATTCTCAAGTCTATTGGGAACTTAATAGATTCCTCCTTTGCTCACAGAGAGTAGCTTGCCTGCAACCTTGTGTTGGGGTTTTTGGCAAGGGTCATATAACTATGATGGGAATGTGGTTGACTTGAAGCCCTTTTTGGATGATAGTAAGGGAGGTGGCAAATGGCACAATGACTAAGGAAACAATTATGATGGGGACAACAGAGTTCATTGAAATTGATGGCACTATTCGTCATAAGGATTGCAAGCGGATATGTTTGGAGGGAACATACTTTGATAATTTGCAATGTTATGCATGTGCAACTATTCCTAAAGAACGAGACTTTCGCATGTGAGTGTATCGACAAATTCAATCTTCACACACTCATGGATCAAGAGACATAGGAGGTGGTAGATGGTCAGATTATTTGACTCATTTAGAGTTATTGAGAGTAGCAAAAACAAAGTCCACAATGGTTCGGGTATTGAAGAAGGAGATAGCATTCACAAGAACTGAAGTTGTTGCAATGAGCGTGAAGGTTAGAAGTCTTCGGGAGAGCACTATGGAAGCCATGGTGAGGAAAGATGTTAGAAAATTTTGTCAAATTATAATCAATGCTCACGAGCTAGGTCTGTTTGAGGGAAAGAAGGCATTGTGAAACTTCTTTGTTGACATTTCAGAAAACATTTCAAGAGTAGGTCAAGGGAAGAGATATTCCAATACAACAAAGGAATTATTTGAGACTGTCAAGATATGGGGAGGGACAAGGTTGCATAACTTCTTATCACTTAACCTTGGAGGTCCACACATGTCCACCACAATGAGGTCCACAAGAAAAGCACTTTTCTTTCAAATTGGTTTACAAGAGGATATATTTCAACATGCAAGAGAAGTTTATACTTGTCACATGATGAAGAAAGGTATACCCTTGGGTAGTGTGCCAGTTCTTCTAGCTGAGGATGAAACAGTTGTGAAAAGAATGGTGAGATGGGTTGCACGTGATGATAATTTGGTTGGCTTTTGTGGTAAAAAGCTGGAACACACTTGCATTCCAGACTTTGTCGTGCAAGTTGGTGATGGTCAAGATGGATATCTTAGAGTTGTGGATGCTTTTCAACATAATGTAATTGCTCATTATGCAAGGGTATTGATAGTGAATCCTCTTCTTGAATGCTTGCCAAAGCTAGTTCTATTGGTGCAATTGACATTCCATGTTTGTCAGAGAACAGTGGGAGAGCATTCAGCTTTCTTGGAACATTTTTCTAAGGGACATGGTAGGTCCATTGATAGGACATGCTTCAGATGGGGATAGTAGGCGTAGAAAGTTGATGTTGCAAGATTACTCTTCTTATCAGGGTCCCAGGTTGTGCATTCCTTGGCCCTTTACAACACACATCACATTTGATGGGAGTATCAGTGGTTTGCATGATCAAGACTATATCCATAATGGAAAGAAACTTATCAATCCTTTGGATAGTGCATCTAGGAGGTTGGTACTTGGTAGAGAGCTTGTGACTTTGAATCATGTAGCAATTGTATATCAATTATTCAAGGTTGATGAACATGGCTTGCAATAAGGGGATATTGAGAGGAAGGATAGACAAAATTGGAGAGCTACACAAAGAGAGAAGAAGAGGGAAAGGAAAGAGAGATTGGAAAAGGGGAAAGAGGGAAAGAAAGAGAGAAGAAGAGGGAAAGTGAAGAGGGAAAAAGAGATATATGGTCATGCTTATGCATGATCATATGTCTACTTCTCTTATGCTCATGCTTAAGCATAAGCATGAGCATATGTCTCCTTCTCTTATGCTCATGCTTATGCTTATGCATAAGAGGAGACATATGCATAAGCATAAGCATAAGAGACGGAGACATATGCTCATGCTTATGCTTATGCATGAGCATAAGAGAAGGGGGAAAGGAAAGAGAGATTGGAAAAGGGGAAAGAGGGAAAGAAAGAGGGAAAAAGAAACATATGCTCATGCTTATGCATGAGCATATGTCTACTTCTCTTATGCTCATGCTTATCCTTATGCATAAGAGGAGTCTTATGCATAAGCATAAGAGACGGAGAAGAGGAAGAAAGTGGAGGAGAAGAGGAAGAAGAGGGAAAGGAAAGAGGGAAAGAAGAGGAAGAAGAGGGAGAGAGGGAAAAGAGAATGTGGAGGAGAAGAGGAAGGGTAAATGATGATCATCGTTTCTTGCGATGGAGCACAATCCCATGCAGAAAATGCCAACATGGGCAGTAGCCCCCGGCCTGTGAGAGATGGCGATGCCGACTACAAATTGTCCCAATAAGAAACAGCCACCTCCAGATTTGAAAGCACTAGCTTGCACACAGATAGACATACAGAAATCCAGGGTGAGAACTTAGAAGCGGTTGTTAATGAATTGTCTAGTTGACTACTGAAAGCATAGAAGCCTCAAAATATGGCATACATATTGGAAGATCTTTGGAAAATAGAGTAGCTTCAAGCTCTACTATGCATGATTGGTGATCATGGCTGGATAGCGAATCATCGAAGTTCAGGACAGCGGTGAGTTGTGAATAATCCTCACGGTTTACTTCAAAGGATTGCTGCAAAGAAAGTACAAAAGTGTTTGAAGTTATTACAAGAAGGCTATGGTGTTCACCAAGAGTGGACATTGGGCACATGTATGTACTTATCAATAGTAGCATCTTACATTAATATTTTCTTATCACCTACCCTAGACTTGTATGGTCGTGTGAAAGCTGCAGGTAAGGTGTCTTTCTTTTTCAGGTATGTAGAAGTTGCTACCATTGCTATTAGTGATATATGAATAAAGGATTTTGAACGTATTTCCAAGGTTTATGTGGCTAATACTCATGGTTCTTTCTATATGTAGGATTTGGCACACGTGGATCACTAAGCATGATGCATACTCCCTAAAGCAAAACTTTATCAGTAGAGAAACATTCATTGACATTCAATTGTCATGTCACTTTGTGGTTCTCTTGATAAAGACCTTTAGGGAAAAGCATTCTCACTTGCACGTACCCCTTTCTTGCATGGGATCAGATCCATGTGAGAATTTTTTCAGCAAGGTGGGTGGAATAGTTCAGAATGAAAGATGCTATGATGGCTTTGATTTGCTGAGTAGTACAGGAGCACTTAATAGAATAGCAGAGTTTCAATCAGGTTCAATTCTTAAATTTCCAGCAGCTCATTCTAAACAAGAAAATATATGGGCTACTTTGGAAAAGGAAGATGGCACTCCTTTGGCCAACCTAGGAGACTATGCTTGTGTGAGTAGTGACAACCATATGGTATCTGCATTGAAAGAGGGATTATTAGAAGCCAAGGCCATAAGTGAGACACTTGGTATGCACGATGAAACTTTTTGTGATGACTCATGGGAGGAGGGAGATCTCTTAGAACTCTTCAACCCTAATCTTGAATATGTGGATGAAGATGAATCATTGGATGATGTTCTACTTATAGATGAAGATAATCACTTTGATAGTGGTGTTCGAGGTGATCTAGATGAGGAAATTACTAGTGAAAGTGAGCTTCGTCATGTGATTGATTGTCTAATTAATGAGGAGGAGAAGGTGGCTAGTGAAATATCACCATTTGTTGAAGTGGATGGGAAAGCCATTTCTAAAAGCACACTTGTCAGCCAATTGAATGGAAATCCCACACTATCTATAGATAGATTAACAAGGGTGAAAAGTGGAGTGTATTTTGTTTGGAGAAGAAGGCAATGATTCATACAGGAACATGTCTTGGTATAGGATCTGATTGTTTCAGTATTGTTTGAAAGCACATCAATAAATTCAAACAAAAAGACAAGAGGAAAAGGAAAAGCTAGGAATACTAGTTAGGGTGGTGTAAACGGCATGTGGTACCTTGGAAGGGTAGTAAGCATGAGGAGAAAGGTTGGAAATTGTCTAAAAGAGACAAGAGGCCCCTTTGATCTATTGGATAGGCCTTTGTATGTTCAAATTCATTTGTCATGGTATCAACAAGCAAAGGGAATTAGGACCTACACATATGACCTTGTTGACAACCAATGTGTGGATTTGGAATCTATAATAGCCTTGGCCAATTTCAACTATGATCGACAAACAAAGAAATACCATCTTGATGAGAATGACTACAAACTTTTCAATGAATATGTGCAGGGCAGAAAAGGTACAGTCTCTATTTTTTAAATTTTTATAAAGTTTATCCATTTTGAAGTCGTCCCTTCCCTTCCCTCCTTCCCAGTCCATTTGCAACCGTATTGCTCCAATCTCTGATGTAGATGAAGGGAACATATGTTTTTGTTGATGTGCTTCTTATCACATAGGGATCCTAGGTTTGCAGCATGTAACTTGACAGGGAGCTAATGTAAATGGTCTGTTTTGCAAGATAAATTTATAGGTAAGCTATGTAGCATGATGCAACATTTATGAGAAGATGCCCATAGATGTGTCAATGCTAAACTTATGGATTGTAGACACGGATTGTTCGGGTATTACTCTTGTTTTTTTTTTTAGTTTTTCTAGTAAACATTCAAGATGCATTTTATGTTTTCTACTCTCTCAAATTTTAGTTTAGATTCATGGATTGTTCAGGTGTTACTCTTGTGTAACTTCATATTTGCTACTATTAAACATGCAAGATGCTTTTCAGCTTTTTCATTCTAGTGTTTGTTATCTTTATTGGAATTTGGGCTTTTTTAAGGGAGAAGACACTTGTTTATGTTAGTGTGTAATCATTCTTATACGCTATATATTGGGTCTACAACATGTAACTTGATAGGGAGCTGATATAAATGGTTAGCATAGCATGTATGTGAAAAGGATTTCACGAGTTTCATGTATGCCAAATGGGGATAGAGAGATGCTACACATGGTCAACTTGTAAATGGACAAAGGGTCGATCAAAATGGTTGGTATGTATGTTGAATGTGCTTCATCGACAAAAGCACAATAAATATTTCATGACATTTATATATGGAATGCGTGGATGGCTATGTATGCTCTTTGTAGGTGATATTTAGCATCACATGTATTAGTAATGCATATTTATGCCAAATGGAAATAGAAAGATAGTGACATGGTCAACATGTAAATGGATAGTGAGTTGATCCAAATGGTCAATATATCCGTTATGTATGTAGAATCTATTTCACCTCTACATATCCACAAGAAGTACAAGATTTATGCATGAAATGCATTTGTGGATACATATGCTCTTTGCAAGTGATGTCAATTCTATAACACATTAATACATATGCCCTTTACATGTATGCCAAATGGTGACAAAGCTCCTTAAGGTTTCTACCTAGCTGCCACTATTGCTGTTGTTCCTGACCTGGATGTCCACTTTTGGGATAGTATTTTGTCTGTTTCGGAGATTATAGACCACCTTTGAAGGAGGAGGTTGTTGGAGCCTATTTCTAGCCTATCTACCCCAATAACAGTGAATGTAGTTACTGTCTACACTGTTCTGAGCAGGTTTGGAGACTATTGCCAATTATGGGAAAGGATTTGGAGTTGTTTACCTCTGTATTTGGCAATACAACATTCAAATTAGTTCATGTTTTGCAAAGTACAGGTCTGCATTGGAAGTGTGGATGCCCTAAACTAACATTGGTTTTTCTTGGAAACCATCTCAGCGAAGTCAAGACTTTTGCTCTCAAAATTCAGTGAGGTTTGTGCATTGTTTAGCCAAGCATTGGCTAGTGGGGTAATGTGGTTTTTTTGGTGCAATACCATTCATAGCATGTGAATCAGTGGGCAGTTTATGCATACATCTAAGATGGTTCAGAATCAAAATCCGAATCTAAATTCGGGAGACGTGTTTGAAGTTTTGGCCTAGGAGGATAAATTGGATGGAACCAAGTATTCCATGTGGAGTTTTATGGTGAATAATGTGCTAGTTGGTAAGAGTATATGGGGCTATGTTAGAGGTGATGAGGCTTGTCTTGTAGATCTAGTTATTACTTCTGCTACACCTTTGTAAGGAGATAACGCATATGATAGGCAGCTAGCTTTGATAAGGCCAGCTACACCTGTTGCTCCCACTGAGGATTAGAGGAGATGGGATGCAAGGGATGCCCAGGCTATGCCACTTATAGCCTTGTCCATTAAAAGGATTATCATACCTCGTATCCGTTCCTCCAACATACTTGGAGAATATGTATTGGGCAAGGAAGGAGGCTAGGCTTATTTGAAAAGACATCTTGATAGTATTTCAAGAGCTTTACATATGGAAATACATTGGTGGATATGTATACTCTTTGTAGATGTACAGTCAATACGTATATGCAAAATGGTATAATGTTGCCTTGGTTAGCATGTCGATGTAGGTGATTAGCATGTAATGGATGTAATGCCAACAAATGAGTGCTCTTATCATCACTATTAGGCATGAATCAAGAACATCTATTTTGATAGATGTAACTCTAACAAATGCTGCTATCATCATTATTAGGCTTGAATCAAGAACCAGTATGCTAACCGTGTATGGTAACATGTGTGCGGAGGATGTACCGATGACAGATGGATGTTTGACAAAATACGATAGCCGTCTTATAGTCTTGTTGTTTGACAAAATAGGATAGCCGTCTTGACGTAGGTTTAAGGAAAGGGGGGGGCACACTAGACTTTTACTGGTACCTTATAAGCTTAAATAGGGGTGTTTTATAATCCTACATGGATCTTAAATAGGGGGTTTTCTTGAAGTTCATGCACACAGGTGACGTCCCCCTTTAATGAAGAGTGAATCCCCCAGGGTGAGAGAGAGAGAGAGAGATAGAGACAGAGACAGAGAGAAGTTTTCACCCCAAAAAAAAAAAATGTGTAAGACAAGACAAAGCCCCTTTGCACAGTGAAATGACAAAAGAGTGAAGATAATGGAATAGAAATAGAAACTTATAGAATTAAGGGAAAGTTTAAACAAGTAGGTAAACCACTACTAATATTTATAAAAAGGTAACAAGAGTTTGGTAAATTTTTCAAATTGATTTTGCAAAAATTGAGCTTGAAAATTTTCTGGCAATCATCATTTTTATTGAAGAGAAGAGTCTGCATACTTGCCACCATCCAACAAGAAAAATGTAGTGAGAACATGCTTAAACCATACCATAGTTGGGAATAGATTGTCATAAACACCCCTCCCTTGTTATTGGGGTCACAATAAATATTAACTCAACCACAAACCTATCAAGCAAGTTTTAATCTTATGAAGGTCGAGTTGATTGGAGTAACCATGAGTGAATTTTGAGCTTATAGATTTTTGAGGGTGAATTGGCACTTTTGCAGAAGGAAAGTGTGTTAAGTAAAAAAGGGAAATAAATAATGGTGGAAGAGGGGTGAAAGAATTACAAAAAGAGGTTTTAAGCTCATGGAAGGAAGATATTTTAACTAAAAGAGAAGGGTTAGAAGAGAACATAAGACTTTTCGAAAGAATCAATAAGATGAGGAAGATGAAACAAGCATAGAAAGGGTTATTGCTAAAAAAGAGCTTTAAGAACATAGAGGTAGAAGTTTGAACATTGTAGAGGGAAGTTTAAAAATAAGAAGGGGGAAGGGGGAAGGGGGAAATTTGTGGAAAATAAGAAAAGAAGTCTAAAAAACAAAAAGGAGTGTAAAGAGGAATGAATTCAGTGTGGAAAAAGAGACATTGGAGAGAAGTAAGAGTAAGAAAGCCATTGAGAAAGAAAGGGGGAAAAGGGTGCAAAAGGGAAAATTTGGATGGGCATTTTAAGGATTAGAATAATAATAGAGAAGGTGGGAAGATGGTTAATAAAAATAGAAAAGATATTATGGAGGGGTGGAATAAATTAACAAAGGAGGAGGTGGGGAGGGTGTTAATAAAGAAAAAGGGAAATTTGGAAATTTTTGAAATATGGAAAATCAGAAAGGAAAATTAGAAAAAATAACGAAAGAAGTAAAGGAGTAAAGAGAAAAATTAAATGAGAGTTAAACATTAAAGGGAAATAATACACATAGAAGGGAGAGGGATTTTAAAAGAGAACTTAGCTTAGAAGGGGAAATTTCATAGGTTTAAGATCTAATGAAGGACGTTTAAAAGGAAATAAAATATGAAAAAACAAGTTGAATGACTTTTGTCATTCATAAGGCCTGCCCAAAAGGAGGTGGAGCAAGGGTGCAGCTTCTTGACTACATCACGATAATGTGGGCTTCGAGACAATGGGGGAGGGAACTTGAGAGAGAGAGAGAGAGAGAGAGAGAGAGAGAGAGAAAGAGAGAGAAAGAGAGAGAGAGTTGAAAGAGAAATGAGAAGAAGTGGGACAAAGTGGTGGAGTTGCCACCAACTATTCGTGAAAAAAATAAAAGAAATACAAAAATAAGCAATTTCGCTTTCAAGGGCCATCGCCTCAACTTAGGCCTTCTCGACGGCAGGCCAATTAAAAAGATAAGGTTGGGAGCTGAGATTTAAGAGAAACTAATGAGAAAGAATTAAAAATAAGGGGAAAGAGATAATAACTAAATGAAAAGAGAGGGAGAGGGGGTGGGGGGGGGGGGGGGGGGCTTAATGAAACAAGAAATTAAAAAAGAAACATGTGAGTCCATTGCACACAGAGGGGAGCGAGGTGACATGATGGGCGAAGCTTGAGGGTGAGGGTCAACATTTGCTTGGGTGTAGCCAATCGCTAAACTATTTTCGGGGCCATTTTGGAGCCGCGACACGATGCGCTTCTGGGTGAATATTTGAATTTTACATGAACCCACTCTTTCACTGAAAATTTTCTCGACGTCATGAAGGCACACTAGTGTAATAATGAGATGCAATCTATTTGTTCTGACCGCATAGCTCAACACACGGCATCTTTGCACTGGTTCATGCAATGCAGTCTCTGGCCTGAGCCGCCTGACCACTTATCATTGCACAGCCTTTTGCCGTAGCTTTGCCACCTGTCACTGGGCATCGCAACCATGCAAATCATTAAAATTGAAGATTGGCTTGGAGAGACCACCGCACTGGTTCTTGGCATAATAATTAGATGCAATCTATGATTCTGAACACCGCCGCAATGCAGTCTCTGGCTTCACCACCTGTCACCGTGCAGCCTTTTGCCGCATCTTTGCCTGTAGCCCATGCAAATCATAGGTTGGCTTGGAGAGACCACCGTGCTATTTTTTGGCGTAATAATGAGACACAATCTATCATTCTGAGCATCACCTCAACCTAGTCTCTGGCCTGATGACCTGTCATCGCCCAGAATTCAAAGTTGTCTTAGAGAGACCACCGTGCTAGTTCTTAGAGTTATAGCTTCATTACCTATTTTTACTTATTGTAGGAGGAGGTCTATGACAACCAGCACGCTGGCAAATAGAAGGAGATCTATGACAACCATTGCGCTGGTTCTTGGAGTTATATTTTATACCAAGGAAAATGTATTCCGTTGTGCAACCAAGCAAAATTCAATTGACGATATGGCCCTTGAGGGTTCCACTTAGGGGCAAGGGCCGTATCGACATGCCATTTCTGGCCGTATTGACATGCCATTTCTGTCCAATGGCATCTTGGATATTGTATAATGCATGTCGATACGGCCCTTGATCCTAGAGGGAACCCCTCAAGGGCCATATTGTCAATTGCATTTTTTGAAAGTTTATTTGTATTTTTCTAGATGTATCTCCATGCAACCACAACAGTGGGTCATTGGAATTATTTTAGCACTATTTTGGTCATAAACCAAGAAAATTGTAGTCCTTTTTTCCTGGCATTTTAGTCCTCGTTGCAGTAAATATAAATGAGGGCAAAAGTACAATTTATCGAGTGAAAATTGAGCAAAAGAGATTACAATGTACATCTACGTCCAATAACAGGTGAGCCAAAAGATTGTTGAGAGCCTTAGAGGCCAAAAGATTACATCCAACCATTGCTGAGAGCCTCATCTGAGCAAGAGGGAATTTGTACAACTCAATTTTTTGCCAGTCTAGCTTGTTGCATTAAAAAATTTTAGCGAGCCAAAGAAGGATACGATGGAGAGGCCGAAGACATGTATATTGCTAGGACTCAGATTACGGCCCCCCAACAAGTCGAGAGTACTCTACTTTGAAAATACTGAGGCCTTCATTGACATCTAAGGGGAACCCATACAGCATAGCCATAAAGAGGCCCTCTATGAGCATGCCATCTAAGGTGGTGACATGCAGATGTGTGGGGAATCGACTGTGGGAACGAAGGGTCTCCACTAGTGCTAGCATTTCTACTCCAGGTGAGTGCAATGCAATCACCTTATATGATAAGGCTAATAACATTGGGATCACAAAGCATCGAGGGGGGCTGATAGTACGCATGGTGAAGATGAGTGGGGAAGCAGTGATGAGCAGGGGAGCAGATGAGTAATGAGAGTTGGAGGAGGGAGCAAGGGTGCAAAAGAGCTGGAAGAAGGGTATGGAGCAAAGTAGCAAAGCGTGTGGAGTGAAGTAGCAAAGCAGGGGCAGATGAGAGCAACGTAGTAAAATGCCAAATGCCACGAATCTTATATATATTATAAAGTTCGAGCCAACGTGGTGGCTGGAGCCCGAGGTTTCATCCATGTTAATTGCAGGCCACCATGTGGAATCTTAGGCACCACCCCAAAAGGGCTAGCAATCATGAAGCAGTCACCATGTGGTGGGTAAGCAGGCCACTCCAATGGCTGGTAATTAACTACAAGCCTAATGGAATCTTAGCCATGATACACATGGCTGATGAGAGGCACCACCACCAAGAAATAATTCCCACAAAGGTAAATCATGAAGCTCTAATCACTCATTACCATGCACTCTACGTCTCTACTGGAGCATGCAAGCTCGATGACTAGTACTTTTTACTGCACTCGTAGTGATCATGCATGCTTAAGCCTGGTGGTGGGTGAGCGGTGGCTGGTAATTTTAACTGTCAGCACGATGGAATCGTAGCCACGACAGACGTGGCTGTAATCACTCATTACCTTGTACTCTACTAAGCATGCGAACCTAGTGATGGCTAGTAATTTTTACTGCACTCGTAGCCAGCACGATGGAATCGTAGCCATGACAGACGTGGCTATAATCACTCATTACCTTGTACTCTACTAAGCATGCCAACCTAGTGATGACTAGTAATTTTTACTGCATGCGAGCTCGATGACTAGTACTTTTTACTGCACTCGTAGTGATCATGCATGCTTAAGCCCGGTGGTGGGTGAGCAATGGCTGGTAATTTTAACTGCCAGCATGATGGAATCGTAGCCACGATAGGCGTGGCTGTAATCACTCATTACCTTATACTCTACTAAGCATGCGAACCTAGTGATGACTAGTAATTTTTACTACACTCGTAGTGATCATGCATGCTGAATCCCGGTAGTAGGTGAGCGGTGGCTTGTAATTTTAACTGCCAATCTGGTGGAATCATAGCCGTGACACACGTGGCTGATGACAGCCACCACCATCGGGTAGTAATTCCCACAAAAGTAAATCATGAAGCCTAATCACCTCTAATCCCTTATTACCATGCACTCTAGTACTCTCCTAAGCATGCAAGTCTGCTGATTGGTAATTTACTGCACTCGTAGTAATCATGCATGCAATCCCGGTGGTGCTAACTGGAAGTTGAGTAATTGCAGGCCTTTTCAATTCTAGGCAGCATTTTCTCATGATGACGCATATTGGCATCGTCATTGGAAATGATTTCATTCTTATTTCCATCATTTCCATTTCAGAAAGTAGTACAAAGGCTTTTGTTGTACTCTTTCGACTTGTATCCAAGACCAAGACCAATCTTCAATGCCAAGGGTATGTAACAATGAGTTATTACCTGTTTCCTTAGCTCCCAAGTCATGTTCCATGATCTTTTTATGTATCTCCTTGTTATCAATGAGGGCCAAAGTGACTTGTACCACTGGACTAGGAATTGGCAAATTGTCGAAATATCCCATGTCCACCAAATCGGAATGCCACTGTAGGGCCATCTGAAGAACAACCATAAGATGCATTGTTAGTCATATATTGAAGGAATCAGGGTGACCAAATCCTAATGGCAATATTTGTGTGTGTGTTTAAGATTTAGATAAGAACCCCTCAAGAAGGTCCAAGAATATATGAACATCAATTCAACATCAAATGATATATGAACAAGGTATTACTAAAACTAAAAATATGGTTGAATCCTAAAAAGAGAATATTTCTAGGATTACAAAGAAATTTTTCAAGATAGAACCTTTGTACTACACTTCAACAAGCCACGCTGATACCTGCCACCATCCAACCAGCTTAACTTAGGAATCTAGCTTAAACCACTAGGGAAGACAGGTGTCATAGCATAACTGGACTTGTTATTCATGTCCAAAGAAAGTAAAAGATTAATCCAAGGAAAAAATTAAATGGATTTGGAAAATTCCATAATCCATGAACACACAAATATCGGGATTGAAAATTTATTCCATCCTTTCACACATAAAAAATATCCTTACCCATGTACAAAAACCTTTTATAAGTAGCCATATAAAGAAAAGGAAGCCATTTAAAAAGTAAAGGTCTGTAATTGCACTTTTCACCCAAAAAAAATGTTAAGTGCTTTTCCTTTTTAAGAAACTTCTCATTCCATAAGAAAACCTTCCTTATAGCTTATATTGAAAAAAAATTAGTATATAAAGCATCTACCGCCCAAAAAGGAATACTTGGACCAAGGTGAAAGGGTCCTAAGGCACAGAAAGGAATATATGCATATAGCATCTATAAGGCATAAAAAAGGAATAAATGGACCACGGTGAAAAGGTCCTAAGGTCCTTTCTATTAGTATGGCTCAAGGCCTAAAAACATCTTTTTGGAAGGTCATGAGGTTCCAATTAAATGTCTCGTGCTTCAGAGGTTCATAATTCCATTTTATGAACCTCCATGTGTAGGTGTGTGCTAAGTGCTTTAAATAGTTTATGTCACTGTACTTTGTAGACTTTGTGAACTAAGTACCCAAGGGCTAAGATTGTGCCATTATTCTCGTGCACACAGCATGGCCGGTACTATGCCATGTGCAGCACTAAAGCTCCATGAGCTTTTGTATCGTATTATTAGGATACCTCCTTCATTAATGCCTCGAAGGGAGAAGGGGATAGTATTCACGTGAGACTGTCATTGTCGACTCCGGCTAACAAAGTTTCCTCCTTAATCCAGGGGGTGGTTGGGGCATCCTCGGGCAACCTGCCTCGCCCACTCCATGGAGGAATTTTTGCCTTGACAACTGTGAAGCCGTTGCGTGAATTTCATCCCACAATGGGGCCTACTTCCGGCCGCCTGATGAGCCACATAGGGTGGTGAGTGATTTTTAGCCATAGTCCCTACTTTTCCATTGCATGGGGATGA